>NC_058054.1:14289861-14639361 GCF_020085105.1 Siniperca chuatsi | reverse complement strand
AAAAGAGATCGCTGATATTGGATTGGCACTTGTTGGCAGAAATCCTGAGTTGAGGTATCGGAATCTGCAACCAACTGTCAAATGAGAGTGTCCTTAAAAGGTCTGCGTTAAAGTATACAGAGTGTGTAGTTAAATGGCTAAAAGATAAACACTAGTTTGTTGTTATAGTAGTTTTTGCAGGGTGCTGTACTTATCACTGAACTGTGTGTGATTCATTTTACAAACATTTACAAAAAACTCTTAACATGTTAGTCTTTAATGTTGCAAAAACAGACATTCACTAACTACTGATCAGATTCACTGCACTGCTCTGTAATGTTCTCTTTAGCAATGACCATCTTATTTGGGTTTCCCACTACCACATGTTAAGCATCATACAGCTTCTTTAGCTTCAGTCTCATAAATAATCAAAGATACAAATGAGAAAGATTTAAAAATGCATTTCAACAGGATTGTAAGGTGTTGTGATAAAACAGATATTTCTTTGTTTTGGAGAATCACTTGATATTCCAGCAGAGGGCAGCAGCTACCAACATAGGACTTCATCTGGCAGAACCAGGGTCCATGGTTTCTATTTTTAACCATCGAGCAACTAAAGTGGCATTTTCCCCTGTAACCTGTGTTTTTTTTTTATTGGACTCAACATGTATTCAGCAGAGAAATATTAAAGCCAAAGAACTTCATACAAAGCCAATCGTTTCTGTGATTTTAAAGGCAATATTCACCATTCACTTGGATGAAAATGATTATTTATGATGTAATGCAAAATATAATTAAAGGCCTCTATAGAGGAAACTGGAGTGACAGGGCAGGGTACAGTGGTGCTATTTTTAGCAAAGATATCATAATGTATTGAGGCGAGGTTTTTGAAGTCAGAGATACAAATGAAGGATGTTTTTGAACGTGTGACTCTTCCAATGGAGCTGTACTGTATAACTGTCTATTCTCAGAAAAGGATTTTAAGTAAAGTGCACGACAAACTTTCTCTCCAGACTTTAAAACTCACATCCTGCTTTGCAGCACAGAGGTTGATGAATAACCCACTTCACATCTTACGCCTTCACCCCACTCAACCTTTTAACAATTAGGCCCTAACCCCTGCGATCCCCTGGCCGTCATATATCATAATGTCCTCTACAATCCACAGGACAACACTCTACCTTAAAAATTAATAAGGCGGACAACATACTTGTCACTATTTCAATGCCCAGCATGTCCTCTGTGACTCATCGGTTCAGCTGTAAATCAGGCCAGGAGGAGCCTCGAGGGATTGTGTTCCTCTAAAGCTCCTTCAGAACACTTTATATGGAGCATCAATAACCAAACACTTTGCAATAACACTTATTGGCACGGCAGCATGAAATATTATTGATTGTTCAGATGAAAATCAGCAGGAGCACTAGCTGCTGCCAGGATTGTTGCCTTTGCTTGATTTTTGTCTATATTCTCTCTCTGGTATCAGCGAGGATGAAGGCAGAGCAGCGTGAGGCATCATGGGTTATATTTAATCCAGCCCTGCTCTTCTTTGGGATAATAACTTTTTTGCTCCATTCCAGGACTTGTCTGTCATCTTGACATGGCAATATCTCCCAACTCCACTGTTTCATAGTCAGTTTCATTTACTTCCAAATACCATTTCACACCCTGCTGGCTTTAACTAGGTATTATACAGCATGTGGGGAGTGTGCTGCAGATTGAATCGTGACAGAGACAACAACGTTTCTGGTGAAAAATAAGTGAATATTGTAAGTGGCAGACTATATAAAATTATTTTCTGCTTCATTTTCTTGACATGAATTTGTGTTTGTCATCCTGGTCTCCTGAATGTATGTGGGATGTCTACAGTTGATAACATTTGCTGCTTTTATTTTGTTTTTGTTTTTAAATCAAGATTGGTATCAAGACAGAGAACAGTGAACACAGAATTCATGCTCCTGTGAACCACAATTTTAAATGGAAATAGTAGTGTTATGCTTTATTATAATAGCTGATATACTACATTAATATGGATAATTTTATGATAGTTTTTAACCTCTATATATTCTTATTTATATATATATATATATATATATATATTTACAGCTTCATCAGTTCAGTTTCCAGTCACTCGATACTCTAATGTACACTTGACTTTCAATTTAATAAAAGTGCAGCATGAAGTCGAACAAGACCGTTACCAATTGTTCCACAAATTCTTACAAAATGAATGCAAAGCCAACAGCAGACCAGTGTGAGCTTCAATGCAATATTGTAAAAACTAAACTAAAAATTAACACTATTCCAAAAAGAAGATATTATTTTTATGCTCAGTATCTAAGATCATTTATAAGTCATGTGACTGACTGTTGGACCATATATAAGGAGAAACCACCCTGAATAATAAATAAGGCTTGGTATACTGTATTTTGGCCTACTGTAGCTGTCATGGATTGTGGCTGTAGCATTTAGTTCAAAAAGTTGGACTTATTTATGCTCACACTTCTTTTCTTGGGATTGACAAGAAACCTTGTCCATATCCATAAACCTCTATGGATTGTAAAATCGTAAACATCTTTATATATGTATGTTTTAATATCCATAACACGCGAACAAGTACCTGAACAAAAAACTGTTGACAAAAAAGTATTAACATGATGGTAGGATAATGCACTGCGATTTTGATGATGTGATGTGTCACTCATTTTAAATCTGGTCTGATATTTCTGTACTTTTGTACCTTTTGTGCACCTGTTATAGATAAAGTTAAAGGAATAGGTCGACATTTTGGGAGATGCTTATTTGCTTTCTTGCCGAGAGTTAGATCAGGAGGTTGATACTTCTCTTATGTCTCTCAGTTATGATAGAGACAGGAGACGGTTAACTTAGCTTTGCATAAAAACTGGAAACAGGGGGTAAAACAGCTAGCTTGGTTCTGTCAAAGGATAACATAACCTGCCTACCGGCTCCACTAAAGCTCACCATGTTACACTATATCTTGTTTGTTTAATCTGTATAAAACCAAAGTGTAAAAACGACAAGTAGCAATTGTTCTGTGGGTTATGTGCTGGACAATTTCTTTGGTCAGGATCAGTAACTTCCAGGATTTCTTTACCTGTTGTTTCCAGTCTTTATGCTAAGCTAAGCTAACCATCTTCTGGCTCCAGCTTCATAATGAACAGAGATATGAGAGTGGTCTTAGTCTCATCTAACTCTTGGCAAGAAAGTGAAAAAGAATATTTCCAAAAATGTCAAACTATTCCTTTTTCCAGTTTCTTTAGAATTACCATTTTAAATAACATATGAATTGAATTATGCTCTGATGTGTCAGTTACAGTAGCTGTCAGTTAAATGCCTGTTAATGCTAAGTGTTAGCTAGCCAACTAGTTCAACTTCTAACATTAACCATCAACTGAAAATTTCAAGCTGAATCGTCAATGTATTTTGGATAACTATTTTAGTAAACTAGGTGGGTCACTAAGCAGTCTTATGTAGTAATGTAGAAAAAGATATGCTAATGCTAGCTAACATTAGCCAAACAGGTGAGCCAGAAGGATTCTATGTGATTTGTCCCTCATTTTACTAACCATCTCCTGACCCCAGCTCTGTATTAAACGAGTGATACGAGAGTGGTATCAATCTTCTCATCTAACTCTTGGCAAGAAAGTGAATAAGTGTATTTCCTAAAACGTAATTTTTTTTCATAATTGCTTTGGTGATCATCATTCTTGTTTGTTTTTGCTGGTGCGTCAATCGCAATCGACAACAGGAAGTTGTTTGTACTGTGTCGGCTAATGTCCTGTTTGTTCTTGTCATGCGTAAAGTAGTAGCAGCCTTGCGTGTACCTGCTGTAAACTGAGAATATTGTGGACTTTATTTGTATTGTGAGGACACATCAGCCACTCAATGAAAACCTGTTGCCCGCCTGTTTTAATTTGTTCTGGAGCCGACCCTGTTCTCCCATATTCATAAAGTGCAAAATCAAATAAACGCCACTTGTTTATGTCACATAGATAAACTTAAGCACAAGAAAACCAGGATGAATTATATTTTTTTGCTCACAGATGTTATTGCATAATTTACCTTCAGAGTCTCTTGCACAACAATGAAATCAAGAGACAGAAATGTTTTTGTTGTTTATTTATTCTTCTCCAGTAATCGCCCTGCTAACCCCCACAGGGGCCTCCATATGGAGAGATTGCCCACAGATGTGTGTGCTGTGATGCCAGTAGGTGGTCCTGGTGGTCCTGGTCCTACCCATGGCTTGGTGGGTGAGCATGGTGTAGTCCCTGCTGCCACTGCTGCTGACATATCAGAGCTGTTTATTAAGAGGATGACAACTCTATCAAGCCCCATAAGCGGGCCCTCGTGCACAGGAGTTCTTTTGTTACTTTCAGGGAGGGTGTCATCAATCTTGCTGCCATGCTACTCTCTTGAGCTGTTGATGGCAAACACGATTCCTCCCTTTCTGCCTGGCCTCTCCCGCCTCGCAGTCTGGAATCAGGCGTGGTGAGGGGGATCAGGGAGATAGGAGGACTTTCCCCGAGAGTGCCTTTTCTTGACAGGCAACAGAGCGGACCGTTTGGACACCAGGGGTGGATATATGGGACCATATAATGAAAAGACGTTGACAGGACCTGCTTGCTCTGTAATGAAGGTCCTCTGGAGCTGTGAATGGATACACACATCTTTCATGCTTTTGTCTCTCTGCCTTTCCCACAGAATCTATCTCATCCATTTTAACCAAAAAAGAAGGTGTAAGAGAAGCATCCCAGACAACAGCTCACAGTGTTAAACATTTACATGCAACGACGTGGTGTGAATTTTTAATGAATCAGCGACTAAGTTGATTTACACCCACGATTTGTAGCTAAATCCCCTCTGCATCAGCCCATGAAGGTGCAGTTGAATGTTCAGCCTCTTTCCACTCTCTGTCAGTGTTACTCAAGACTCAGTGTAGCTCATAGAGATGGACTATGATGTATGTACTCCACTTTAGCATGGGCTGAGGTCACAGACTCCATAAATGTCTTAGACAAGTCTGATATTTTAATCTCTTTTTAGTGAGGGGATGTTGGACCTTTGCCCAATCAATACACAGGGCAATAGTCTTGACAAGATAACTCATGGTAGCTTTTCATTGTTCTGTCTGGAAGCTGAAATGTCAACCAGAATAGCACTGCTCAAACTCAAGATGAAATACGGCTGTCTGTAGTCAAAAATATAATTTTTTATGATCTAGAAGCTTCTGACAATGATGAACTCAGAAATCGTAGTCTGAAGATTATTCTCGTCTGAGGAAGAGGGGGCAGACTGACACCTGAAATTTCCTTTTTTTTATTCTCAAATCAAGTCCAATCTCAATCTGTTTAATTCATCAGTCAACAATAGCCCAAAAAGCCAGAGTGTGTGTGTGTGTGTGTGTGTATGTGTGCTGGGGGTGCCTTTGTGAGCACACACAACCAAAAATATCAAGACACTCTCTCACATTAACATTGCTAATTTGTTTGCCAATGGTTTCCAAGGTGCTGAATAATTCGCTGTGAGATATTGTTTGCTCAGGTGTTCCGCATAATTGAATTCTGTATTGAAAATACTGTGAATGAATGTTGGAAGAATACTGAAAAGAAGCATGTACTTTGTGATACATTTTCTTTGAAATGAAGCTATTGGTGTAGATTAATTCTCATCCCAATAGCGACTAGTGATGATTGCAGCACATTAATTATCTGGCTAATATATGAAGTGCACACATTTTGAATTTTAAAACAACTTAACTCGTGTTCATCCGTTTCCAATTAATGTCCTCTTGTTGGGTTTCTTTTAGAGATGATATGGTTTCTTTGCACATGATGACCTTTTGAAACTCACAGATTGATTTCATGCATCCATTATTCCACTGAAACGCTGCTTTTGTCAGGGCTCTGCTTTGAGCTGCATGCTGATAAGCCCATTAATGTGTGTTGCCGTGTAGCTCAGCCCATATGCACATGTGGAAGTGATATAGCGTCCAGCTGGACACATGTGTTGACAGAGCCAGATGATGTATTTGATCATAGTTAGTTGTGAGGAGAGTCTCGGTTGGGTTTGATTCAGCTGCCCGACGCTGACCTAATGCTTCAGCTCAATCAGTCACCTTGTCCTCCCCTTGACTCCTCACCTCGTGATCCTTCTCTCCCACCCGAAGGACTCAAGAAAAACAACCCAAGTGCTTAAGACCCTCCCTTCACTCAAACCCCTGTCTGGACTGAAATAAATTAGATATGAAATCAATGCTGGGTTCTCAGGTTGTTGTTTTTTCAGAGCACCCTGTACTATGTCTCTCCACTGTGGCGTAGCACAAAAATCTGGGTCCCATAGAAATACAGCCTGAGTGGGCCCCCTTCTCCTATTAATATATCCATTGTCACGCCTGTACAAATAATTGAATCAACAAGTTAACATGTGCATTTGTAAAAAAAAAAAGATGGAAAGCCATCTTACTCTGGCCCCTACGATGAGAAAGGATTACTGTATTACTGCATTTCATAGAAGTTCATACACTTTCAACAAATGCTAGCCCAGTCTGTTGCAACATAGAAGTTGCAAAATAAAACTTTACACCAATTTTACACATCAAAAATCTGGGGGTGTGGAGTTGAAGAAGTGAGCTTATCAGACTTCTGTAGCTCCACATCTCTGACTGAGGCTAGCGGCTAGAGGCTACATTAGCAGCTACAAGCATAACACACACACACACACACTGACTGCAGTTGAGTTGCATCGTATAATGTCAGGTTTTTACATGGAAGAAGGATGCATGGAATAAAAAAAGAGGATATCTCTGGTTCTGCTGCATTGATTTAGATCCTTTAAAGAAAAATTTAATCATGAGTCCGACACAACTTGCTGGCCCTAAAGGTGAGAAAACTCTAAAAGATTTTTGCAGCTGGTTGCTGCTTGTTTAAGTTTTCTCAGTATCTATGATCTTACAGTGTTCTTCATTATGTCAATCTCTTCACCAAAACACCCTTTTTATTTTCCAAATCTGTGTCATATGATTCCTTCAGTGTTATTACAGCTCCTCTTGTGCTTCTGTTTAGCAGCCCGACATTGTGTGTGTGTGCGTGCGTGTGTGTGTGTGTGTGTGTGTGTGTACGACTCTCCGGTCTGATAATCAGTGACAGAGATGTTATAGGAGTGTGACAGAGTTCCATTTGCCATAACTGACATCTTTATCCCATCACTTTCCTTGTTTGTTTGTTTTTTTTGTAACTTACCAAGTGCTAGCATCTGTGGTGTTTCCAGGCGGATACACTGCAGAGCACTGGGAATTCAGAGGATTCAGACAAGGCCACAACAGCTCAGGCAGGTGGAGAGAAGGAAGAGCTGTGCACACAAACAGTACAGGAAGAGAGGAGAGAAAGAAAGAGATAAAGGGAGAGAGAGAAAAACTGACTTGCTTCTTGGAGTCTTATACTTGAAGTGTTTAGCAGACATGCTGTCAGAATCAGAGGTCAGAGGGGATGATTGTATCGACGGGTTTTATTCGCTGGTCATAAGTGAAAAAGAGATGGAAGGCAGGCTCCAACAGCAAAAGCTTGTGATGCAGAAAAGCACTATAAATCACCACATACAGTTTGTGCTGAATGAAAGCATGAAACATTGTTGAATATGTGGCCAATATTCACAATACTCCAGCATATTTGCTTTCACAGCTGACATGTCCGGTTTAATTTGGCCCACACAGCTTTTGAATTGGATTTACACTTGGAATCATCATCTAAAGGCAAAACCTCAACTCCATTCATTTGTAAATACTTTATGATTTATTGATATCATGATTGGCAATTCTAGACTTAGAGAGTAATTGACTGTAGCACCCCATAATTTAATGTACATTGCAAACAATGCAAATACCCAACTTATAACTGGTCAGTTGTAAACTTCTCAATATCAAGCACATTACACTTTGATGTTAAAAAAACCCCACCGCCATCAACACAATGTTGTGATGCTAAATAGACAATGAACAGGCTTTAATTTAGTTTACTTGGGTCTGTGAGAACGTCAAGTTTTGTAATTCAGTGATTTGTATTTACAGTATTCAAATCAACACCCACTAAAGGTACTGATAGCAACATGTAAACTCTTCTTTGTGTGCATGTAAGCACATAAATTTGTATACCACGGCTTTGAGCTTTTCTCTCTTCACCACACTCATTTGTACTTTCACAATTTAGGTCTAAAATCAGAAACACAGTCCATGTCACATACTGAACTGCATTTGTGGTCGTAACAAAGAGCAGTTGGCAACGTGAGACATCCATCATTATCAAATAAAAACAACTCGTGTTAACAGACTGATAGCACAACATTAGCATGTGTGTTTGTGACAACCTATTCTCATCGTCCAGTGAAAGCCATGTATTTCCAAAATGTCAACTTTTCCTGAAACAAGACAAAACTGCCTTGTTTTATGCTTTGTGACAACACATTTCTTAATTTCATAATTTTTTTAACTGAGAATTTTCTCAACCAACAAAGGGGAAAAACCAAAACATCTGCACACTAACCTACATGGCAAACACTTAATTTACTGTCTAAGCTTTACATCACATAGTCTGTCGTCAGAGCACAACCATCATGATGATAAAGGTACATGTGAGCAGTAGCTTCAAATACATTCATTTGCTATTTTCTTGCATCTAGCAAGTCTTGTGGTAGTGTGTGGTAGTTTTGAAAAGTTAAACCCATAAAAGCATGTTTAATCCTTCAATTTATCTGATTACTTACAAATAATTTAATATAAATGTAATATAAATTTGAGGATACTTTGTTTTCACTAAGAGGTGAAGTCAAAAAGGACAAAATGTAAATGTTTGCTTGACAAAATGATATGACTTCTGCTGACCAGCAGATGTGTATTGCCTAGATATTGAATGATTGCAATCAGGTTTACAGCAGGTCTGCTACAAAGCATGACATGCTTTAACTCACTGAAGGATTGTCCAGTGTTTATTAGCTAACAGAAGATCCGCTGATATTTAAAGCATATAGTATAAAAGTAGAGTTACTTCAAGCTTGAAACTGCTCATATGTCTTTTTTTGGAGAGTCTCCACTGCGTTACTGCAGAATAATTTCTTTACAGAGATCCTGTATGCAGCTGACTTGCTGGTAATGACATTCTTTATACATGTAACTGAATGGACACTTTAAGAATACAGTGTTTGTGACACAAAGTAAAAAGGGTGTTGTGTTTCACAGGGCAGTTTGCAGAGGCTTTTCAGTTGCCAGTGGCCCATGATGCCTCACCCCTCCCTTTCTTTGTCACCGCTGGCGCTGTACTCTGTTTTCACCCATCTCCTTGGCAACCAGCGCTGCATGCTATTGTGTTGATGTTTGTCCACAGCTAAGGTGTCGCCTATGTGTTTAATAGACCTCCCAGTCCGCTTCAGTGTCCGCTTCAGAGTCCCTCAGCAAAGCAGAGCGGCTGAGCCCTGCCACTGTTTGTCCCTGGGTGTCAGTGAGTCGAGGCAGGGTGGGGATGAGATAGGGCTGATAATGGCTGCTTTGTTCCTTTGCTAGATGTGTTGAAGCTGTGCTGCTGTGGACCAGGAGACGCCTGGTCAAACAGAGACACACAAAGGCTCTGGAAACGGCTGGCCGTGGCCCATTCTCCACAGTCTGCCATGCTGCCAACATACACCACCTTCTGCCGCCGTGCTGAATTACTACCGTCACAACCTTTCACACATATAAAAGCACTCCTTCACTCAGTGGGAACGCTGACATTTGCCTTTTGTTGGATACAAAAGATTTTTTAATACTAAGTTTTTTTTTTAGGTGATCACTCCGAGGCCATATACACCATTAGAATCAGTATGGGGGATCTCTTTTGAAGGGCATTCAATTTATTCACTCGTAAAAGCCACACAGGCATTACCTGATTCAGTCGAGCTTAAGTCAAGATTGATGCTTTTCCACTGCCTTTGATGTGAAAGTGGTGCATTCTGCTTTTAAGATATTATTTTCACTTGATTGATTGACAAAGTTGGCGCAAAAGAGCCCTGATATCCTCACTAGTGTTAGAAATTGAGGAGAAATTACTCTTCATTATTGAGCTTTTAACATTTGCAGAAAGGATTCATAGCTGCACAGAGAATAGTCATGTTTTGTAGTTCTGTGGAGATGATGGTGAATTTAACAATCAATAACAGTGAAAACCTTTAAAATGCCAAGAAATAATCTCTAGAGCTAATGTGCCACATATCCTCCTCTACCGGCTGGTGTTTTAACCTCTTTAACATAGCCCCTTGAGGAAATGGGGGATATGATTAGGAATTCGTTAGCGGGCTTCTATTTTTATGCTGATGACACACTTTCTTCTCCCAGGCTCTCAATGTTGCTGGCTCTTGACTTTCTCACTGTCTTTTCTAAACTAGATCAGCTGTTTACCACCATGTAGGAACGTGATATGTAGTTCACTGACTAAAGTAGCTGCAAGCAGAAAACTCCTCTGTCATTTGAAATCCATTCACAGCCTTCTTTAAATCCCTTCTTCTTTAAAAAAAGAAAAAGATCCTGCAGCTCAAAAGGTGTGTTTGTGTTGTTTTTTTTTTGTAACTGCTCCATTTACATTTCACCAGTTGGACCTGCAGTTGTGCCACCTGCCTCAACTATTGACTGCGAGATACAAAAAGGATGTACAAAACTAATAAAGGGTGCCATACAATTTTGTTGAAATCTGGCGTTTTTGTTCATCCCATCATGTTTGGAGCAGATTACAGTGTGTCCACACATCCCCGCTCCCCAGGGTGCCTTCTCTGTGGTGCAGGTATTGTGACCAGGCAGGCGGGCTGGTGGCCCTGGGCCCTGGGTGCTTTGGAGAAGAGAGGACAGTGGCTGCATTTGTTTCCCACTGAAAAGGATTACAGGTCCTGACGGCCATGATTAATCACCCAGAGGCAGACATCTGAATACGGCCAGGGAAAGGTTCAACTTTTTAATTCATCCCACACACAATCTATTCAAACCAGCTGTTGGCGCTCCTTTCCCTCATCTCCCTGCTCTTTCTTCTCAGTGACCATTGCCTTCTACTGTCTTTCTCTCCCCATTTATGGCTCACATAATTATCTGGGGACGCAGAGTTGTTGTAATTGTGGGGGTGCTTGGACGACGCTTTGCACTCTATTTTTATTGGAGATGGGTTCCTTTCTTCTTTGTCGGAGAATAGTTAATTGACTTTGTTAATACATTTGGGGATCAGTGATTTCTCAGCAACAAATGACCTTTATGGAGCTCAGCGTCACATATTGTTTATTGTGCCTAAACAAGTGTGTAAGCCTGTGTGTGTTGCATCACTGCATGCGTGTATGTGTGTGTTGATCCATTGTGACCTTTTCTTGTGTCAGGTGTGTTTGTGCAGAGACAGAGAAATATTTCCCTCAAAGCTTCTTTTCCAAAACACTTCAAATTCATAAACATTTCCATACTGCTACTCTACGCTGACAGACAGCTGAATTCTTGTGTTTTGAATAAATTTCACATCTCACCATGTTCATATCCACTCATATGAGCAGGCCTTCTCATTAAGACTCAGCAGGTTATATGATGGTATTGCTAGAATCCCTGGAGCAAAATGAACAGGGACAGCTACACTGCTTAATGCAAGGTAGCCTAGCAACAGATAGTGGGATGGCGGTGGAAACATACCCTCATATTTATGTTTACATGAGAGAATGATTTGTCTGTCAGCCTGATGGATCCTAATGTTCTCCTCTCCCCGGGGCTTTTCTTGTGCCGCACGCAGGCCTGACACTTACCCTGAAGGACAGGCACCACCTTCCCCAACACGCATGAATACTTAATACTGTTAGACTGCATTTATGCAAAGAATGGAAATAGCACTAGACGAGGAGAGGTTGGCCAAAATGCATGACACAGTATGCATCATGAACATGGGGTGGGTAGGGGGTGGTGGTAAGAATGAAGGCAGACATGAGGAAAGACACATTTGCATGTTGTTTCTTTTCTGCAGTTTATTCCCCATAACAGCATGCAAGTAGTCAGATTGTAGTTTAGTAAAAACCAGTAGTTTCATATACATGGCGACCGTTGACAACTGTGACAATATAAACGTGTCACTTCCAGTAACTACTGTACATGAGCTATATGACTTGATAGAGTCTGTCTTTACTGTATGTCCAGCTCCTCCAGGGACAGACTACATCAACTCAATTAGCCTGGCACAGCCTGAGTATCAGCACCATAGATTAGATTTCACTCTGCCTTGTTTACCAGAGAGCGGCCCGCAGAATAATATCTATACAATTTGTGCTTTCAGAAAAATGATGATGGTATCATAGCAGCGGGGAGCAGCAGATATAAGCTTCTCCTGTGTTGTGGTATAGGGTAACTTGTTGGAAGAGATATAAAAAAGCCTTTTGTCAGGAGATAGGCATATCCCTGTTCATCTTGGGAACTTGTTTCCATAGTTACATCAATGTTGTTGAAGTGAGAAGATCAGGTATTCCAGTGAGTGATCCTTTACATGAGCTTTGCTCCTCTCATATTGATTTTCATCCCACGTTGAAAAAAACCCAGCCCACTGTAAACTGTCTCAGAGATATTGTGGAAGTAATGAAATGGGCGAAATGTGTTGGAAATGTGCTGGACAAGAAAAGAGAAGAAAAGCCTCTCAAAAAGCATTGAGAGATTTTGAGATGTCATGTCCGGCTCCTCTGGGGGTCAGGTAATGCTGTCAGAACCACAAACCACAAAGCGTGACAGTGGCTGAGACTAAAAACTAATCGCTGCCTCTAACAGTCGATGATCGCCGTGTTGTTAGCCACATGCTTATGTGTTCATATGAAATCTCCTCAACAGCGTGCTGCTTGCTGTAATGCTAATGGCTCTGAAAAGAGAGTTAATCACTGCTGCGTGGTTAGCCACATGCTTGCCTCTTGCAGCATGGCTGGTGTGTTCCAGGGGTTAGCAAAACACTGGCGTAACACATCATCACTCTTTATGAGGCTGGGGCCTGCAAGAGAGAGAGGGGGCCCACAGACGATGCTAAAAAGATGGTAATGACAGCCATTCACCGCAATCCAATTATGCAAAAGGGAGTCTAAACAATTCCATCATCCCGTAAATTAGATTGTCCTAACGAGATAAAGGCACCAATTAATCCTGAATTAATTTCTACAGCTCATTTTCCCCAGAAAACACTCTAATATGCAAATGCCAATGAGAGACAGAGAGGCATCTTTCTGCAAGGTTTATGCCACCTCTGCTTGTTGGCTTTTCTCTTTGAGTGAACTTATAAACTTGGACACATATTGTGAGGATAAAATTAAGGAATATAATGCATGTCAGGTGTGGCACTGAAGAGAAATTGTGGAAGAGTAAAGGCAAATTTTACGTTTATGTTTAGAGTTCAGTGAATGGCATTCTTTTATTGACAGGAGATGCAGTACAGTTCAAAAAACTGTGTTGTAACAGACAAGAAGAAGCCAAAACAAAGCCAATACATCTAATTTGGCATCTGGGTGTAGTTAATGAAACGTAAGGAGCTCAAAGATTCAAATGTTTCTGGTAAGACTGAATAATAGTGATGGTGTCTATACATAGAAATAAAAATGTTTTTTTTGGTCATCTTTGGTCAGCTTTTGTTCTAAAGCTGCAAACTCTACATTGTCGCTGTCCTGTGAAAACCTTGAATCTCCAGAATGAAGAAAAACTGCCCTGTTCTCAGCTTTGTGATAATCATGGACAGATTATAAGATAATGGGCCCCTGGGCACAGACATGTAAAAGGCCCTGCACCCGTTCCACTCTGGAGCGAGATACCCAGACTGAAAGAGTGGTTTGTGATTGTTTTGCATTTCTCTGTTGTCGTTTTGTGTCTCAAAAACACAGTTTTTCATCGGACAGCTGAACCAACGCTGAAATTCACGTTAGCCACAGACAGACTAGAGGTTGCACACTAGCCTGCAAATATCTGCTCACTTTGAAAACAAAGCAATTAAAAATTTTGTTCATGGTAATCATCATTATCATTTTCACACTCCTAATTGTCTCTCTGCCAGCTGTCTCGAGTTGTAATAATTGAGTGATCTGACACATTTTCTCAATAGAGCCTGAGATTCAGCCTCCACCTCTGGAGCAAATGTATGTTTACAGAAATGGCTGTTCAAAGTTTATGTAAAACTTTGACTTTGTAATTGTTGTAATTTATGATTCGTGCTTGAACGACTTTGATTTTTGAGCATAAATCTAAACTCTCCTTCATACCGAAATGAATGAAAATTTAGAAATGCCTCTTTACTCCATATTTTATCAAGGAGGATGTCTTTATGAACCTGGTTTGGACCTTGAAGCACTGTATTTTATCGATTGGCAGTGAGCTACTACCACCTGCACACCCCCCAGTGATGACAGAAACAACCAGGCTGTCAGTTGCCAGGCAATATTCACAACCACTGGCCCACATCAGCTAATTACCAGCAGAAATCACATATTGACAGATGCCCATGCATATTGATCGGCCAGCACTGCCACGTTCTAAATAACCTAGCACTAATGAATAATTTCCCATTTGGGAGAGAGAAGGAAAAAAGCATTAGTCTTCTGCTTGACATCATACCTGTACTGCACATAGCCCATGACGGGAGTACACACAAATCACAGCAAACTCTCCCAAGACTTCAGCTGCTCGTATATGCACCACCAAGCTCTCTGCCTCCACTCTCTTCCTTTCTGTCTGTCTCTCTCTCTTGCCATCTTTCTCACCCCGGCCATCCCTCTCTCTGCTGTGTGGCAGTTATTTTTCATCGCGGCAAGCTGGCCGAGGCAGTAAATACCCCGCTCCTCAGACTGCGGACCCAGAGTGACCCTGCAACCTCCGTGTCTCTGATGCCTCTCCCAAGGTCTCTCATTCCAAGGCCCCTGTGATGCAGCGCTCTGGCTGCAGCGCAGACCCTGTAATTCACCAGCCTGCTAGATCGCCTGCCAGGAGCTATTGATTTTTGTTTCCCCAATCTCCAGGAGAGAGGGAAAGAAAAGATTAAAAACACTTTGTCAGTTTGGTAGGGAATAAGAATTCTGCGCAGGGGGATACCTAGGAGGGCACAGGGTCAGGGCTGAGGTACTGTACGTCTTTATGGCTTTAACTATTTCCACACCACAGATATCTCTGTCTGTTGCTCTCGCCCTCTCACTGTCTTTCTTTCTGTGCAGAGGACGAGAAGCAGAGACTTTGCAGGTGTTGTTGCTCTGGGATGACCTCTCCTGCTGCTCTTAGTATACACTGCACAACATGACATGACTGTGTTTAAATGCACACGCACAAAAAACTGTTTGAAGACAGGAAATCAAATAAAGCGTTTCCATGTGTTGCATTAGTCTGATTACCCCAGCTCAATTGCAGTTTGGTCAGTAATCAGATTTCCTCCTACACCCTCAAAAAAGGTCAGTACTTCACAAACATTTTATTTACATTTTATTTCCATAGGGATGATATGGATATGAACTCCAACCAATTTTATGGCTTGTAATAGCAAAGCTGAGACAAATTTTCATTTTGGTTCAATCCCATCCGATGAGTATGATGTAAACAGTATATTACGTGATTCCTATGAATGACTCACTCTGTATCACAGTGTCACTTGTCCGTGTTGTAACGTCAATTTCTACTCTGCGTAAGTAGCTAGCTAGCATATCTAACCACTGATGGTGGAGACACAATGATAGATTGTTTGTCTCACGTTATACATACAAATTTACAGAGCCCAGGAAGGGACATGGAAGAAATATTTTCAGTGGGAGGGAAAAAAGGATCTACTGTAGCAGGATCTCGCAAAAGTGTCTTTCTATTTTTCCCCCTCCCATCAAATCATTTTCTTCCATGTTTCTTCCCAGGCACCATATACATTTGACCCCTGAAGTGTTTTTGCAGTTACTGTTTATTCACCCCATTGATTGTTGTAGATGTTATCTGTAGCTGGCAACAACATACACACCAACTGTATGTGTGAAGGGTGTGTGTTTGCTATATGTGACAGCTCAGATTGTAGTTGTTTTCTACCAGTTTCTCTCCATTCTCCTCCCATCTCCGTACGTTTATAAAGAGCAGTCATTGGTATAAGTGCAAATTTATTGCTCAAGTTACAACATTTTCCACTTGCATGGAGGCGTCTTTGCCTCAGTTCGGGCCTCATAGGGCATATTTGCATTGACTTGTGTCTTTCCATTTACTTTATAAGCAACTGTGCCACCTCATTGCATTCTTTCTGAACATGAGAGTGGTTACAATCCAAGAGGACTTTTTGGTTTATTTTGTTATGTCTTCTTAACTTGTTGAACATACTGTAGAGTTAGCCAACATTACCGCTAACATTATCCACCTGTTTCCCCTTGTTTTAAACATTTTATTGTTTTAACATTAGCTATCACAGGCATGACTCCATGACATCTTAGCAAACTCCATCCACTGCTGAAGACCATAAAATGCAGCTGAAAGCTTAAAAAAAAAAAGCTAGTAAGTGGACCTTGAGTTAAGAATGCTTTGTGAACTGTCTGGCATAGCTTTCAGCTACGTAGCTTAGCTAACATTACATATTCATATTACATATTTAGTATTTTAAATACTGCATGTTTATTTTATGATGTTGACATGCAATATGTACATAGTCTTATTTGTTTGCATTGTCATTTCTAACTTTGATATAGTGCTTTGTATTTCTTTCTTTTGAAGTTAGTTTGTACATTTTTGTACATTGTTTAGTAAAGTACTTACTATGCAGCCATATGGCGCCCTGTGAGCGTTAAATAATTTTATACTATATTATGGATTACTGTGTTAGCAGTATTTTAATGTTGTAGTTGACGGAGGTACAGCTAATTTTAACTACTATATATGCTGTTGGGTAGTTTATTCCATTACAATGCACTATATATACAGAATTATAAGGTGATCATATTTTTTGTATGTAAAATCTTAGCAAGCCTCAGCAAAGGAACTAGTAACTATATCTGTCAAATAAATGTATAAACTAGCATCAAATGTACGGATGCTACTTCATATGTACTGATAATTAAGTAAACTGTCTGCCTTTGTGTCCCTGAAACCAAACCCATGCTCTTTCACTTGTTTATTAGTTGCAACATAGTTGCAATATAGCCTTTTCCATGCACATGCGCACACTTAAAAAACCTGCAAAAAACTTGGTATATTCTGCCAAATAATCAGGTTTCTCCAGCAGGAATCTAACTGGGATATTCTTAGCCTGAAAAAGGAAAAAAAACTATTCAAAAGTCAGATTATTGGTCTGAACATTAATGCACTGACTGTGTGTGAGTTGTGTTTTTAAACATTTTTGACTTTTGTTCCTTCTCACCAGATGAGCGAGATGATAAATTGAAAACCCTTGTACCGAGATCCCAAGTTGTTCATTTGAGTCATTTGGGAAAACCTACACACACACACACACACACACAGTGCCATGCAGTCAAACACAGTCATGCTAATGTGATGCCAATGCATTACCCCATCAGACTGTGTTACGCTTGGACGGCTCTTATCATTTCACCCTAACTTTCAACTAAATGTGGAGAATGTTTTCCCCCTGACATTAGGATTTGGTAATGGTGCCTTTCAGGGCCACTCTATTTTCTGAAATTAAATATTCATTCATTGGCGAGGACAGTCTTAGAGGAAGTCTGTCTGAAATATGAATTCATGGTTCCAGCAGACATTTCTTCAATATTTGATGGGTCATCAGAGCTCTGTGTCTAATACTGCGCAGTTCTTCCAAATATTCATTCTCTCTCTGTTTTGCTTCATTATCTTCAGATGGTTCTTCTTCCAGTTAACCAAAACAGGCCTGAAAAATGTTCGCAAAAGCACCTTCTAGGATAATTCTGGTACATATTTTGGTGAAATTTTAAACATAAACCCTTTCTCAGATTTTCCTTTTGCTTTGGTGACAGTGTTTTTTTTTCTTTGTCAACAGGTTAACATCTCATAAAGTCCAATCCATTGTGTGAAACCATCAGCCACTGCACACTAAATCAGCTTGATTGCATGCCAACAAGAAGATAAAAGGCTCGGAGGTGGGTACAGTAATCCAAAGAGAGCGGGTGGTCTGCTTGAAGGCATATCGTTTTATTCCCTCATGCATATTCACTTCTAAGCCTCCGAGTATGCAGATTAGTCTTGTCTGAACAGTGGACTCTCCAATCACATCCTACTTTTGCTTTATCTTTTTTCTTCTCTCTAACTGCACCCTGCTGTGCGTGAGTGCCAGCACAATGAATGTATGTGTGTGATTGTAAGTGTGTGTGTGTGTGTGTGTGTGTGTGTGTAGGGAGGGGATTTTTTTTCTTGTTTTCAAGTTCGGGGGCAGGCGGGTTTGAATGTGCATGCATGAATAAATGTTTGTGTGTGTGTGCATGTGTGTGTGTTTAGCTTTGCGTGTAGTGGTGTAAGTGTTTGCCAGACACATGGCTTTGTCTTGTCCTGGCACTGTGCTCGGCTCACCAGATGTTCTCCTTTTTTATCAACCTCCACTTGCACCGTGTTCTTTGGATTTTTAGGGAATCTGTGTCGCTCACATTCAACATGCTCTGTTGTTTTCTGATGTTCAGTGGAAAAAAACGACAAACTCTTCGAAGCCTTGTATAGCTTCTTTTTTTTCATTTTTACATAAAAAAAACAGTGATCACTGAATGTTTCGGGTCCTTCAGTAGCAGCAGTTCATTGTCCAATAGTGTTTTTGCAGAAGACCATGAAAAGGTACCAATTGGTTGCATTTAATTTATTTATTCAATCATTTATCCATTTATTCTTACTGTAACAGTCACTGCTGTAAACTGGTAACATTTATTGTTTGCTTGGATAGCTGTCAGCAATTACCCTGGCAACAACTACTCCTCTTGGGGTAAAATCAACAAATTACACTTGCAGTCCACTATATACAGTATATAATACAGTTAATGATACTAATTTAAGCAATATCACCATTACATCAAACTCAGTAAAATTACATAAAAACCATACATGCTGGAACGTTAGGTAATATGTTTAATGTCACTGTGAAATGGAAGTTAGAGTGTTTTTATCTTTTGTAATATTACGTATTTCCGACTGAAACGAAATTTATGAGAGGAATATAGTTACGAGAGATTTAAATAAAATCCTTCAGATTTGATTGGGTCGTCAAAAGGAGGCGTGGCTTTTGGAATACTAACAAACAGGAATACAAACGGTTGGCAGAGAAAGACGTGGGAGAAATAACAGTGTGTTTGCCAACTAAGATATATAAAATATAGAAATATCAGTCATAGCCAATTTTATCTTCAGACAGACCTCCTTGAATGCACTTGCTGTAAGATACTTTTGATAGAAGCGTCTGCCAAATAAAGAGTTAGAGTAACACAAGCATTAGATGATTGTGCAGCTTATCACAAAATTCTCATATCACATCTTTTGACCCCATTGGAGTGCTTGTTGCTAGTGAGGTGAAATGTGATGATGACTCCAGGGAACCACAGCTGGAAATACCCAAACTCTCCCCTGGGATTAATTTAGCAAAGAAGTGGGGACACAGAGTATTATTCCTTTAGGGGCCCCAGAGTTCCTTGTGATATCCATGCCCGTCTTCCACAAGAGGTCAGAGTGCAGGGTTGCATACAATAATGGTGGAAGGGATGCAGCATTTTGCTCAAGGACACTTCAGCAGGGCAGATGCGTGTGGAGAGGGGGGAATTCGGAATTTAATTGCATTTAGTTGCATGTTTATATTCACCTGCTGTTCCAGGTGTTACATCGGTGTTTGATTAGAAAGCTAGAATGAAAAGTCAGACCACACACCGCAGTCACTCCCATGTGGAATTAAATCAAGCTGTCACCTGGTCAGTGCCACCACCCACCGCACACACACTCACATCAACAGACACACTCCCATCAACAAACACAGAGAGCTGTCAAATAAAGCAACACTTGTAATTATGAGAGGGGGTGAAATTCAGATTTATTTATTCCAAAATGAAGCCTGCAGATCGACGGAGGGACAGCTCTCCTCCATCTGTCATCGTTGAAGCCACACTTGTCTGACACAGGGATTCATTCGTCTTGTCGTCTTTGACAGTCGGATTTTCCCGGCGCACTCCCACCAGGAGTCACACAGGATTTTTGGAGGCAGACTAAAAAAGAAAACACTCTCTGACAAGGAGTAGGCTCTTTATGAATGCAAATGAGTCTGGGAAAATTCACAGAGCAGCTAGCGGTCTCCGAGGCTCCGGCATCCGTCACATCTCCCCCCACCAGGCACAACCCACGCTTTGCCAAGAGGTCTAAGGGCTTACAGGGGCCCTACAGCAAGAACAGACACACTCATAGAAAAGGGCATGGAAATCCTGTGGCTGACACACTGCGAGTGCCACTGGTGACTATTATTTCCGCGAAAATGATAAGCTTACTGTTTTTACATGCCATCCACAGAATGGCTGGTGGCTTTTAGGTTTTTATTATAAAACATTCATCTCCTCAGCCCTCTCTGTGTATGTTTGTGTGTGAGGATGCGTCACTTGTATCACTTGACATTTGGCTTCCCTTTTATCCTGTTCCAAGGATAGTAAGTCAAATGCTATGTGACAGGTCAACCCCTTCATATCAGTCATCCTTCACCCTGACCCAGCCTCAGCTGCACAAAGACACATCCAGCTCCTCCACACTAAAAATTATCATTAGCTACAAGATACAGGCGAATCCTGCCAGGTTAAAGGTAGGAATCTGTTTACCCAATCCCTAACAAGTAAATGCTGCATAAAATCTCCATCTTAAACAGACTATTCTTGAGTCCTAAAATGTAATTTTCTTAAATGAAGGCACAAAATAGGGGCAATGTTAGTTAACCTGTTTTCAAGAAAAATTATCTTTATATAAAAAAGTTTCAGAAAAGAAAAAAATAAACTTCCTCTTGAAGGGGTTACTGAAAAAACCGTCATCATGCTCATTGCCAGAACTAAATTAAAGGATTACTACAACAGTTTTACACATAAAGATTCAATTTAGTCATCATGTGGAGTGATGCTCAGCCTGTGAAAACAGTTGTATAAAGGAGCTTTCTAAAGTTTCAGAAAATAACCCTGATGATGTCATGAAATCTTTAGGAAAAAGCCTGCAATATAAACTGAGGGCTTTAGACCAGGCGGGGAAGGTCTGATGAAAGAGTTTCATTATAGAAATAGTCCTTTTTCACACCAGACATTTTGACTTGTCATAGTAGGAAAAGCACAGGTGTTACTATGTAATAAAAACAACGATGGCTTGGTTCTATTCAAGTGCCTCAGTGAGCCAGCACGGTGTGACAGTGAGCCAGCATCAAGACCCCAGGAACAACGCTCTGCTGTGAGACATGTGTAGGACTTAAAGGATATCTCAACCTCTGCTGCATCACTTTTGACAATGAAAATGTCTTTCGCAACTTCCCGAACTTTATGGACATGCAATACTAAATCTCTGGAGCAATCCTTTTAATGAGATGATTTATATATGATATCACATTAATGACTGGGCAGCTGTGCAGGTTTTGATTTCTACCTCAGGTTTGTTTCAAGTACCTCTTTTGCTTAAAAGCTAATCTGAGGTGCAAAGAAACTAGGACTTGTGGGCATTTAATTTAGCAGGAGTTCAAATGAGGATGGTCAACAGAGGCAGAGCAAGGGCTTGAAAATGCTGACTAGGCTCCTGTCACTTAATCTATTTGAGGTGCGATTAAAGTTTAATTCGTGCCCATCTCCTAATGCTAGCCGATGTGTGTGCGCCTCAGCAGTGGGTCGGTGAGTAGTTTCAAGCTGAGCCCAGGTCTTTTCTCTCTGTCTGGGCCTCACTTTATTCATGCCTGAGGGACACCGGGAGCTGCAAACAACTGAATTTTTCATCAAGGTTACTTCCTGGAGAGATGTGCCATGCAGTTGCTGCTTTCTCTCTCAGTGTGTTCCTAGCTCATACATAACTTACCCTGCTCTGACCTGCAGATCTCTCTGGGAGGAGTTGTTTGACCCTGGTCCAGATAGGAGAACGTGTGCTGTGGAGTCAGCATGGATTTGTTGTGAAGCTTGAAATATAGAGGTTTGGTTTACATGGTCTGATTATAAGATGTCTGGTAACACTTTATTTAAACCCCCCAATTTAGCACTTATAAGCAGTTTACTAACACTTAGTAAATGGTTTATAACACACTACAATGTTGTTGTAAGCAGATAAAAGGACATTTTAAGTGTATTTCTCAACAGCTAGAACTACTCTTAATGGATGCTTGATAACGTAACATGTTGTAATTATATGTAATGATGTGTTTTCATGAGTTTTGAACACATTTATCAACAGTTTTAAAGTGTGTGAATGATTTGCACGTGTATAGTTAATAAATGCTTTATACAGCTACATTACACAGTGTAATCAAGCATTAATAAACCTAAAAAAATTTAACAAAATAATCAAAGCTTATAATATCCTTATATTTGGTTACAACTAGATTAAAGTGTGTTTAGTGTGTCATAAACCATTTATCAAATATTTATATATTTCTTATTAATGTTAAATAAGGTAGGGAGGGTTAAAATGAAGTGTTACCAAATATGTATATCTATGTACAGTCTGTCTTCATATTTGGTAGAGACCATCCAAACAAATTACATGAGACCTTACATTATGTTAGTTTAGGTTGGCACGTGTGAAAAACTAAGACAAAATGTACTATTTTCCAATCACAAATGTATTAGAATCTATGGAACATTCTGTCTTGTTCCATATTTATCAGAGCAGCCTCACTGGATGATGCTAAACACAACACAACTCAGCAAACTCAACTAGTTCACATTTCTTTTGGGAATACCGACATGGTTGGCATTAACATTTTTAGTCTCTGAAAAACAACTCTGCAACTTCTGGAGAAAAACATCTACTATTTATAAGAATATTTTTACATCAAAATTCATTTGCAATTATAATCAAATCTTGTTTTTTTGCGGGATTATTAATGCTGCAACAACACATTTGGTTTTAATGGAGGGAAAATATGCGATGTCAGTTTTTTCCTCCTTCATTAAGGCTGCAAATGCTGTTTTTTTGTGAAATACAGCTATCAGAGCCACGGACAAGGTCTTATTTATTCTATTCAGAGTTTACTTTCCCAAAAGCATCCACAAGCAATAAGGTAATTTCTGTCTATTGGCCTACAGTGGAATAAATTTGAATTTAGAGCAAAAAGAATGAGTTCTTTAGATATTTCACACTAATCAATGCAGCTCTTGATTTTTAATTCAGACCTAAGAAGACTGATGTGTGGGAGGTATGGATCGGGATTTGAAAAACCAACCTGACGTCAGAGTGTGGTTTAAAATTCACTGTTTTGTAGACGAAGGATTGGTTCAAAAACATAAGAAAAACTTGATATTTGTCATATCTGATGAATATTTTTTCACACTTTAGAGTATACATGTTTACAACTGAACCACCATCTCGTTTGTAAGGTCTACAACACAAAGATAGTCATCCGTCATTATGACCCTGTTAAATAGGGAATAAAATAAAGCAGAATGGCTGTTGGACTGCAGACTCCCATTTCAAGGCTGTGCTGTGCAGTCTTGCAGCTCCTGAGTGTCAGACATTATCACCACCACTACCCTCAACATCACCCTGCCCCTTGTGACAATTACTGCCCTACCTCCCTATTCAGCACGTAATGAGAAAACTGACTGATCGATTTCTGTCCGGCCAGTAAAAGAAGGGAAGGAAGCATTTGGATATAGCACAGACCAGACTCCGAGGCACACGACTGCAGCACATCCACATTATGATTTATATTTTTTAGGTGTGAATGGGAGATAATTGGCATGCAATAACAAATATTACATGTTTGATGCAAAGAGTGGTAAGATATTTAAATACAGGTCTGGTTTAGGGCTATAAAATGTCATCAAATAGTAAAAAAAAAAGAAAGTCCATTACAATTTCCCAAAGCCCTAGTTGACTTATTCAAATAGCTTGTTTTGACCGACCAACAATCGGGGGGAAAATTAAAAAAAATTATTCGTTTTAATGCCATAGAAGCCTGCAGATACTCACATATGATCATCTGACACTGGTGAATTGTTTGCATTTTTGCTTTGAAAAATTACTCAACAATTAAAAAAGGACTCCACCGATTTAACATTGCACTCCTAAAACATTGTCGGACATTTTTTTAGAAAAAGGATCAAAATCGATGAAGCAGAACCAGAGATATGTCTTTTTTATTCCACGCATTCTTCTTCCTTGTCAAAACCTGGTGCCTACATTACCCACTATGCAACTCGAGCGCCTGCACTAGTAGCCGCTAGCCTCAAGCAGAGATGAGGAGCGGACTACAGAGATCTGATAAGCTCAGTTCCTTCCAACTCCACACATCCAGATTTTTTTCATGTTCAAACTTGTAGTCTTCAGACCCAACCAACGCTGACTCAGGTGACATCACTTGGATTTCCAGCAGATCCCTCCGAAGCTACAAAAAGCTTTATATGACTTCATTTCACATATGCTCCCCAAATAGTACTCCCCAAGACCTGTAAACAGACTTTGATATGTAAAAGAGAGTTCCCTTTTAATCAATTACTAAAATTGTTGCAGATTAATTTTCTGTCAATCAACTAATTGACGAATGGACTATAATTGTCGTTCTAATAGCAATTACAAACACAACATGTTTGATTTTCAGGATGTTTAAATACAAGGCTGGTTAGACTGGGGAATATAACAACTGTTGTGGTCCAGTGTTCCAACACGAGGCTTGTAAAAGTGCTCCCCAGAAACTGCTGCATGTTCTAATAAATTCATCTTGATTTATTATTCTGTGACTGATTACAGGGATGTAAATAATCAGCAGTAAAATATATAGTCAGGGTGACAGTGTGTCTTTTCCAAGCACCACCATGCTGT
The DNA here is from genome assembly GCF_020085105.1 of Siniperca chuatsi. NCBI lineage: Eukaryota > Metazoa > Chordata > Actinopteri > Centrarchiformes > Sinipercidae > Siniperca > Siniperca chuatsi. The sequence goes on along the minus strand of NC_058054.1, from coordinate 14,614,424 downwards.
CCTGTTGGGTCAGAGCTTCACTGCCACTCACAATTATTTATTGGGCTACATATTCACTCTCTATCCATCACTGTATAGCCACCCGGTCCGGTCACATCTCTTTATGTTTATTACAGTGTCCCACCTTCCCGAGGAGGATGATTGACGTTTTCGGAGAGGACCGAGGTGGGACTTGGGCTTCTTCTTCTCCAATCGTGGCTCGAGGGGCGGAGGCTTTCCGTCCATACTCTGATTATGAGTCAGTTACCAGACATAAGCGAAACAATAACAGTTGGTGGTTACTTTGTATCCAAAACCTTCACGGGCAAGTTGAGGCTTTAGCGCGTTTTAGCGCATCAAGCTCTCGAGTATATCGGAGGTTTCAGGAGCTCAACGCGCTCCACTTTTAATCAGATTAGGAGCCTTTAATGTTCAATCCTGCTTTTTCCCCCCCTTCCCTACAGTAGCGGTGCAGGAGTGGCCAAAGCCAAAAGCAGCGATTCAGATCAGATTTCACCTAAACCAGCTGGGAGAGAGACCGAGAGAAAGCAGAGAGAGGGTTTGTCAGTCTCCCTCCTCCCAATTCCAGAAAATCTTACCAAGGAAAAAGGAGGAGTGTCGGGGGTGAGAGAGACGCAGAGGAATCCAGAGGAATTTCCGAGGATATTTTCCCTCTCTCCCCCCCTCCCCCCCCCCCACTCTTGATATTCAAATTTAAAAAGTTGGAGGCGAGGCAGCAGGGACCGTGGTCAAGGATGGACGAGCAGCCTCGGTTGATGCACTCCCACGGGGTAGGCATGGCCGGACACCCCGGCCTGGCGCAGCATATGCAGGATGGCACGGCGGGGACGGACGGAGAGGGGAGAAAGCAGGACATCGGAGACATATTACAGCAAATAATGACCATCACAGACCAAAGCTTAGACGAAGCACAGGCGAGGTGAGGCTACACACTTGTATTATTAATCGGAGAGCGGAAATATTAGCCAATGTTATTAGGGATGGAGGGGGGAGATAATAACATTGTGGTTTGTGTCAAGACTGCCTCTAAATGAAAGCAATTACGCCCACTGAAGTGACTGCGCGAAAGCGGAAAAAAAAGCCTTAAAAACTTAATATTTGATTATTTGAAGCAACTTTTGGTTTAATATTTTTATCAAAACTATTAATTATTGTATGATTAGGATGATCTGTTGAGAGGTTTTTTTTAACTGTGGAGCAGTTGCCACTCCAGTTTTCCAGACACTTCTACCTTGTTAAAAAAGGAGCTTACATTGTATTCCTGTGCTATAATAACAGGTTGTAGATCCTCTCCTATAGTTTTGACCCATTGCAATCAATAATAATCAAAATATAATGCAAAATACATTTGAGGCATGTTACAGTTGTAGTGTAACTGGCTGGATTTATTGCATATTATGTTGTAAGTAAGAAAAAAAATTGGTTTTCCAAAGGTTTTAAGTCTGTTATTGTGTATTTATGTGACAAAAATAATAAAATTTCAGTGTAAATATTAGTAACATTTTTCTTTGCTTTGGCTCCTGCATGTTTTATAAATTAGCCCACTTCTTACAGTAGAAACAGCAGGGAAATCTGGGGACAACTGAGTCTTGATTGATCACATTTTGTGATGTGAGAATGCCCCACTCTTTTGTTACTGTTGCCACTTGTTTGAATATTGATCTGGAAAGTGGTGTCCTGTCCTCTTTTTAGGAAACATGCACTGAACTGCCACAGAATGAAACCTGCTCTCTTCAATGTCTTGTGTGAAATAAAGGAGAAAACAGGTACGTTCTATTTTATAGTTTCTTTTGTTTGCTGGATTTTTGTTTTTTGCTCACTTACTACTGATACTGAAAAGAGTATTGTCCATTTTATGGTCTAATAGTGTATTCCTAGAATCTTAGCATCACTTCTTTCCTTTATTTTTTCAAAATCTGTCTTTTATTGTTGTTGTTTTTAAGAATGTAGATTCAGTTGTACAAAGCACAGACCATGATCAAATTTATTTGACATGATTTTTTAATTTTTTTTAATGATTTATGACATGTTTACCCTGACAAACGTCACACACCATGCACGTGAACAGCACTGGCCCCAGATGAGGTGTTGTCATTGGTCTGGAGTGTTTTCATGTCGACATTTGGGCCTTTCTAAGACTGGGCTTTTTCACCCCTCTCTGTCTGTTTCTTCTTGGCTGAAGTGAGCTGTTTTAAATGCAGAGGCAGGTCAGAGGGATTCTCTGTTTATGTTTGCAATGAGGGTCAAAGTCATGAAAAGGAATGTGTGAATTATTACACACTTAACAGCAGATTAAAAGAAGAGCAGTTCACATGATGAAAGCCTGTGACTATTCTCTGAGGGATGTGGCAGAGCGCTGTTTAAGAGGCGGCTTTTCAGGGGAGGAAATAAAACAAAATATCCAATATAACCTTATCTGTGAACACAACTTTGAAGCTGTCTTTGAGGTTATTGAGAGAGCCTTGTCACTTTGTCTGGTGTTGCATTCACAGCCATGACAGTTGGAAATAAACCCAGGGCTGGTATGGAGGCAATACATATTTCCTTAATTTGACATGAAATGTTATTCGCCGACATGTCGTTCTTATGAGTCAGAGTTTGGCACAGGTTTTCCCCACAAAAAAACAGTAGAAGGAACCAGCAGACACTCTGGGATTTTCACCAGATTTACAAAGGTTAAAGAGTGCGGTCTGTGAGGAGGAAGCTATAGTAGGTTGGGGCCCTGTCTCTAAATTGCAAGGCTTGGAAAAGTGAGAGAGTAATGCCTGGCTCTTTGTAAACTGTCTGGTGTCTCCCTGGGTTCAACCAGAGTTCGTTTCCAAAAAGAAGAACAAAGTGACTTGGACCTTTTCCTGGCTCCTCTCTTCCCACCGTTCTTGGCAACCGGGATTTCACAGAGCTTCTGACGAGAGAGGCTCCCTTCAGCCTGCAAATGCTCTTTCCCTCTGATTAGGACCAAGTTTGGAAATGTACATGTTTCAACATAGCTTATATTTTCTCTTTTTCTTTTATTAATGTATTGAATCAATTATTTTTAAGTGTGGTTAAAAAAATATGCTCCAAACTACAAAAACAAGCTCTAAATAACGACATTGCTTTTGATGCATTTAAAAGTTAAAAATAACCCAAACAATTTATGAGAGAATCGGGACTTAATGGCTGCCTCACTGTGTCCTCCCTGTCTACGTTTGAAGAGCTGAGCTGCGGCTCATCTTCGCCCATAGGAGGTTTGTGCAGACGAAACTGAAAATCCTTTCACTGCAGTGACAGAGAAAATGACTCAAACCTTCACCGTGGCATTTACAGCCAAATGTGCTGAGTGCAGTGTATGCGAGGAGAGAACAGCCTGTAATTTGTCAGGTCTTTTTTATATTCTTTATAAAGAGTCAGCTTCTCCTTGCTTTTTACATTGTTGCAGTCAGAGTGTCTTTTAGAAGGAAGTGCGAGCAGGAGGGAGATGAGTACAGCAGCTCAGATTTGAAGCAGCCCTTCTCCTCGACCTTTTACTGAAGGGAGGAAGCATTTCTGTAGATTGTATATCATTTGTTGCATGTAGTTATTCGCATGTGTGTTGCATGTACCTCTTCATGGTATATCAGTGGCGTGTGAGTGTTGACAGCAGTAATATGGGACATTGCAGCAGTGAGGTGTCCATTGGCAAGCAGATGACAAACTAGGTGGGAGTGCATGCCAATAGCGGACAGAGCAGGCCTTAACTGATGACCCCACCCCTGTATATTTGAGCCGGGGTCGGGCCTGTGTCACGGCGGGAGAGTATTTAGCAAGCTTAAACAAGCTCAGTTTGCATGCTGGGTTATGTAAAACCAACGGCAGGGGCTTGTGTTACCACTTACTGACGTTCCTTTTGGCCGCCAGTGTTGCATTTCACGTAAACGTTTGCCCCTGACTAACGGCCCCTCTCGACATAAAAAAAACTATCATCATTGTTTTTACAGTTCCTGAGAGCACTTAGAATTGGTTTTCCTGTGCTTGCTTCACATCCTGTGAAGAGAGTTGGAGAGCGTCTTTGTTTGTGTGGAACCATTACGGCGAGGGAAGCTGGCACGTACAGGTTGACTAAGTAAGAGAAGCCAGACACCAAGTCAGTGTTTCTGGGTGTCAGATTTCAGGCCTACTCTCTCTCTCTCTCCCTCTCTGTGTCTCTCTATCTGTGGGCCTGGGACTGTTCCGCCAGGCCACTCTGTGTCAGCAGCCTCACATTACCCCCTTGGAGGCTCGGGTCAGATGGAGAGCTCCTGCATGACTAATGTGATCAGACGGATAATGCATTACACCGCTTGAACTTATCAAAGCTGGAGATCTGCTGAATCAGTCGGCCCCACAAACTGCAGAACCCCTGCCCCCGCCCCCCCCCCCATGCTTGCGCTGCTAATTAGACGTGTACACACATATATTCATGGTGGTGTTGATATGGTCACTTTCAAGGACTTGTGAGTGCTGGGAGAACTAGTTTTCGTCATTAGCACAAAGCAGACATTTGTTTTGATAACTGTCCTGAAAGTGCTGTGTTGGTAGTATGGCTGCAACTAGCAATTATTTTCATTATTGATTAGACTGCCGATTGCTTTCTTGTTTAAATGAATAATCTTTTAGTCTATAATTGTGAAAAATAGTGAAGAAACTACCTAAGTGACGTCTTCAAATGTCCTGTTTTGTCTGACCAGCAGTCCAAACCCCAAAGATATTGAGTATACAATGATATAAAACAGAGAAAACCAGCGAATCCTCACATTGGAGAGGCTGGAAACAATTTTGCTTTAAAAAGTGACTGAATAGTAGGCTGAATAGTTGCTGAGAATTAAATAATCCATTAATCAACTTATCATTTAAGCTCTAGTTGGTAGACTTGAAAAAAATGTCTATGCTGATAAAATTTCAAATTACTATTTATGGTATTTTCTGTAACATTAAACAGTGACGGAGGTACTAGTTGAGCTCCCATGAAGCAGTGGATAGACTGGTCACTATGGCTCCCAGTGCTGCTGTTTTTCAGTATTTAATTGACATGGCTGTCCATGATGAGTTCAGGGGTTAGTGTTGCCTCTCTTTGTTACTCTCCTCTCATCTCCAGTGACAGATGGAGGCATTAGTCTCCAATGTGGCGCTGTCCTGAAACTAATGGCTATGTCCTTGGTTTCCCCGCGCTAGCTGGGAGACTGTATATCTGTCCACGGCTTGGAAGTGCCGAAGCAGCAGTTTATCCCCCCATGTTTTAGTTTCCACGGAAATAAGGCCGAACAGGACTCTGTCTGTTCTCTCATAAATGACTTCAAATAAATAACTTCAAAACGAGTGCGAAATTTTCCTGAGAAAATGTTGCTGGGCTTTGATTTGCAAGTTTATAGGAAACTTCCTCCACTTACCAGAAACGTTCCTCTAAGTGAATAATAACAAACATGCAATATATTTTTACAAGTAGTCTGAGCAGGGATGTGCTGATTGTAAGTTTATCTTTGCTCTTAAAGTGAGTTATATCAAACATAAATAGACCGGATTCCATTTTACCCACTGGCATTTCCTCTATATTCATATTTATATTCACTACATTACCAGTGCACTTCAGAAGCAACAGCAAGTATTTTTGCTGTTCCCTGTCCTCTGATATAAACTCACTCGCAATTAGGACAGCTAATATATTATGCAAATGTTGACTGGCTTAATTGTTAATCATGTTTTAAGAGGCTAATTACAGCCCTGTATATCTGAGGTGGGAGTAGTAATTAGCCGCGATAACAGATCTGGCTGTAGAATGGTCATATTCTGTGTGTCGACGTATGGCAAGGGAGGGAGTGTATGTGTGTGTCGCTAGGTATGTTTTGTGTTTGTTTTGATTGATTTTTGGCAGTTGTAGCAGCTATTTTCTGCCCCTGTAAACAAATGAAAAATCAAAGTTTGCATGCAAGTTAACATGCAAGTGTTGCACAAGTGTATGTCTCCCCCCGCCCCCGTTTCACCTTCATGGAAACAGCAAGAAGGACAGAGGAACAGAGATCTATCAGTTCACCTATTCATCTCTATCCATAGTTGGTTTCCTGCACTCCTCAATCTGAGTTATCTGATGCAGCAGTACTGGCTATTCTGCGAACCGGCTTTTATACAAGGCTGTGTTCTTAGTTTTCTGACAGAGATCATATTCAGATCCATTACGCTAAGAATGCCTTCCCACTTATCGAATATAAAATTGCTTTAGAGAGGAAATTTGCTCTATGGCGGAGTGGAGTTTCTTTTTTATCAGATGTTTGTCTCTGGAGCAGCTTTTAGTGTCTACAAAACAGCTCTGGTGACATTACTGCAGTTGCAATTGCCTCAGCCATTGTTTTTCTTATTGGTGCTGTTTGGATTTGATTGGATTTTCCACAGTCTCGTGGAATTGCCTCACGCAGCAGGACCGGTGAACGCGTATATCCTCATATTGGTGCTGTTGAAACACCTGCAGATCTTATTACTGATACGTTCATGGGGCTCCAACTGTGCAGTCCAACTACCTCTGGATTACACTGTTTAGTTTTTCATATTTCATAGTATTAAATCTGTTTAGTAACACGTCACCTTTTTTTCCCCTCTGTTTGACTGAAGAGACAAATCAAAAATGTAACGTTCAGATTTTCTTGGCCACTTTGATGGAGGTAGTTGCCCTGGCAGTTGATAACTTTTAATTCAAGGCGTGGGATCTCATTTCTCTGGCACCCTGCCACTACGATGTAAGTGGCGTGTTGGCAGCATGCTGAGGTTGTACAAAGGAACCCCCCCTGACTTCGATGAACAGTCAAACATAAAATGGCAAGCACTCTTCCCTGGCTGACTTAGTAAAAATGACATAAATTAATACATGCTGCTTAAACAGGACCAAGATTAATGGTTGCCTTTCGCAGCGGCTTAGATCCACTGTCAGTCGCTGCTCGCTGCCCAGATGGAATCAACACCAATCAATGAAGCTACCCGACTCTCCCTGCATATCTGCTTAGGATGTTGAGTGGGGCACACACACACACACACACACACACACACACACTCACACATTTAAATATATCCTGTACATGCAGACACATTCAGACACATATATCACGCAAAAAAAACTGAAAAAAATTAATTGCACCCTCGTTGATGCAGTATTTTTGCTCCTCTCCTCAGCATTTCTTCATATAAACTCGTAGGCATATCTTGTATTACTTCCCATACAGTGGGATGTTCAATCAGGTGCCACAAAGTCAGATGGGGAAGAGCAGTGAGGCTGATGCCTCAGTAGTGATTGGATGTTTCAATTACTGATAGTAATGCCATGGTGTAGTGAGTCATGCAGTGCAGATAGCACCATTTATTTTAATCAGGACAGGGGAGAGATGGGTGTGGATGTGTCTCCCTCGTTTCAGAGTAGTTTCACATTTAGATGCAGGGGAGGGTGCTCTCTCTCTCTCTTTCTTTATTTCACACACAAACACACACACACATGCACAGACACACACATGCTCAGGTGGATTGAGAGCAGAGGAGAGGTTGCCGTGGGTAACGCATAGCGACAAGGTACTCTCTCTGTGAGCTATTCTAATTTATGTTAATAAACCTTGCTGTTGCCGTGAGAGACAAAGGGGCCACAGATGAGCCTTGGTAACCTCGGCACCTTCACTGGAAGGAAAGGCGCAGACAAAGAACAATGCAGACACACACACACACACTCTGAGAGAGAAAGAGAGAAAAGATATTGAACTGTAGAGAAAGACACAAATACTGTGGCGGAGAGCGATGATAAATTTAGCCACACAAAGAGTTGTTTTTGTGGCTGCAAAATCAAACATGCTGGCAATCTTCAGTGTGGTGTGTGGTATCTACTATTTCTGTGCGTGTGTCAGAGAGTGTGTTGGAGGGGCAGAAATAGGCATGCAGGCAGTCTCTTGGGATTGTTGCTGCTAAATCCGTGGGGCCTATAGAGACACGGGGTGCTGCAGTTTTGGATCACTTCCCGGGGCAGATGTGACACCACAGGTAGCATTTAGCACAGTGGGGCGAGAGCATGAGCGTTAGCAGAGGTCAGCACTTGGCCTAGCTGCCTGGCAGTGGAAAGACCATCTCAGAAAGGCAGATAAGGGCCATTAAATCTGCTTCTCTTTCAGGTAAAAAAGGGGAACCCTCAGCATGTATGAATCAAGAAAATAACCACAAAACTCACTATAATGTGGATTAAAACACTTGCAGTGATGTACTGTAAAAATCCAGTCAAAACTGCCATTAGGGTGAGATCATTTCACTTGTTTTCAATGTAAATCAATACATTGAACGAATGCTTGAATCAATTTACAGTAAGGCAACTTGCAGCATGAAAATTCTCATTAAACTGAAATTGCATCAGAAACAGTTTTAGATTTTATCAACCACCAGCTGGTTTGACTTGTTATTAGTTGACTTTTTACAATGGAAAATCTACTTAATGTTTATTTTAAATGCCTCACTACTACACTATTGTAATTTTCAGTGTGAAAACTAACCAAACAAATTTATAGTCTCAATTCTGACATCTAACAAGGTAAAATATGTAAACTGTTTTTCACAGTAACAGCATGAGGATTGATAATAGAGTGGTGCCTCCTTGCTGGTTCCCTGTACTGTAGATATCCGTATCCCAACCCAAAGAGTGAAAGCTGTGGGTTTCCTCTCTGCCGTCTGTCTGCTAGCTTGCCTTTGGCAGTGTTAGTTCTGGACAGTTAACTCCAACTGAAATTATGTTAATTGCTGTCATTTTCTTTTTTCTACTTGAGCATAATCAGCAAATTATATACTTCTGTTCATTTATTACCAAGCCACTTCCAACTGAGTTTTTACCCTTCAAAGATCAAAAGTTAGGAAGTAGTTTGCTCATAATGTGTGTATACATGTGGGTTTATGTGCACAAATGTGTGTTATCAACAGTTTGTGTAATAGTTTGTCATTATACTAGCAATATTATGTCTTAAAAAGTCTCTGAAATGTTGGGTGGATGCACGTATAGTGTCAGTTAGAACAAAAATGTGACAAAATACAACTTGTAATTTGTGTATTAATACCTTGCCTATCCTCTTCTAATTGTTAACACTGCACAAAGCTTGAAAACTATAAAATTAACACCTGAAAAGCATCCGTGCTAAATCCATGCAAAAACGTTTTTGTTGCTATTTTGTGTGTCAGAGAGATGTCAGTTTTGAGGCCATTTTTGTGGTACCATCCAGGATGGTATCATGTTGTAAGATGGCTCTCATTTGTCAGAGATTTTAGGTATTTACAAAATGAATATTTACAAAATGAATATGGACAAATTAAGAAAAACACAATATTTCAAGATGAAGGGAAATACAGGAATCCTCTCCAAAGCATCGTCCAATTTTCCATGCTGTTTATTACATTCATTTTTATCTCTGATTTTATGCTTATGTTTTATGAATCCAGTGTTGTTTATGGAAATCCCCGTGTAAATCAGTCACTTAGTATTTGTATGTGTGTGTATGTATGTATGTATATGTGTGTGTTAACAGAGAGTAAATAGTGCAATTTAATGTAATTTGCATGAGGGTTTGTAAAGTACTTTCTTTATAATCTCAACATTTGAACATCTGTAACTGACCACCCACCACGTGTGTGTGAATGCAAGAACGACACACACACACACACCCATACAAACATAATAATGTACTAGTTGTTGTCTGCACTCTGAAGTCTGTTGAAGCACAAGTAGATTCACTGATGTTCCTCATAACTGCTGCATTTTACTGTACTCACCATAGGAAGGCAAGTGTGTTAGTTTAGACTAAGAAGACTCTCATTTTACAATAAGCTACACCACATGACATGAGGACAAGTTCACATCTATTTCCCCTCATAAAATGGAGGATTATATTAATATGTAGCAATAAGTGAATTTACATGAATAATCTGAGATTTTCTTAACAATAACTTTATTTAGAAAAATGAAAAATAAATTGTCTTTTTGTATACATCAGTTGATATCCTATTACAGTTTTGCTGAGGAATCTTTATTTATTGTCTTTTATTTATTAAGCTTGACTGAGCACACGTGCAGCACCCTGCCACTGACACTTGATGCCCAGTATTGTTTTTTTACTTTTAGATAAAAGGCACCTTCACTGTGTGTGTGTGTGTGTGTGTGTGTGTGTGTCAGTACCTTGTTCAAGTTCACTTTGAGCCTTGTTTTTAGAATTTGGCATTTAGTGTTTCTTATTCATGCTTTCACAAGATTTGAACAGACGACCCTGTGATGCCACACATGCCTCTCACGCCTCGAGGCGAGCAGCTCTTCTTCTTCTATTATATTTTATTTGGCTTGCTGGCACCATCTTGTAGCCTGTTTTATTGGACATGTCCTTCAGCACCATGTTTAGCAGTCTCCTCCCCTAAACACATAAAATTCCTTTATGTTCCTATTACTTGAGTTTATGAAGAGCGTCTTCAGCCCCCTCCCTGCTGATGAGATCATATTGATAGATTGATATTGGGAGAGTTGTAGTGTGATCAAGGCGCGGGGGTTAAGCGCTTCTTGGATAGTTTAACCTTGATAAAACAGTTGTTTCAGTGAGGCTGATTTTGCCCCATCCGTCTTCATCCGTCAGGGCCCCGTTGAAGTATGCAAATGAAGGCAGTAGAGGGAAGCACCGTGTGCGGTTAAATGGGGCGTTGCGAATGTGCGGTGTACCGCGCCGACGGGGTGATACTACTTACTGTCCAAATTTAGTGTGTCTCTTCTGAAACATCCTTCCCCCCTCTCTTCCTTTTTGTCTGCATTTCAAGAATATATACCGCCCTGAGAGGAACTGTGGCCTCTCGTAAAATGATTACAGCTGTGGCAGCAGCAAAGCACTTTATGCTTGTATGTGTGTTTGTACAGATTTTAATGTTTTTGAGCTGGAATTTAGTGACTGCAGAACAGTGTGTTATCCCTTTATTTGTGTCTTTGTGTGTGCAGTATCTGTATTTACATGTTGTAGCGGGTTTTATTGCAAGCTCTAGCCATACATTTTAGAATATGGCTGTTTATCACGCTAATTAGTGAGTCTGGAGGTGTAAGGATAATAATCTTTATGATAATAACTGTTTATGCCTTAACACTGCTCTCCATTCACAGTTTATGTTGCTCGGGCAGCTTCATTTGCCTGATGTACCTACTCAGCAGCATTAGGGATGTTTTTTTGTGTGTTTGATTCTCTCATTTATCTCGTGTGTCGGCATATTGATTGATTCCCCTGCTCACTCATTATTTTGTTCTGTTCTTCACAACTCATTTTCAGAGAGGGGGCCAACACTGAGGCCAGAAACAGATACCATGTCTCTTCTCTGCTGTCTGACTAGCCACCACACACATAAAGCTGTCAATCAGGAGCTTTCCTGCCTGCCCTTTGTTATGGAACGCCAGCTCTGTGGGTGGGTCCTCTGGGTGATAGATGGCTCAGAGAGCCTATCGGACTGCAAGAAGCATCCATCTCTGTCTGGAGCCTGTTAAACAAGCTTGGGAAAGCAGCCATGTAGTCCTAACCACCACTGGCCTCCACTAAAAAACCCCATTAACATTAATGAAGGATAGCTTTAAAAGTTCTTCAGTAATAGGCTTGAATTGGATTTATGAGTCAGATAGTTTGCCAGAGAGTACGGCATGAAAAATGTCACTGGTAGATAAATGGAAATGAGCATTTGAAAGGTCTCGTGACACTGTTTCAGCAAGGATTTCGGCTCAGCTTCGAACATTTTTTTTTATCTTGCCCCTCAATCATTTTCTCTCCATGTCTAAAATCAAGCAGCAGCTTCAGAGTGGCTGTGAGGCAAAGCAAGCTGTTTGATGCTTTAAGTAACTGCAAAGATAAAGCTGCTCATCTTACACACAGTGCTGCTGCTTCTAGAGAAAAAAAATAAGTTCGTAATACTTTTTTTAAAAGGCCTCCCAGGTGGCACTGGCCATTTCAATATCTTGCAACTACCACTTTACCTGTCTGCAGGGTCCCTAAAGATGGCTGATGTGAAACTGCCATTAGCCAGCCAATTCCTCAGCCACAGATTACTCTGCCAGTACGTGGTAATCACAATGTTGAAAAAGGTCTGATTGCACTCCATCCAACCTACAAAGTGTGGCATAAATGGGTTTTTCGAAGTTTCTGCAGTCGGTTGTTGGTATGTCATCATAGTGCATTAGGACTGTCAGAGACAAAATGGCAGTTTTTGAAACCTCTTTCATTTTGTGTGAATGTTAAAAGGATGCAGAAATACACTCGGACCAAACCAGGCTAGCAAGGCCTCAGTGAGATTGTTCAGCCAGAGCGCCTAGTGTACGAGTCAAGTCAATTTTGCTTGCATAGCCCAATATCACAAATCACAATTTGTCTCAAGGGACTTTACAATCTGTACAGAATACAACACCCTCTGTCCTTAGACCCCCAAAAAAACATTCTAACAGGGAAAAAATGGAAGAAAGCTCAGGAAGAGCAACAGAGGACGGATCCCGCTCCCAGGACAATAGATGTCGTGTGTACAGAATAGATTTACAGCAGAAAATCTTAGCTTATACAATTATGATGACAAAATGTAGATTGTAAAACATGCGTACGAGCTGCAGCACGTAACGCCATTCACTAGCTTCCATTGAAAATGTAGTTATTTATAAATATTTCTCCCCCCTCTCTCTTGGTTTCTCCCTCTGTCTGTCTTCTTCATGCTCCTCTCCTCCCATCTCTTGGCTAGTCTGCTCTCTGCTAACCTCTGATGTCATTAGCGTTGGTGGGAGGTTGAAGGAGAGAGGGGTTGCTATTCTTAATGAATTCCGCTGTGTCTTTGCACTCCCCCACCTAGTTAACCCTACCCCCCTCCAATGCTCAAGGTGTCAAATTAGAGCAGCTGGAAAAGGGGAGAACAAGGAGATGGACAAGGTACACCTCACCCCACCTCATTTCCTCACTCTCCTTCAAAATACCTAATACGACATGATATTCATGAATAGTATCGATGTAACAACTATGCAAAAATGGTTGGATGCACTCCACATATTCACTTTAATGATTAAGAAGCTGGTACTGCAGTTAATAAAATATTACTCATACTGTGATGCGCACTGAAAGTACAGTTGAAGGAGTATTCACCATCAGGTACTTTCACTCTGTTACGTACAGTATCATCAATCCGCAGTGGTGGAAGTAGTATTCTGGTCCTTTACTTAAGCAAAAAGACCAATACTACAATGTGAAGGTATTCAATTACGAGTCTGTCTCTAAAGAATCAAAAGTAAATAGATTTACAGGATGGTCCCTGTTAGTGTTATATTATAATGTATATTGGATTATTATTACTGAATATGTAAGCAGCATTTTAATGTTGCAGCTGGTGGAGTTGGAGCTAATTTAACCTATTTTATATACTGCTGGGGAGTTTAATCTACTGTGCCTTTTTTGGCTTGTAACCCTTAAAATGAAGCACGTGTTTTCTTGCAACCCCATGGCACATATTGCATATGCACTTCCACCAAAGAGTGATTTTTTCCCCTCTAAACATCTCACTTTGTTTGATTTGAATAATTGTTAGCAACCAAAAAAGGTAAAACTAGAAGCATCGGAAAAAATCCTTTCCTATCCCATTTATCATCTCAAGACCCTTTGGAGTTTTCCTGTAACCCACTGGAGGAGTACTGACCCCATGTTGGGAACCACTGATCTACTGATTTTATATGTTAGTTACAAGTTTTTAGAATCTAAATCAGCAAAGTAACTAGTAAATATAGCTGTCAAATAAATGTTGTGGAATAAACATACAATATTGAAATGCAGTGCAGTAGAAGTATTAAGTAGTATACAATTAAAATACTCAAGTGACACAGAAGTAGCTAGAACAGTACTTGAGTAATTGCTTTCCGCCACTATCGATCTGTGATTTTCAGTGCATTTTGTGATATAATTTTGTCATTTCTTTACCAGCTGACCAGCCGGTGCCCCAGTCTCACTTCAAATCCACAGAACTTTATTTTCAATCATAGCTGAGATCTCAGCTATGTCAGGCTGAATTTGGGGAAATGTGTCTAAAATGATGCACAAGACATTAAGAATGTTTCAGTTTGATAAATAGTGCAGCCATAAAAAAGATTTTAAAAGGTTTTAATATTTCACTCATCATATACCTTCAATTAATAGCTGGAACAAGCTAATATAATATATGTGATACTGTGAGAGAGTGGAATAAGATGATTTTTCTAGAATTAAAGGTGCTTCAGGGGAAATAAAAGGGGAAAAGTGGATGCTAAGGGCTTAACCTCAGCTTACCTCATCTATATTTGTTTCAAATGTTTCAATTTGTTTGACTTCCTTCTGTCGTTTCGACAGCCTCCCGAGAGGAGGGCATGAGTTTGTTGCCTTCACTGCAGAGTAATAGTGGTAGTGACAGTGATAACATATCAGTCTCCTTCGTAGCTCTGCAGGAAACACCTCATCATGATGTCACATCCTCTTCGTTTGGCCGGTGATCCTCAGGAAAGATGCAAGCTACATCGCCGGTAGCAGTTTTTAATGATGCTAAAGTGTTTCAGGGTGGATTTTTCCTATGAGCCTAGCAGAGTTGTTGTTGTCTACTTCACCCCGGCGTTAACGGTTGATAGTCCTGACTCAACAGAGAGCCGATATCCCCCCGTGGCTGTGCTTACTCACTCCTGAGCCCGGCGTTTAGTTTTCCTTGGCAGACCCAGGCCACAGCTCATTAGACTAAGAGAATGTGCCTGCCTTAATTAATGATATGTAAATATCCTTGAATTGGCCACATTTGCATATTAAGAGAGATTTGTGGAATCTGTGGAGTAATATATTTTAATTAGGGATTAATTAAAAATAATGGGAATTTCATTTCGCCTGGCAGGTTGTATTTGGTGTGAAGCGTGCGTCGGGCCCAATCTTTGAACGCTGAGGCAGCTACCAACATGTGAAGGAAGATCTGCTCTTCCACCTGCTATCTGTGCTGCATACAAACATGTGTGTGTGTGTGTGTGTGTGTGTGTGTGTGTGTGTGTTTGAGGGCACACACACACACACACACACACTCTGGCATCACATTCCTTGAGATGCTAGAGCCTTCCCAGGGGGTCTTCACAAAGCACTGTAGCTTTGAAAAGGGGGGGATCCAGCTTGAACACCCACAATATGTTTTTGGGGATGGTCCCAGTTTGGCTTGATTTCATCTCCTCTCATCTTTCTGTTTTTTCCCGTGTAGTTGGGGAATGGCTCTCAGACACGGAACACTAGTTATGTTGGCAATTATGTTAATGGAATGCCATTAGGCCATGATTGTGTATGAGCAAATGGGGAGAGAGGGCACGTTTTCAGAGACCCAAGTCAATGTCTGCTTTGATCCACTTCTAGGAGACTCTTTGCCAAAACATTTTCCAACATAGTCCTTCGTTTTTCACTCATAGATCTTCAGTACAGCAAGCGGTTTGACCATCATGTCAGGGGTTGTTTCATTCCAGGCTATTTGTGCTGGGTAATGATGTACTCAGTGTGTTTTTTCACTGACAGCTGTGAAAATAAATCTGAATAGAGACAAAGAAACCATCTGTCATCAGCATCACTAATAGCACTGATAGCACAGCCACTATCACGGCATCTCCTAGGTGGAAATCATCCCCATTACCCAAGCATCAAGGCTGCTTCCTGCTTCCTGATGCTCCTCGCAGCAGCATCACACACAAACATACTCTTCCCTGTTTTACAGTCTGCAAAGACGATTTTTGAAGCATTCGGCCATTTTTCAGTCATTTTCGTAGAGCGGGAGGATGCAGTAAATGTCTGTTTTTCTTCGGGCTGGGCTCAACGCGGAGAGAGCTCCTTTGGCATTTGTGATGTGTCGTCAGCGCGCTGATGTTATTGATCCAGGACCTTCCGAATTCATTAGGAGATCCAGCACAACTGTGCTGCATCTTTATTTATGTTGCTGCCCCCTCCCTGGCCTGCCTCTCTCTCTCTCTCTCTCTCTCTCTCTCTCTCTGCCTGACTCCCTGTCTGCCTTCCTCTTTCATCCTCCATGCATTATTCTTTTATTATTCTTTTACAGCTGCCTTATCGCCTGCATTTTGGTGAGGATAAGACCTGTCATCTTTGGGTCTTGTCTGGGGAGATGATGGGAGACTTCAAGGGGGAGGTGGATGGGAGGGAGGAGGGTGGGTGTAAAGAATGCCTTTTTTCCCCATCTGAAATGGACCTCTCTCTTTTTTCTCTCTCATCTACCTTGCTCTCTTTCACTCTCGCTCTCGCTGTCTCTCTTTGTAATGAGAATCTCTCCCTAATTGAGGGAGCTGCAGCGAGCTGGCCGAGGGCGGCAGGGTTAGATTGTGATACTGGCTACGTGACCGTTATGCTGATAGAGGTGGCAGATCAATAATTTAGGCCCTGACCTTAATGGTGGTGTTAAAACGCTCATTCCTCTGGAGTCTGGAGGCCTTAAAGGTGCAGAGTTGGATAAAGCCACAGAGCTGGCTGGATGTGGAGGTGGGAGTGGGGGATGGTGGGAGAAGCAGATAAGAGGAGATGTGGAGAAAGACAGAGAGGGAGAGTGTATTTGCAGTCAGCCCCTCAGTCTGTGAAAGGAGGGATCATGAGTGATGTTTTTCCTGCTTCTACATTCAGACACTCACATTGTCACCAACATTCATCCTCTTAGTATCTATATGAATGCCATAAGCTATTTTTTTTCCCTTTCCCTGTATTTGGTATCTGGTTGTAATCCGTTTTCATAAGAAATCCTCCACCCATTTTTACTGATGCACTGAATGCATCACCAGACACCAGAAGTGAACAAAGACTGCGGTAACGAGTGGGTTTAATCTGGTTCTGGGCTTGTCTTGTGCTCCTAGCTTAAGGCCATGCACATTGAGGATTCGGACAGCCATCGATTTGATTCTGAGGGACATTAACGTCACGGCCTCATGCGTCTCTCTGAATCTCTAAGACCTGGACTCATTCCCTGCTGGCAGGATGCGACTATCTCAGCTCTCCCCTGCTCCTCCCCACCCACCCAGCCAGCCACCCACCCTTAGGGGATGATATATTAGATATAACCAATTCAATTTTATGCAGCCAGGACAGACGCCCTGGGGACATAAACACACACATTTTTAATACACTCCTCACCAGGAAGCCCAATGTGCCAGAGCCTGCGGCTGCCCTGGGTCTCCTCTCACACTCAATTATTAATGTAACGGCCGTAGTGGCTTAATTAAATAATAAAGACAAGCTCACTGCAAAGGAATGGGCCAAGGACAAGTCAGAAAGGAGAGGCAGCTCTTCTAAATGTCTGATTTTGACATATATGAGGATGCAGTGCTGTAAATATGTGATATTGCAATAACGTTTGGTGACAAACTGTCGTATCCATCACCAAATCTACATTGATGGTTAATATATCCATTTATTGGGTCACAGTTGTTTTTTTTTTACTATCTATTAAATGAAGAGTCATTTGTTGGAAAAGAAGAGGCCATATTCCATATAAATTGCTTTGAAAGTGGTTAGTCTTTTTTCCAGAAAGCCCTTTAAAAAAAAATATTTTGAGGGAGAAGTGTAGACTTTTGGCTTCAAGTCTCAGATCTGCTCATAAATCAATTGTCTTGAGAGTCGGGTCAAACAGGGGCTTGTGATACCTCAACTACATAAAAAGAACGATTTCCTCAGATTATGGATTCCTGCCACCTCAAGGGCAAGCCAGAGGAAGCACTCTGTCTCCGATGTGATGAAATGTGGCGTTATCTTTTACTTTGTTTCATTAGATTCACTGGAGATTACACACTCTATCCTCAAAGACTAGATTTTCCAGCTTTCTAAGATGAGAGATCTTCTGGCCTCGGGGCAAGAAAATATATTTCCAGCTCCCTTCCCCGGCCCATTTCTTGGGGTTCATGTCTGTTTTAACTCGCAATTAATTATTCAAATTCATTTTGAAATGCAGGGTTACATTTTGAGTGGCTTGTTCAAAGGCAAAAGCAGTCTTTTTCACTAATGGCAAGTAAGCTCCACCATTAGATTGAAAAATAGGCCCATTGTGTGTGTTGACTTGGTGGCGTACTGCGATGAAGGATTGCGACAAACTGGAGTGTTTAAATCGGCGAATTGAAATTAATGCCCTCTCAAAGCCAGGCTTGCTGACGATACATTAAAGCTAATACTCCAGTGAGGTCGAGCAAATGTTTGTTTATATACATGAAATACGCTCGGAGAGAATGAAATGATTGGATTTTTGCCCAAGTAAACACTTATATTAAAGAGAGAGACAAAAGAAACAATTGTAATGCAATGAGGTGTGGGTGCTTTCTATGTTTATTGTTCCTTCTTTGTTTTTGAGCAGACTAATATTTCCTGACATGTTTCATTTATGACATTTTTTTTAAATTCTCTTTTTCTCTTCCCATTCTCTTTTTGAATAAAGAGAGAGGGACATACTTAAAGCATGTCTCTCTCTTTTCGTCCACTGACACATTGAGACACTTTCAAAGGTCATGCCTCAAGTCTGTCTTGTCACATCTTATTCAGGATGGTTTTATTTATTCATGCCACTTTTTGATTTTAATAATTTAATGCAGTGAAATGTTTCTTTCATACAGCTATAAAATGCTCGCAAGGAGTGTTGACGTCTCTGAAAATATGGTTATAAGGCTTCTTTAAACGGCGCGGACAATCCCCCATGTAAAGTGGGAGCTGTTGCCTTCAGTAGAAGCTGTAATGTGTATTGATTGAAATTATCCCTCACCTCCACTGCAGCCAGAGGATCTCACAGGTGCCGGGGCGAAGAGGCAGAGTGTATAAGAGGCTCTTTTTGTACTTTTCTTTTTCGTTTAGAATTTAATGCCAGCGGCTGAGAGTGGTATTTATTTTCCTCAGACTCTGCTCTGCTATCCTGGAGTTGGCAGAGTGATTTTGTAGAATAGAAACATTATAGACTGTTAGTGTCAAAGTGTTAAATGTGATGTATAGACCTGGGGGTTTCAGAGGGAGGAGGGTGGATGGGGGGTTGAGGAGGAGGCGGTAAGGAGGTGAGCACTGCCTGCCATAACTGGAGCAAGGTGCTCATGGGAGAGAGGAGCCATCCACCATGTGAGGGATAGCAGGGTAATGTGGCGGGAGGTAATGGCTTTTCTCAGTCCGCTGAAACAGAGGGGAGATCATTAGGGGCTGCCGTGCCGCATCGCGCCGTCCGTTTACCCCGACTCTGCCAGCATCTCCTGTCAGAGCAAGGATGTGGAGACACTCATTGTGTTTGTCTGTCTGTTTTCTGTGGCGCTGGCAGCGTTGCTCCAAAGAGGCAAGAGTGTTTGATTATTATTTTGGGCCTTTCTTACTGGGATGGATAGACACTGACACTTCGGCTCACAGCTGCACTCAGATATTTCCTTACCAAATGCTTCTCCAGCTGTGAAATCAAATCAAAGAGCGAGGCCAGACCTGATGACAAAAACAAAACTCCTTGACTTCTCCTTTGCTGTTATTTAATCGAGTATTACTTTTCCACAAGCAATACAGGTATTGGGCGCAAAAGTGTTTAAAAAATAAAGATTAAAAACTGTTGAGATCTTAAGGTGAAAAGTGATAATTACTTTGTTTCATCAAGGTTAGGTTTGACTTTGATTAATATAAAAGATCACAGTTGTAGTCATACATTTTATGTTACAAGCTGCAACGTAAGACATATCTTTATAGTTCAAAATTCAAGTCCTAATCAAAAGAGATATTGACTTCAGCAAGAGATAGTTTGAAAAGCATGCAGACAAAAAGCCTTCAGATCTCAAAGCGAATGTCTATGGCAAAATAAAGATACCTCCTTTTATTTTCTTCGAGGTTATCATCGGCTTTGGTCTGTGTTTGTTTGGTTTACAAATTATTACAGTGGTTGACATTTATGTCTTACTACAGTAGGTACGATGAAACACATTATGACTACACGATTTTATCAAAAGCAAAATTGTCTTCAGGCCAAACATCTTATTTTGAAAAGCTGTGTTTCAAGTTTCACACCACAGCATGGTTGGACGTTTGGGAATCTATATTGTTTTTTCCTATATGCAGCATGAATGTCTAAACTTAAATTGTGGGGAAAGACATTGATGGCATGCTTTTTGTGACCTATGTTAGAAATAAAGGTGTGCTTTGTGCATCAGCGAGGAGTCCTCAAAAGCGGTTAACAGCACTTTGAGCTGTCGGTCGATTTTTGCCCCGGTGAGCCTCCAGCCCGGCGTGACAGAGAAGATTGGACGTCATTAAGGTCTACACTCTTTCCGCTGTCTGGGGGTGTGTGAAATGGGCTCTGTTGCTGCCAAAAGCATGGACTGTTAATGTGTATCTCCATCGTGCATGTGAAATCTCAAAGATGGTCTCCAGGACAGACGACCAGACCTGCATATTCATCTTGTGGTGTCATGTACCTGCATTGTACTCGTTTTCCAGATGTATTTTTTTCTTTCAGTTTTTATATGTCCTTCTGTTAAAGTTGGAGGTTGGTGAGGAAGTCACATCTCTAACAAGAAGATTCTCCTTGTGTCGCTGTCAAGACTCATTCTTGCCGTATGAAAAAGCTTCTGTGAAATATGATCGCTCCTGTAAAACGGACCAATTACTCTCCATTGACAACCTTCAAAACCCACTTTTATTGGTCGATCTAGCCAAATAAAACTTTATTGCACGTGTGGAAAGGGACGCCGTCATTTTTGCATAGCTGTTCCAAGCCCAGCGTTTATATGATCCCCGTTATTACACCTCCGTGACATTTAAACTTTATTGAACAAGACTTTAAAATCTGTACGCAGTATATAAAACATCAAGGAATTTATTTCTTTCAGATGGGAAGAGAGTCCCCCAACTGTTCAGACCTGAGTGGAGCAGATTGACATGGTTTCGTTAGATCAAATAATTTGTAAGAGAAAGTATATTTTAGAATAGATGTCTGTATTCTATTTATATACATTTTTTTTATTTATTCCAGGGTTGCAACTAACTTGACTAATCTGTCAATTATTTTCTTGATAAAATGTCAATGAAATGTCACAAACATACTATCAGTGTGGTGGGGCTTGCAGAATGACATCCCAGCATTAAAATTAAGGCTGGAACAAACAACTTGATCAAGCTTGTGATTGTCAGAAAATAGTTAAAAGTGTCCCTCACACACTTCCTAAAGCCCAAGTTGATGTCTTCAAATGTTGCCAAAACCCAAAGACATTCAGTTTACTATCACATAACAGAAAGAAAAGCAGCAAACCCTCACAATTTAGTAGCTGGAATCGGTGTTTTTATTTTATTACAAGTAATTGATTATCAAAATAATGGCTGATATGTTTTGTTGATATGTCGCTCAACTAATAGAATCAACCAATCATTTCAGCTCTAATCTACAATATCTGAAATGTTAATGTGATACAAGGTCACTACAGTTTAGCTTTAAGCTTTATTTTACACGTTCGCTTCCTCCTTTGAAATCAAATGTATTTCTTAGACAGTCAGACAGAGAGAAACTAAAGCAGAAAAGGGAAAGGCACGGGGAGAAAAGTCCTGCCCCCCTCCTCTGTGTAATTAAAAGGGGGTGTCTGTCAGGGGCTGCTGCTGCTTTGTGTGGCCCCATATGTTTGGGCGCTGATACAGGGAGGATTATTCTGTTTGGAGGCCTGATAACAGCCTGTTTATAACCTTGGCACAGGCTGGAGCCTAATCTGGCAGCAGCACATCTCTCCCCACCTCCGCCCCCCCCTACATTTTCACAGAAAAACCATATTGGCTATTTTTTTCTCCAACTGGGGGAAACAGTCATGACCCAAAAAGACTCAAGTGTTTCACCTATATCTCTCGTTTGCATGTATGGTTCTGCTCAGCCTATGATATTATGTGAATCGTTGATGTTAAACTGTCAAATTGGATGTGAGTTACAGTATCAGGATGATTCAGATTGTGAATGTTAACAGGTATAAAATTAGTCTAGCTTGTTTAGCTATTTTGGATGATCATCTATCACAATATACTCAGCATGGAGCATAAATACTGTAATGTTTCCTCTGCCGATCATGTTCGTCTTTCCACTTTCAAGGTTTTCTGTCCTTGAGTTTTACAGAATCAGTTCTACACTCACCTTTTCTTTCCTTCTCTGGACGTCAGTGTTCCCTTTGTTGCAAACTCCATTTTCATTTTTTAATCTACAGGCTGATTAGTTCGGTCCTTTGTTCTCACAGTATATTGCCATCGCACTGCCTCTCACAGGACTGAGTGTGTCATGATTTTAATTCTGCTACTGCAAACTGCTTTGTGATTTTAAGTCCTTTGTGCTTTCCTAACAGCTCCAAATTGTTTCTTTTGAATGCCTAAATTATGCCTTTCCTTGACTAATTGATACATGATTGATTTTATGAAATTAATGGAACACTTGTTGCCCAGTATGGAGGCCGTATTCTTAAGAAAAGAATATGCTGGAACAGTGTTATATTGTCAAACACTCATGATGAACAGTGGTGAAAAGTAACTAATTACATTTACTCAAGTACTGTAATTCAGTACAATTTTGAGGTACTTTCCATTTTATGCTACTTTATACTTCTACTCCATGACATTTCAGAGGGAAATATTGTACTTTTTACTCTATTTTCTTTATCAGCTGTAGTTACATTTCAGATTGAAGTATTACATACAAAAGCTATAATCATTTTATAAAATCTGATGCATTGTCATAGATTAAACTACCCAACAGTATTAAGAAGCAGTTAAAATTAACTCTACCTTGACAGTAATATAGTAATATGACACTGACACATTCTGCATAATGAGTACTTTTACATTTGGTAAATTTTGTTGCAAATACTTCTGTACTTTTACTTGTAACTGCGTATTTTTACACTGTTGTGTTGCTACTTTTATTTAAGTGAATCTCCACCACTGGAGATGAGTGCCAATGAATATGAACAGTGTATTTGCGTTTTTCGGTATTTTAATCAAGGAAAAAATACTGAAATTCAAGCTCCTTGCCTACATCCTGAACCACGTAATTGTCTGCCTTAATGTGCACGTTAATAAGAGGATTCCAACCTTGCTGATGAGTTTCCAGCGCGCTGAATAAAAGTCACTCTCGGTAATGCACTGTTCCATAGCGAGGACCCTTAACCGGCACACTGTGGGGAGAGGGAGTGCTCGGAGTGGCAGGCAAAGAGAACTGTCAACCTGTCACATTTCTCCCTCCTCTTCCCCCTGATAAATTAAAGTTACACAGTGTGCGTGTTGTAGCAGCGGAAGGCTGTGCAGAAAGCCTGGCTCCTCAGGTCTCAGGAGATAGCTGGCAACTAGGTCAGACTGATAATGTAATCCGCTGACTGGATCCTCAGCCCACTATATCCAGAGAGAAAAGCATGACAGGAAAAAACGAAGATGTAGGAGGAAAATAGGAACTTTCAGGTGTTGTTGCACTAACTTAGCATTACCTAGCTGGCTCCAGTTAATCAATTTTATAAAGGAGTAATGTCCATGCAGCCTATTGTGAGGAAATGTACTGATAACATATACAGCTGGTGTATGTCTGTGTGTGTGTGACTGCACACGCATGATTATTCAAAAAGTGTAATCCATGTCAATATACCTCACACAGGAATCTTATTTACACGGATTCCTTTTTACGCGTTATCTTTGCACCACATACTGCACTGCACATCCACAACAAAATAGTATCATGTGAGTCCGCGGGGAGACAGTGACAAGAATAAGTTCCTGCATCAGCAAGGTGCATTTTCATTCCCATGCACTATTCCAGAGAGGCTCTGTGGGCCTACTGTGACAACTCTGCCTCCCTGCAGGTGTGGAAATGAAACAGGGCCTATAAATAGCCCAGGCAGCTGGGAGTAGTGCACTGTAGAGCAGGGGGAGGGAGGGGGGGAGGGGGGGTGGGGGTGGAGGTGGGGGGGTAAGAGGTCCAGCTGGGGATGCAGGTGTGTAGAGGCTGACCGACAGAATACGACTGCTGTCTTACCCAGGGGGCCAGGGAGGGAGGAGAGGCTGTGGAGCCTGGAAACTTCAACATTATAAATTCATATATATCGGATAATACTGAAATACCATGGCAAACTAGAAAAACAGCCTCACGTAAACAATGTTGTGGCAACATTTGATAGGGTAACTTCATTGTGCAAAATATTTAACAGGCTGTCATTTCAACAAAAAATAATAGTGGAAGTTCGCAATATTGACTTGTTTTTTCCCCCTTTGTTTTGTATATTTAAATAACCTCCCCACATAACTGAAGACATTTAAATGTTCAATGTGCTTCCCTGTGACAATGAAAATTATGATTTCCACCGGAAAACAGAGAAAAAAGAAATCTACGTTGACCATATATATTTTTTTTAAACATGGTGATGTACAGTTGGAAAAGGAAAGGATCTGCTCAGTGTTACAGAAGAAAGCTATTCAGCCAAGTCTGAATGTGAAAATATTTCTTTCCTAACACTGAATAATATTTTTTTATTTGGAAATACATCAGTTTTTTAAAGAAATGATGATATTCAAGTAAAGATATACTAGTTAAAGTTTGCCTCGGAGTTGTAGCTTTGTCCTAAAGTAGAAATAATTTTGGAATTACTTGAACTATTTGAATTTTGTAAATAAGGACTACAATAACAGTAAGACAGAAGACAAACGCAATAACCGAAGATAGAAATTCTGGGGGGGTTTCACATTTCTACATTTCTACACCTCTTGCTTGATGCAAGAGGTATTTTAAAAGTACAATAATGTTACCTAAACAAGAGAATATGTAGGAACATAATCGTGGCGTTTGGTGGATCATCATGATCTCAACTGAATGGAATCCTGATGGAACGTTTGACGCTGTTTCCATGGTTACAGACTGCGAGTCGATCTGTAACGGTCCTTCTTCTGTTCAGTCTCTCAGTGCCATCTGCTTACAAAAAAATTGATTGAAAGTATTAAACATTTTTTAAAGTGGGTGTTTAAATCAGTGAGCAATGATGTGGAGAATATGGGTTATCGTGAAAGCACTAATGTTAGACTAGTTGTGGTTAAAGCAAAACAGCTGTTCAAACATATATAGACTAGTACTTTTAAGGTGATTTCATTTGGCAGTGCTAACCACATTACATTTACATTTAATTGACTTATTTTTGTGAACGCAAAGCCTATATGTTATTGATCTTTTAACACAGTAGGACAGGTTCATCCTTACCTCTGCATTATGCACTTCACTATATTGACAGAGGTGACCACAGCATCAATGCAAGCGCTTCATGAATTCTGTAATGAGCACAGGCTCTCATGTTGGATAAACAAAATGTCCACCTGCAAAAGAGCAAAGAATACAGAAGGATCCCAGGATTTCTGAAAGCAGGCTTCATGACTGCATTTTGGTCCTGAGTTTGGCCTGTTTCAGCAGCTTTGGTTTTTGTGTTTTTAAAAGATCACACAGGTTCTCTGACCTCCCTGTCCAAAGACTTGATGTGATGACGACATGTGTAGTGTGCTTGGCAGATGACAGTTCCCTTATCATCCTTTCAGTCCAACACAGTGACCCATTTTTAACCCTCATCGGTTTTTGGCCTGAATGGGTCAGCATGTGCTTTTGTGAAGTAAAATCTGTGGAACCACAGCTGCAGACTCAAGTGTTTAGTGAACGGTGATAACAGTGTATTAACCTGTAACAGAAGCATGAAAGAAAATGGGTCAAACATTGGTTGAAAATGCCTTTAGTAGTCCCTAGTTATGGGATATTAGTGTTTTAGACGTGTGCTGCTGATGCCACAGGGCTGTCTGCATAGTATAGTAGTATGCTGCGTTACAGAGAGCCGCGTTGTCTTTATTTTTTTAAATCAAGCTGCAGCTTTTAGGGCAGAAAATGCTGCTTTCATTCCCAACGGATGACTCAATATGCTTTTCATATAAATGACGTCTAGCACTTGCACACTGGTGTTTGCATTAATGCATTAATTCCTCAGTAGTGTATGCTTTTTTTTTTGCTGGAGGCAAAGTGACACATTCTCATCAAAAACACACTCCCCCGCTTACAGTCCCACTCCACGCAGACACACAGACACACATTTCAGAGCTGATTGACAGCAGGAGCTCCAGCTGACCCAGTATTCTGCTACAGTGGGATGATCCCACAGGCCTGTGATTAATGACTAGGCTTTATCCGCTAGTGGTGTGGTAGGCCTGCTAGCCTGGCCACTTAGACTGCCTGGACCACTACCTCTGCTGTAAACACACACACTCTCTCTCTCTCTCTCTCTCTCTCTCTCTCTCTCTCTCTGTGTGTTTGTGTGTGTGTCTCTCTCTCTCTCTCTCTCTCTCTCTCTCTCTCTCTCTCTGCCTACAGGCATTGCATTGTCATATTCATTGTTACAGCTCTAAACCTTTGTCCCAAGTTGACCCCCTCCAACACACACACAGCAACACACACGCACACACATGCGTTCATACACCATCACCACAACCTCACATTTTTTGCTTTTGCCCTCATGAGTTAAGATGCTTCAGCTTCTCATAGCAAACATTAGTCAATATTATTTGCATCATTTCTGCATTAGGACAGTGTCAGTAGTGTTGAGCGAGGTATCACGCATAAAAAAGTACCTTCATTTGTCTTTTAAGTGCTCTGTTATGTAAAATTTCTTGTACAGATTTATAATTTTCCATAACCATAATAAACCATCACCTATCTGGTACACCAAGCGTGCTGAAAAGCAGATGTTAACAAAGATATGTGACCAAGAAATATCTCTGAGCTGCAGGTCTCACTAATGGACAGTGATCCCTCACATTGTTTTTCTTGCCTGACAGCTAGGGGCAGACTAAGCATCGCTAGTCTTTTGAGCACCAGGCCTCAGCAAAACAGTAAACCTCACAGGGATTTCCGCAGTTGTGACAGCGTCCAAACAAACTGCACACGCAGCAAAACAAAGCTGGTTTGACTTAGTCTGCCTTGATGGGAAGCTCCCTGATAAATGCAGGGAGAGACTATATTTCCTGCCGGAGCAAATCTTTCAAGTGTTACAATATTAATGGGCCCTCAAAGTCTATCAACCATTTGGATGGCATTGCGCCACCTGCCAGATGCTATGCTGCAACTTCAGGCTGAAGATAGGGCCACTTTTGACTTGTGTTTTGATGACCAGTACGTGTCTAGTGAATCACAGTTGGAGTATTTCAACCATGTGCGAACACAGTTACTTGATTAATTGATTAATCGTTTAACTTAATTATCAAGTAAAAACGCCAAACATTTGCTGGTTCCGGCTTCTTAAATGTGTTGCTTTTCTCTACTCCACTTTTGGATCTGGGAAATTGTGGTGGCTGTATTTTTCTGTTTTCTGACAATCTGAAACTAAACTAGAGCTGAAATTATTGGTCAATTATTCGATGAGTTGATTGAAAGACAATTAATCTGCAATTATTTTGGAAGAATAACAGTGAATAAACAGTGAATTGATTAATCAAATAAATATATTGTGAGATTAATCGTTAATCAAAGCAGTAAACATTTGCAGCTGTAATTTCAGTCCTGGAATGTTATTCTGCAAGATCCACCGCACTGACTGTATACTGATATTTTTAGCTTTTCCATGGTTTGTCATGGGACAACAAAAGTGTCCTTTGTAGTTTTGTGAGAGTGTGATCTGAACTTGTGGAAGGCTTCAGGGCTTCTGCTGTATGACAACCATGAGGGAAGCAAAGGAGTCTGCCAGTGATCTAACATCTTTGAGTTATTCTCCAAAATATAGGAGGTAAAGCCGAAAGTATTACAGTACAAGAATATCACTTCTTAACCAACCAACTCAGTTGAGAAGAACACAAGATTAACACTTATCACAGCTGACATTACCTGTCAATTCATATTGTTCATCTGGAACGTTCTTTACTTACATCTACTTATACGTAGATGCCCAGTTTGGATCGTATCTATATATAGGAAAGACAATAGGATCATATCTATTTACAGAAGAGACATCGGCATATGGCTAACAGCATTATCATGCCATTCAAAGCACTCAGTGACCACTTGTGCTTTATGGAGAGGAGCATTGTCATCATGGAAGATATTGCTCCCATTGGAAATGAAATGCATCATGGGATAAGTAACCACGCAGAATCTTTTTTAATAGTATAGTACAGACTGAACCATGTGACTTTGAATGGACTCTGCACAGGATAATAATAATGAACCAGCAGCATTCCTGTGTTTTTCTCTTCTCTGTATTTTATCCCGTACATAGTGGGTGCCAGGTTTGCTATCTAGCGACGTTGTGTAAAATGCATGTTCACATGTTGTCGAGTGAAGCCGAGCACAGCGAAGCAGAACCACCAGCACTATTGTCTATGAGCGGCCATATGGTGGGTGTCCTTGCGTGGTAGCTTAAGGGAGCCTTTCTCCCTGAGATGAAACAATTTCGTTTAGAAATGAACCGCCTCTCTCAGCCCTCCGTGTTCATCAGACCCTGCCCCATCACCCACCTCTGAGATCAGATGGCCTGGAGCAGGGATGACAACGCCGACATCCCAGGTACGCCTAAACAATCTCTGTCACGTGGTCTCTGCGTCTCCCCCTTGTCAAAAGCCCACCCCTACTTGTCTAGCCCTGCTCCATGCCTCCAGATGTGGCTTAATTTACTGCGACTCTGCTAATTGCTGTAATTAAGGATTAATTACTGTTAATTACCTTTGCATAAACTCATCACCAGTCAAAGAGCGGAGCCTTATGAAATGTGCCATGCACAAGAACACACACCACGGGGACTTGAGGAGGATTGTGTTACTGGACCTCTTGTTTCATGTCTTGTCCTGGTGCATAGGGAGGGCTTGTAGGGCAACAGTTAGGGCAGAATGCTAACTGTCATGGACCATCTCCTCCTGGCTCCGAACACTTCACACGTCACCTCCTCACCAACTGTTGCCTGGGACAGCATCACTATGCTGCCTGTCATTTGATTAGAGGTTGGCATTTATTTGCTGAAAAGTAGATGACAAATTTGATACATTAAGGGAATCTTGGTAAGACTGTCTGCAGTGATTTGTGACGTTTATAAGTGTTTTTATAGCATATAGACTAAATACTGCTAATACTAACATCCCGAGCTTTGGACTGGGTATCAAACCGCAATACTTGTTGAGTGCTGACCGAAATGTGTCTGTAGAATCCAGTATAGAAAAATGTCAAATATTGAAAATTTGCATCAAATATGTCCTGATCTAAATCACAGATCTAAATCACAGCTTTGCTAAGTTTAGACTGTATTTTTTTGTACACTGAGTTTGGCAATTACTGTTTGGTTAAATGGAAAAAAAGTGTTCTGTAGAGAAACGAGTTGTTCCTCAAAGTATTGAAAAAAGTTTTTTTGGTGTCAAAACCGAAACTCAGATATTATATTGGCACTAGTATCATGATCGTGTTAAGTGGCTTTATGGTGGCCAAGGGCTCTAAGGGCCGGGTTATGCTTGAAAAGAACTAGTTCGTATGACGTGTTGTCCTATCATGTCGGAAGGCAAAAGTGTCTATAGCTATTCTGAACGGCCACACTCAAAGATGAAGTGAAAAGCTCGCCTTCATGCAGAGAAAAAGTGACAGACAGACGGTGACAAAAGTAAGATGTCTTAAGGGAGAAGTTCAAACCCTGTTTTCTCACCTCCACACACCTGGCCAATGACTGTGTTAAGTGGGTGTGAATGTCAGATTGTAGGTTTTGAAAAGTTACAGAAATTGTCGGACGATTGGTTACGGTCATGGAATAATCATGGCCATGCTTTAAAAAAAACAACGTTGACTCATGGTTGGAAACAAGCTTTATCAAAAAGTTAGTGTGACCAGTCATTTGTGTTTTCCTGTGCATGGTCCTCTCTCCATAGACACGTCTTTGTCTCTCTGCCAGCAGGCCGACTGTGCCGCTCGCTGCTCCACAAGCTCGTGACTTCTCCTCAGCTATTCAGCCACCGTGGTGTTTCCAGTGCAGCCTGGAGCTGTTAAAACTGCATGGGCTGAGCATGAGTTTGATTCAATCAAGAAAATATATATTTTAAGACACCTTAAGAAAGACTGACAGCCAGGGGGCTAATGTATAGCCTATTTTGAAAAATGAATTATTTTAATGAAGGCTTTTAAATGGCAGTGCTCTGCGTTGGTGGCAGGGCGGTGCTCTGAATGGTCTTCTCCTCTGGCGCTGGCTGCCTCATTATCAGGCCAGCCCCTCAGGCCTCAAACTGGCCTGCTTAAGCCTCAGATGATGACGATAATTACCGTTATTAGGAGTAGCTGCAGGGGGAACTTGTTCTGAAAAACACCAAGCTGAGTTCTTGCCTCACTTGCTGCCGCCACTACTGCTGCATGAGAAACTACCGATCGCCAGTGGAGAAAGCCAGAGCGAGAGAGAGACAGAAGGAGAGGAGGGGGAAAAAAAGGAGGGGATGAGGGGAGCGGCCACCAAATCCGCCTAATGTGACGCCTGTCAGCTCGTCTCCCACCAGCTGTCACCTCCCAAATGCACTGGGGTTCATTTTTTTAATTGACACCTCACTTTCCTATTCCATTTCTATTTTTCGCCTTTCATTTTCCCTCCATCACTCTCTTCCCTCCTTGCCTGTACCATCCACATCTCCTCGTTTCTGCCTGTCCCTCCAGTATTTCTTTGGTGTTTTTCCTTGTCCTTGGTATCCCCCATCCCCCCACCCAGTGTCAGATACAGCACCCTGGCTCTGCCCCCTTTCTGCACATGATACTCGAGATAGCTGATAAAACATAAAGCTGTTTTAGAGGTACTTTATGACTATGCCCTTGTGTACTGAGGCTGTACAGCTTCCCATTATCTTGTGATGGAGGGAACATTTTGGGCCTGAGAAAGTTTCCCATGAGGTCATGGATAGACCACAAATCTAGCTTTCAGCTTACAGTACAGAACATTTTAAGACTATTTAAACAACACAATATTTAGAATATAACAATAGCTTTCATAGCATAGACTTAAGCTACGATTAGTAATTTCATAATGATTGTCCTTTCTTTATTACAGCCCAGATTCAATTCAGTAGAAATGACCACATATACAGTAAATTGGATATAATGCAACATAATATTCATTTAATGTTCTCAGTAATGATAATAGCATTGCTTAGCACTGTACTTTACCTCTAATATGTGGGGCAGTATATGAAATATGACACAATACTGCATTTTATGATGATTGCTTTATTGGTAGGGCTGGGTTTTGAACCTCAATACTTTTTCGGTACCTACTGAAATATGTCTGTAGCACTCACGTGAAAACTGTAATCGAATGCTTGCCCAGATTCATAATCTTCTTTAGAGCTGAAATGTTTAGTTAGTTGACAATTTTTATTTGATAATTATCATTTTTTAGCAAAAGTGCCAAACATTACCTAGTTCCAACTTCTCCAACTTCTTTTCTTTGTCTTATGTGACAGCAAACAAAATCTTTGGGTTTTGGACTGATGTTTGGACAAAAGTAACTATTTAAATACATCACCTTTAAATGTGTAAATGTGATTTTTTTATCATTTCCTGACATTTTATATACCAAATGACAAAAACACTAATCGGCTGATTAATCAATAATGGAAATAATCATTAGTTGAAGCGCTGTTCTTTGTGAACTGACCATTTCTGGTTTAAATCTTAATATTAGTCCATCAAAATGAAAACACCTTGCTTTCAAGATAGCAGAAGACGTTAATAAAGCATGGTGTACTAGAGAAGAGTTGTGCGATGTTTTAATTTTGATGGACTTGCATTGAAACTTACACTAGTCTTCATCTAAGTATGAAATTGTTCAATCTTAATTTTGCTAATTTTAGACTATGTTTGGACAACATGTTAAGGGTGAACAATCGTCTGTTCACAGGTCTTGGGGAGTACTACTGCACACTAAAGTTGTATGCAGCCTTTTGTGGCTTCAGAGGGAGCTGCAAGAAGTCTGATAAATTTCCTCAAGTGACTCAAGTCACTGAAGACTACAAATTTAAAAATGAAAAAAATCTGGGGGTGTGGAGTTAGAAAGAAGTGAGGAAACCAGACCTTTGTAGCTCCTCATCTCTGCTTGAGTCTAGTGACTCAAGGCTAAATTAGCTGCTACTAGCATAACACACAAATCTCCAACCAAACTGTCTCCAGTCGAATTGGGTTGTGGGTAATTTAGGTGGAATAAAAAAGACAACACGTCTGGTTGTGCTGCATCGATTTTGATCCTTTTTGTTTTTAACTGTCCATCATGAGTCTGTCAGTGTTGTAGGAGTGCAATGCTAAGTTGCCGCAGCACTCTTAACAGCTTCCCATTATCTGGTGTTGGAGAGAACATTTGGGCCTGAGAAAGTTTCCCATGAGTTCATGGACAGACCACAAATCTAGCTTTCATCAAATTAAGTACAAATACAGTAAAGAACATTTTAAGACTACTTGAATAACACAATATTTAGAATATAGCAATTGTTTTCATGGCACAGACTTTATTGTGAGGTCAGTTTAGTAATTCCATAATGATTGTCTATTCTTTATTACAGCCCAGATTCAATTCAGTAGAAATGACCACATATACAGTAAACTGGATGTAATGTAACATAATGTTCATTTAATGTTGTCTGTAATGAGAATAGCATTGCTTAGCACTGTAGTTTACACTGTAGTGTGTGGGTCAGTATGAAATATGGAACAGTGCTGCGTCCTATGAAGACTGCTTTATTGGGCTTGTATCAAATGCAGATGAGAGCAGGATGCTGAACTCCTTCAAGGAGCAGGGAGGGGAGGTTTTGTATTAGTGATACTTGTCATGTCTGCTGTAAATCACGCTGCTTTTTTTTTCAGGTTCCTAGGTTGTTGTTGTTCTGTCTCAGAATGCTGTGTGGCAGGGATGAATGGTGGTGATGTTACATTATCATGTGGCTGTCACTTTCACTCCTGTTGACTGGTCTGTGACAGCCCCCACACACACACACACACACACACACACACGTTTGTGTCAGGAACAGGCCTGATTTATTAACTGCTGAAACCCTAGATGACGTGTGCCCACACAATCAATAGAGAGCACAGCCACTGCCTACCTCTCTCTTGGGTCATGTGATGTGGACAAGAGCTAGGCAAGGAAGGGACACACACAAACACACATATATGCACTACAGTGCTGCGGAGTGTATTGCATTACTGTATTGATGGGAAATGGATCCAGTCCAGCGTTGGCTGCTAGCTGCCAGTCAGAGGCAAGAAGGGTAAACTTTCATCATGGCTGTCAGAGACATCACTGCTGCCTTGTTTGACCGTAAATCTTCCTAATTGTGACAGAATACTTCAACATCATTAATTAAACATGTTTTCATTTAAAAGCACTCGCAGGGCGCCAGGCTGGGTGCTCAGGGTAATCTGCCAATGTGCATAGCTGTGTATTTTTCGTGTGTGTGTGTGCGCCTATTTGAGTGCTTACATTCATGCACAAAGTGTATGTTTGTGTTGTGTGTTTGTGTGTGTGTGTGTGTGTGTGTGTGTGCACCTTGATTCTCCCCGTATGAGTGGGTGGCTTAATCGTCATGTTTATTTACACTCCTGTTGTCTACAAACAGCAGGCAGTGTGGCGATGGGCATGAGCCAGCTCTTAAGGAAGTAAAACAGCAGAAATTAATTTAGTCAATAACCAAAACAAAGGCTTATTCTTAGAATTCCATTCATTATTCAGGAAGCGGCTGGAGAATTGTTTATGATACGTGTTCATTTTTTATGCCTTTCCTTTTTGGGTTTAGTGCCCCACATCTCAGGGAAGGAATTATACAAGAGCATGCACAAAGGGGAGGAGAGAAGAAGAGAGGAGGAAGGAGGGAGGGAGGAAGCGACAGAGAGGGGAATTGTGTCCTCTCATTGTTCAATTAAGTCTGTCGGTAATGATCAAGATTAGATGATGGCCATCTTCCTTTTATAGATACTAATCTGTGACTGTCCATGGAATAAGGGAATCGCAGAGCAGGATGGGCTCCATGCCTTTGTTGCTACAATAGACAAGAAAGTGTGTTTCTGGTGTTATAATACAAGTGTTGGGAGCATGTGATGTATTGTAATAGAGGGCACTTCCCTCTGTCAGGTGATTATGTTAATGTATAGTCCATGGTTGCAGAGTTCACAACGAGCACTCTGACTTGCATTGAGGTCTAATCGATTTCATTGCTATTACTGAACAGAAATAAATAAAGCTGATGGCTGTGGTTAGGGTAATTATGCCACAGCACAGTGAATTGTTTGATTTTCCTTATTAATTGTATTTATTTAATCCATTTCATGCTTTTAGTTGTGCACTCGGGGACTTGGAGGGAATGAATAAATCACTCTTAGGCTCATTAGATTCCCCCTCTGGTTGGGATGTGCCACTATTTTGTCAGAATTAAATTGGCAAGTGTTATAATTTCCCGCTGGTGTGATTCACATGAAAAATATCCACATATTCATCTACCAGCACATGTGCACATGCGCCCACACACACACACACACACACACACACACACACACACACATGCGTCTGCTCCCCATCTGAACTCCTGACCTTTTCCAGCCGTCTGATAGCCATTGACATTTGCCTCTTGAGCTGAGCTTGCTCACGTGTTGGAGCTGATGGGAATGGATGATGTTATTGCAGGAGAGGGGGGTTGGGGGGGTTGAAAAGAGGAGGACCAGGGTAGACAAGCTCCCCATGCGGCCCCGGGAATCCATCTGGACCCCCTGCTCACCAGAAAGGTCACAGGGCGACTCAGCCTTACATCCTCATTACAAAAGAGCCGTCGCTGTGACCGGAGACTGTGGGCTACGATATGGCTTTACTGCTCTGTCACACAACCTGTCATTTACCGTCACTGTCTACAGGCATCATGGAAGACACATCCAGGATGTAGTATTAGATCGTCCTCCTGAAACATTTTGATAGATGCGTAGATTAAAGTGTGTATAAAAAATGTTGTGGCAGCGTGAGCTTTGTCTTTGTCCTTGAAGACAGTGGATGGAATGGAGGGCTGCACCTGGTCGGCTGTTTTCAGCACCTCGGAGAAAAGCAGGACACTCTGCTGCTTTACCGAGGGAGCCTTCTGGTGGCAGAAAGAGGCAGGGCAGTACAACTGATCTTTAAATAAAAATTCATGGTGAAACACCTGTGTGTTTTATACTGTAGAATATAGTTAAAATAGCATTATTCAAATAGTCAGCAGCATAGTTTTTGTGTGAGTTCTCAGAATATCTGGGTGTGTGGATGTGTGCAAGTGTACATTTTGTGTGCATGTTGTTTGTGCATGTCCATCTCAGCAGGCCTGTCTTTATTGTGTTTACACTTCACTCTCCACACCATGGGAGCTGAGAGTCAGTTGAGAGCTGAGTGCCTGTAGGTGTGTGAATATGTGCAGGTTCAAACCCCCAAACAAGTGTGTAAACAGACCTCAGTGTCAGTTGTGAAAGCATCCTGCTAAATTAAGATTACAACACAATGAATACTGCACTGGTGTTTCAGGTGTGATGTTAGAATGGTAATGTAGTAGTTATTTGTATGATGTATTATGAGACACATTTTTTTAATCGCTTCTCAGTGTCTTTTTTAAGTAGTCATCATGTTTTCAGTGTGTGAATGTTCATCTAATGTTCTAACTATTTGATTTAGCTTGAATTCTTTAATCTCCTAAAACCGATTTATTCGAGCCAGGTGCCTTTGCATTAATATGCTGTGTCTAACTTGTATTATTAGTTTGTTTTTCTGTTTAGATAGTATCTGACAAGATAATAAAGCTATCAGCCAGAAACTAAACATAGTCTGAGCATAAGGAGAGCAATGAAAGATGAACTCTGGTGGAAGGCTATGTTCATTTATTTTTTGTTTTTACATGAAATGATAGCCAGAATCGATAAAAGGTTTTATGGTCCTGCCTAGCTGCCAGCCTCTGTGAGGCTGCAGGTTTTTATGGCACAGACTTGAACTATTAAAATGATGGCCATATTTCAGGGAATTGACTTGGTAGGCTGCAGCGGGAGAAATAGTTAAGACTCTTGCTCAGTCATAGTAAAATTCTTGCTATTCAGTCATTTTGAACATCCATGTAAATAGGACTGTTTAGTGTCATTGTTTTCATGTCATCTTCTCCTGTCCTCCACAGTGCTCAGTATCCGTGGTGCCCAGGAGGAGGAGCCTCCAGATCCTCAGCTGATGCGACTGGACAACATGCTGCTGGCGGAGGGTGTGGCTGGGCCGGAGAAAGGCGGCGGGTCGGCAGCTGCTGCAGCCGCCGCAGCAGCCACTGGCGGCGTCGGTGCCGACAACTCAGCAGAACACTCTGACTACCGGGCCAAGCTGACTCAGATCCGACAAATTTACCACACGGAGCTGGAGAAGTATGAACAGGTGGGGAGGAAAAATATTGTGTCTTACCATCAGCTTGCCTGCTACTCCAAAATGCATTTAGCATTTTCTCAGCTATTATTATTCTCAAATTTTTTAGCTCTGTTCCTCTTCTTGTAACATATTCATATTGTCATTTTATTTAAGTATTTTATCATTAAATACCCCATATACTTCACATTAAATGTGGATGTTAGACTTTGCTCACCCGCTAAGCCTTAATTCAGCCCACCATAATAGGAATCTGCCCTGTTAATGTGCCCATGAGCCAGGCACTGTTTTAAAATCCATTTTTTGTGTGTTTATTTTATGTTCCCTTCACAGTCCATACTTGGGTGGATCCCCTGTTGTACATCAGTGTTTTGACTCCATCTTTTTGAGCAGTGAGTTGGACATTATCTTGACTGATGGTGGATATGGATATTGTTCCGTTGTTGACATGCACAAATATGTGGCTTGACTCATGAATTGCAAAAACTTCTTCATGGGGACAAAAGATGAAGTGGTGATACACTGCACAGACCCCACACTCCTGACTCACACCACTTCCAGGGGCAATGTTCAATAGCTGACCCTGACTGCATGCTGGAAAAAGCTCCATCTGTGAACCTAAATGGGAATAAGTTGGTATAAATGATGGATGACATATTTTACAGAGAAGTTTTAACAAACTAAGCTCTTGAAATCAGCTCTCACAGGCCAACTCATGACAAGCCAAGCTTTCAGAGATGTTATCTTCAGCAGGCAAGCAGCCATTATATCAGTCACACACCAGCTCTTTTCCAAAGACTGTTACGTCTTGTCATTCCCTCGGAAGTCAAAGCGTTCTGGGTTTGTCGTCTTCTCAGAGGAAGGCTAGTCATCGCTAACTGTCACAGTCAATACACACCTGAGCATTTTTGTGTCACCACGCTACGTACACCTCGCACGCTTATGAGTGAGTAGTGTCTGGCGTGTGTGTGCAAGCAGAACGGCTGCTCGGTGCATCACTTTGACTGACGTAACCCTGGTGTTGACAAGCAACAGACACCTTGACTCTGAATGCAGTCATATCCAGTGACTGATTCAGAGAGAGAGAGAATGAGGTAGCCTGAAAGATGGAGTGAAAAGAGAGGGAGACAGTTTAAACCTCTTGAACGTTAACGGGACTGAAAGCCTGCTGTCATTTTAGATTTCTCTTCACTTGTCACATTTTGTCTTCCATTGAAGAGAAGTCTTTTTAATATTCAGAGCACTGTGAGTCTCGCTGCCTCCACTGTATGACTCTATCGCCACATTTGTTTGGCGTGAAACATCGCACTGTGTCTGCCGCTTTAATTTAGACTATTCTTATTACCTCTAACGCTGCTGCTGTTATACTGTCAGCACTGCTTCTGCGAGGCCAAGGCCTACCAGTGAAGGTGCAGCCTCTCCAGAATCCAATTTCATCCTTTTTGTTCTGTCTGAAGCTGCCTAGCCTCCATGATAGTTATTCTTTTTATGAATCCTGTCTGTCTGTGCATCCAGGCGTGCAATGAGTTCACCACCCATGTGATGAACCTGCTAAGGGAGCAGTCTCGAACACGACCCATCTCGCCCAAAGAGATCGAGCGCATGGTCGGCATCATCCACCGCAAGTTCAGCTCCATCCAGATGCAGCTGAAACAAAGCACCTGCGAGGCCGTCATGATCCTGCGCTCACGCTTTCTCGACGCCAGGTCTGTGCATCTCCATGTGGGCAAGAAAATCTAACAAAACTATCCTTTTAATACATTGTGCTCAAAATTGTTCTTTATTTTAAAAATAATTTTTGTTGCCACTGGTCAGACAGATTCTATTGTTTGTTTACCTGAATTTTTGGTTAAATTACCCTCTTTGTTTTTTTGTTTTGTTTTGGGTTTTTTTTTATAAATGCATTTTAATAGCTTTTAATGACACTTTCTAAACTGTCCTGGTTAAATGAAGGTGCAAGTGAAGATTAATTTATTTGTTTACCAAGTATTTTCTATAAATATAACTATACATTTCTGTTCTGTCTGTCTCCTTTATGCTGTCTGTCCAGACGAAAGAGGAGGAACTTCAACAAACAGGCGACAGAGATCCTAAACGAGTACTTTTACTCCCATCTCAGTAACCCCTATCCCAGCGAGGAGGCCAAAGAAGAGCTGGCCAAGAAATGCAGCATCACAGTGTCACAGGTAACCAGAATAAACAAAGCTCTCCATTTAGATTGTGGTTAATCATTTGGTCAAAAATAATCACAATCAGTGGCATTTTACTTTGATTGGGGTTTCAATTAGTAATACCCAAATCAACATTAACTTACAGTTAGCTGAGTTTGAAATGCAATCTTAACATTATTTTGGGTTACAATGACCTTTTGTTGCATTTATACAGTATTTTATGAATGGTATCCTCACAGAGAGAGGATAAATATTAAATGCCATTAAGACAAAATTATAAGAAAATCATTTCTGTATTAGATTAGACTAAATAACCTGAGAGGAAGAAGTGTTTTATACAGAGCGCACAAGATAAAAACATGTAGAGCACAATAGGAATATTACAGCAATCTTCACATAGACTAATGACTATCAAAAAACATCTTACTTGAAGTGGCAATCCTTAAAATTTAAGTCCTGGTTGATTTGGCGACACCTAGTAACTGGTGGTAACAGCAAATGAGGCTTAATACTACAGGTCACAGAACATTGTCGTTTTAATAGAGAAGTCAGGAAATAATTGGCCTTTTTCCATCATTCTGTGAACAATCGTGGTCTGATTTTATTCTGCACACGGCATGAGTCTGCGAACAGCAGGGCACAGTGAAAAAAGCTGGTTACCTTGCTGAGAAGTTGGAGGTGTGCAACCTGTTGCCTGCAGTTCTTCATCTAACAGCTCACATGCTTGAAAATGACTGTTGTCTTGTTTTGTAGACACGTTTGATGAACGATAGCAGTCAGTGTCAAGCTCTCTGACAAACACATTGTATTTCCTGTGACTACTACATAATATCAGTCAACTCATGTTTCACCAGTTAAATGCTTTTAATGTGAATCTGCAGCAGCAGGAAATGTTCGGTTTGCATCAGCAGTAACATAATACAACATACAGACACCCAGTTCATAATACTGCAAATAAATAAATATTGCAATATTTCATCCTCATTCATTCATTACCTTATTCGGCGATAGTAATTTAACAGACATTTATTTAAATGAAAATCTTCGAGATTATAACTTTAATCATTGTCATTTGCAGTCCAAATGCAGGAATACTGTAGAGCAAGTCTGTGAATCACTGATCAAAGCATGCCAGCACTAATGTATATTACAGTTGTATTTCCATAAGGTTGGTGGAAAACAGCACTATAAGAATATTATAGTAATATTTCCCCATAGGTCTGATCCACGGTTAAATTTAATGAGCCATGTGTAGTCGTTTGAAATGTTGCAAGTCCATGTGGAAACCAGTTATGTCACAACAGTCACAAAAGCTAGTGGTGTGCTAACTGGTGCAGGAAACATAATCCAGGCTTAGTTATTAAGTATTAATACTCATTATTTCACTTTTATTGTTTGCATAGATATCAGCTTACATTTATCATAAGTCAGCTACTGTATCTTGTCATTGCTATTTTGACAGGTATCAAACTGGTTTGGGAACAAGAGAATCCGATACAAGAAAAACATTGGCAAGTTCCAAGAAGAGGCCAACATGTATGCAGCGAGGACCGCAGTCAGTGCAACCAGTGTGTCTGCTCACGGCAGCCAGGCAAACTCCCCATCAACTCCCAATTCAGCAGGTGAGCTGAATCACATTATACATGCGTATATGTATATATAATGGGTTATATTAAAAGAAGCTCTTTAGATAGAAGAATTAGATAATATTATTTTTATACCAGAACAGATAGATGCTCAAGATAGAGCACAATAATGTTCTCAAACCTGAGCCCCAACTTAATTCAGTCTCTGGTGCTGTTTCATTTAGACTAACAGAAGGCAACGCTTCTCCTCAACTAACCCAGTAATACGATGCGGCTTTCTTGCTCTTCTTGTTCCATTTTTTTCTCTTTCTTCTCTGCCTTTGCCGTCTGTCTCTCTCACTCATCCTCTCTCTCTCTCTCTCTGTCTCTGTTATTGACCTCTTGGTCTTGTGGACGTTAATTTTTCCTGCCTCTTGTCCGGTTGACCTTGTGCATGCCATTAAGCTGCTCAGAGGGCAAGCGGAGTCTTTTGTCATATAGAGACTTCACAACTGTATTGGATTAGGACCGGGTGTTGAAATCAAGTTACGCGATGGTCTCTTTACATCTGGGGAGCTGGGGTCCATTAAAGGATGAAGACGATTCTTTGGGTCTTCCTGCAGATCAATTATTACTTCCTTAATGAAACACTAGCAGCACGGACATTTAACTACAATATAATCCATAAGGCTTGTTTAAACTGGATTTAAACAGTTTTATGATGATTATCTGTCTCATGCTTCTTGTTGGTTGATTTTTCCTTTTAAATTATCCTTCAGTGATATTTTAATGTGCGCGTACTGCATCTGTAGCGTACAGGTTTGTAGAAAAAGCCTTTTTCATGATGCCAGCTGCCTTCCCAAACTAACCCACTTAATGCACTTTTGCTTATGCATGATCATTTTAACTCCTTTTTCTGTTCTTCTCTTCTTCCCTGTTACTTCTTTCTCTCTCCCCTCTTATCTTTGTCCTTCTCTCTTGCTCTCTTTCTTCTCCTCTGCCTCTGTGTATTCTCAGGTTCTGCTGGCTCTTTTAACATGTCAAACTCCGGAGACTTGTTCATGAGTGTGCAGTCCCTCAATGGGGACTCGTACCAAGGGGGGCAGGTTGGGGCCAACATACAATCCCAGGTAGGCTCCTCTCCAAGCTTAGTGTCCTACATGACCGAAAAGCTAACAAACTCTTGAGATCGCATGTAAAATTGTTCAACCACTGTCCAATCTGGGAGTGCAGATGCCCACGATAACTTGACCTATACAGTGAAACAGAGGTTATACTTAGCCTGAAGCTTTACATTAATGTAGAAGCCATTGTCAACCCACGGTAGAGTAGACGACTGTAGACAGTTTTGGAAACGGTGCAACACTCATCAGCGCTCCTGACAAGAGTTCACATAGCCACTGGTGCACTGTGGCTCCCTGACCTTGCCCCAGTGGACAGTGATGACCAGCACAGTGTTTCTGAGTGTTACAACTCTCACCATAGATTAAGGAATCACCACCCGCAGTGATATTCTCATTTGGTTTCAGTGCTTATGGCATCCCTCCATCCCCCCCTTTTCTATTCAGATCAGCTCTCCAAATGCTGTAGGTCGTTCATGAATATCCAAAAGGGACGACCCTTACAGGAGGTAAAGAGGTCTTCAGGGTTGGCCTTTAATTAGTGAAACTCATGTTCCTTTAAAAGGGTTATTTTTCTGAACATGGCAGAATGGCCTTGCTCTCAGCGCTGTACAATTTAAAAGAAAGCAACAAAAGAAAAGAGAAAGTACAACTGTTACTAAATTGGCCTCCTGAGTAGAGTAGTCTTATTTGTTGTGAAATCCATATGGCAGGTGTGTTTTCATGCATTACCTGGCAGGCTGCTCTGCCAAAAGCTCCAAAGCAGCTTCCAGTCAATCTGTGACGAACATGGAAATGGTGATATTCTAATAAAAACTTTAATAACAAAATAATGTAAGATGTGACCTCAGTTACACCATATTTTTATTGGCAGCCATGTTGGGTAAACGTGATTCGATGTGAAGATTCATCAGAGCATTTGTCATGTGTGGTAAAAAACAGGTCTCTGTGTCTGCATATACAGTAAACAATATTTTTAGTAGTGTGCAGCTACATCTAGAAGAATGACTTGCAAGGTATTGTTTTAATGTCTGATTTTGTCTGAATGTCTGCAAATACATTCATAATTAGTTACTTCTTGTAATTTTCTTGTATTTTTGTCCTTTTGCAACGTCGTTATCAAGCTTGTAATAGCAGCCAAAATCATTCAGATTCGTTGTTTGTAACCTTTTCCTGTTTATGGTACCCTTTTACTATCAGACTGACCTTTCCTTGTGCATGGCTGTCTTTGTTATCCAGAGCTTTTGTCTGACCAGGCCTTTTGTCTGTGTGTTCCCGCTGTTCCAGGTGGATACCCTTCGCCATGTTATCAGCCAGACCGGAGGATACAGTGACAGCCTCGCAGCCAGCCAGATGTACAGTCCACAGGGCATCAACGTAAGACCTGTAAACAATCTCCTTCTGTCCTTCTCAATGTTGTCTTTGCTGTCTTACTGTGCAATGATTCCCCAGTTGCAGTATGTGTATAATATTGTGTAATTTTGTGTGCACGCTGGGATGCCATTTAGCAGAGTTTGCCGGGGTTGGGCTGTTGTCCAGCCAGTTGCCCCCCTGCTCCAGCCGTGCCCTAGGTGGCAGGCAATGAGGCAGCTACCAGGCTGAGTAGCTGGACAGGCTCCTAGTCTGTCGGAGGATATTAGCGTTAGCGAGACACCTGCAGTCGACAGGAACAAGGACACAGGTGTCATCCTCCCTCCCAACGCTGCTCTCACATTGGCATGATAGGACAAGTTATACCTCCTGTCCCCTCTAAGACTGGCTTCGAAAAATGTTTTCCCAGTTGCTAATTCTTAAAATAACTCCTTAACTAGCCTGTCAAAGGCCGGGCCAGTTTTCTAGGTCTCATTGCTGGGCTGGGCAGGGCGGGACAGGCAACACTGGAGGCGGTGCGTTAGCATGTAGATCCATGGCGACAGGCTGCACGGGGCTGAACAGAATCAATACGACAGTCACAGGGACAGAAAGAGTGGGGCTTTGGGCTAACAGTCCAAGCACATTGGTCAGATCATTCATCCACAGGAACAGCGGCACTGACAGCCAAGCCTGCAACACCCCTCGTGCTAAAATAAGAACACGGATGCATCAAGCCAGTTACAACATACAATAGGCTAAACTGGAAATAGGTGTTCAATACACTGTGCTGGTGTGTTAGACCAATGAAAGCAGACAAAATCTTTTTACGAAAAGTGCAAAACCAAAACTAACCTCCAAACTAAGTGTTCATAGGAATTTGGGAATTTAAACCAAATGTATTGAATTACCGACATTATGAATCTCTAGCCCCAGTTTGTCCCTCGCATGTATAACTATTTCAGACAAATACCCAGTGATGTTTAAAAATATTCTGTTTGCTCCACGGTATAAAAAGATTTTTAACCCTTTTATCTAATCTGAACAGCCAGAAGGCAGCCAGAAATCACATACCGTCTTGCTCAATTTGTACAACAGGCACAAAAATGAAATGTTTTATTATCAGTTATATTGGTATATATTGATGTTTTTCCCCCAATATTTTATATTTTCATACAAAAGTTGCAACAAGCAAAACATTAAAAATGTTTTGCTTGTTGCAACTTGAGAAGCGGGTAAAAAATACAATACAATAGTATTTTTTCATCCAGATGCTCAGAAGACTCTTTGAGGATTCTGGAAATACCTTCAGAACAGCTGTATGTGTTGTTAAACAACTTTCTGGGTTCTTCAAAGATTGTCGGGTATTTATTTTTCAGAGAAACACGTTTTGCGCTGTGACTTGAATGTAATGGTAATACATGAAAAAGTGGTCAAACTGGGACTATTGAATTTCCTACCAATCTGTATTTACCGCGAATGCAGAATTTTTCAATAATAAATTGTCTGAATTTATACAGTTAAACTAAGGATCGCTACAACAACCAGTGGCATATAACTAGAAGTTCAACCAATCAATGAGCCCACAGTCTGGTCTAGGTCTCGAAGTAGTCATACTATAATAATCAGCACAAAAAAATCAGAAATGAGCCACCACGGGAAATTAAAATAACACGGTGATATATATAAAAAAAACTTTTATTGTTATAAATCTTTAATAATTATTTATTATTATCGTTTTTAAATCTAATTGTGACAGTTTATTGTGATATAAATTTTAGACTACAACCTCCAGCCCCAGTAGAAATACCTATTTTGGAAGATTCACGAAAGAATAAAAGTTATAGTGCATATTTGTGGTGATGATGATGAAGATGATGATGAGTCTCTTTATAGTTCATTTTTTAATAAAAACGCTTTTTAAAAAATTGCAGTGTTTCAGTACAGCTTGTGAATAAAATGTTGGTGCTTGTGTTTATTTTGCACAG
This sequence comes from Siniperca chuatsi, assembly GCF_020085105.1. NCBI lineage: Eukaryota > Metazoa > Chordata > Actinopteri > Centrarchiformes > Sinipercidae > Siniperca > Siniperca chuatsi. The sequence goes on along the minus strand of NC_058054.1, from coordinate 14,569,844 downwards.
ATAATATATTTTTCTTTCTACGATCCACTGACTGAACTCTCGTGGTTCACCTCTCCTTCTTTATCCTTGAACAGCAATTACACCCCTCAAATTGCTAGTGGGTGTTGCCTCTCTCAGAGGCTGGAAATGGGTTTTTTTATATCTTTTTTTCCCCTCTTGCTTCTGAATAAGATGACAGACAGTCTTTACGCGAAATAACAGGGTTTGGAAATAAGAGGCTGCCAAAGCACGTTCCCAGCTCTCACTAATAGTGTGGAAATTGCAATTAATGTCCTTAATGGTCTTTAGTCAACCTTTTATCATGATTTGAGAAGGCCTCCATTTTAAAGAGCTATGTTTTAGATAATGTATTCTTTTATCAACCATCTCAGGGGTATATTCTGAGATATATGAAAGGTCTGCGTATTCTGTGTTTCATCTGTTCTGTTTATCTCACATTATGTCAGCCGTTTGGAGGGGAAAATGACGGAAGTGGCGCAATAATATTTTTAGTGAAGAGTCTCTTAAAAATAGTGTTTGTCAGTTTTTAAACTGTAAAGTAGCAGTTGGACAGACATCACTGCTGTTGAAGAAGCTTGGTAGCTTTTGCACTTGAATTAAGGATTTATGTAGTATTTTTTTTTTACTTTAAGGAACAAATAAACCTACTCAAAACCCCTTCTATCTGAAATGAAAGCTGTTTTCTACATTATGAATATTTTTTAAAAAGCAATACACACAGCAAATGCATGACCATAGAGATGCAGTAACCCTGTTTCATTCATTTTAATTAAAGGATAAGGCTGATGATATTCTATATTTATGTTATTGTTAACAAATAATGTGTTAGTCCGTCTCTCAATACTTTACGACTTTCCCTGTCCGTGGCACTCATCGCCAAGTCCAACTGTTCCTACTGAAGATGTAAATAAATATGTACTGTAGCTCAGCTGGGCATTGTAGTTTATAGCAAAAATGACTCAAACAGGACTGAATAGGGGGACTATTTTCACCAGTGGCTTAATACACATTTGGTGCTCTTGTGAGTATTTAGCGCAGCAGGACGGTGTACTGTGTGTGGGATTGATTCAAAATAAACTACAGTGCTCATGTTCATTGTAATGAAGGGCCATGTTACCACGTGTGGCTCACTGATGTGTTTTTAATAGTTTTTGGACAACAATTGAGCTCTATGGCACAGAGGAATAAGAGATATCAGGCTTTGGTTACACAAAAGCAATACTTGTTAGTACTGTAGCATCAATTCAGTGGTTATTTTGGGATTTTCATGGGATTTTCTGCCAGTAAGAAAAATATAGAATAGTGCCAACCTTATCCTTGAAGACACGTATCTGCCAATATTGTATGATACAGTATAATGTGTCACCATGAAGATAACTATTTCCTGTCTTATCTACACAGACAAATGGTGGCTGGCAAGATGCTCCGACTCCGTCGTCAGTGACATCGCCCACAGAAGGACCCGGGAGCGTTCATTCGGATACTTCCAACTGAATATATCCATCTCTACACCTCATCGACATAAAAACATGGACTGACCTTGCTGTTCACAGTATTAAACAAAGGAATTCTCTGCCCCACAGTTTGGAGAGGTACTGTGAAATCCTAACCAGAAAAAAAAATATATATTTCCTCTGCTTATAACGTTGGACATTTGGGATACAAACAAAAAGTTTCACAATAAAAATCCAAACAATACCGCAATCAGTGGAGACGTTTGTACAGATTTCACATTATATCCAGAGGGCTGGGGTTACTTATTCACTCATAATGTTTTCACTCATAAAGATGAAATGATATGATAAAGTAAATAAATCAAATCATTGGTTTTAACTGAAAATACTTCATTCTACCTCTCAGCCACTAAAAAAAAGTAGAAAAAATATGTCAGTGACCATTATTTGTTTTGTAAAAATGAAACTTTTGTCTTTGCAAACAAGAGGCATCTTCTTACTTACATTTTGTTGTCTCTCACCTATTCTATGGTACGCCATTTAGACTTAAATATTGCTCAGTTGTTTACAATGTGTGCTTGATAAAAGTATGTTCATCTTCCCTCGCTGTCTCCGACGAGTCAAAACTGTCAGGAGATTTTACCTCTAAGGTAACCCTGTGAAGTATGTTATCTGTAAAACAATAAATAAATACTTGTCATCAAATCGGACAAGCTTGACATTATTCATTAAGATGGAGGATTTATCAACTTAAAAACAAATTATTTTTCACTCTGTTGGCTTTGGTTCTGCAGCATATTGGTAGAGTGACACAGAATGGCAGGATTCACTGACACAATTAGGAATACAGGAAATTTTGTCTTTTTCTGTTGATCTATGCTGGACAAGGAAAAAACTTTTTTTTTAAATCCTTTATGATATTTGTTTTGTCTTCCACCACCACTACAGAAGAAAAGTTTTTGAAGATGCCAAAATGCTGATGTAACCAAAACAAAACTGTCAAGAAAAGTGTGTCATCATGAAGTCAGTTATAATATATTCTTTCATCAAATATACACAGCATTATGTCTTTTTCTACTCATTTAATTCACCATCTACTGTCATTTAGCTCTGGTGCTACAATCGAGTGAACAACACTGTCCCATTGAAAGAAATACAGGAAGAAATATCACTTTCTACAGAAAAGAAAGTTTGTCAAGAACGTCTGTAACTGAGTTTGTTTTTCAATACATGAACAACAATCCACTTAAACAGGGAAGTCATTATGTTAATAGAGTTGAACGTGCTTACACAGTGGGTCCTTGCTCCTGAATCGACAGCATGGGTTCAGAAAATGCTTCAGCATGGAGCCACTGATCATCCATGAAAGAAGCATCTGGATGTACCTGAACTGCTGCTCAGCTCTAACGAGGACACTGTAAAGATAATGTTACGTTCCACATTTTGATGAATTGTGTCCTCTTCTGGCCGTTTCTTTACATATAAATCATTTAAGTCATTATATTATTCTGCTGGTACTGCTTTAGTAACCCTAGAATTGACACCAAAACAAATGTAGACATTTGAATTCATGCTTGTCTCAGTACTATCAAACTGATTTTTTTTCAGTATCAAACATTTATGAACATTGTAAATGTTAACCATTAAGCACTAAAGAAGGGACAAGTCATTATGTCAAATAATGTGTTTTCTGAGCAGTCTAACCTTGTTTATAGACACTTTTTATGTTGTGTGGCCTATTTGTTTTTTGTGTTTTGTTATTTTTTTAATGCTATGCTTAAATGTAGGCTATTACTTTTTTGCTTTCCTACTCGTGAATTAGCTCATGAACTTTCAACATGTGTTTATGTGCACCATTGTGCTTGACTTGCTTTGTTGGAAATTGTTTTCAACACATTAAAAAAATGATATGTAATACAGCGAGATCATACATCAGCATTTTTTTATTGTGGAGTTTACGAGAGAGCAAAGACTCTTCATTTTTGCTCAGCATTACACGAAGGCATCAGTGGCTCGACGGTGATCGCAGTCACTGTTATGATAACTGAAAGTCAACCAATGTTAGTGACAGCCAGTAGACACAAACGTGTGTCCCTGCCTTCCATTATGGCTCCTATACAGTATATTAGTGTACATGCACTCAGACAAACACACGCACACTATACCAAAATCAAGTTTATATTACAGTGGGGGGACATCAGTGTCTCTGACAGAACAAAAGAAAGAAAGAAAGTCACTTACAGATAGTGTTTGTCAGGTTTTGACATTTAGAGTAGAAGTTGGACAGATATCACTATCTTTTGGAGAAGCTTTCATATGACTTCAGGATTTATGTGCGAAAAAAACCTATTCTGAAAATGTAAGCTGTTTTCTACATTCTGAATATTTTTATAAAGCAATACACACAGCAACGCATGACCACAGTGATGCAGTATATTATTAATTTTAATTGAAGGATGAGGCTGGTGATATTCTATATTTATGGTATTGCCAACAAATCCCATGAAAATACCAAAACGAAAAATGTTTTAGTCTGACTTTCTTACCATGTCTGTGGCACTCAGCCCCGCGCTCCTTCGTTCCTACTGAAGATGTAAATCTATAAAAACTGGTCACAAATACATAGTTGCTTTTTTTCTGTAAAACTCACCAATTTTCTAAAACAGCTGGTCACTGTAGTTTTCAGCAAACATCACTCAAAGAAGCCTAAATATTGTATCTGTTGGGGACTATTTTCAGCATTTGGTGTTCTTGTGAATATTTACAGTATGTGGGATTGATTTAAAATAAACTACAGAGCTCATGTTCATCATTGATGAGCACTGATGTGCGAATACTTTTTTGACAACAATGGAGGTCCATGCACATGGAATAATCAAATAATCTATATCAAACTTTGGTTAGACAAAGAAAAAAAGAAAGATATATCCAATATATTGTATTTAGGTCATCTTACACTCAGTTTTTGTCATCATAAATATCAAAATCTGATAGTAAAGGAGAAGAATGGTCACGTCCTTGTGAGGTTCTCCCTTCAAACACTACAAACAACACCGCTGACGCTATCTGGCTGGACAGTTGCATGTCTGACAGAATTACTTTCATAGCAGCTGAATATTCATAATTGGCCAAACAACAGGGGCGAGGGTATAAGGGAGCAGTTGGCTGTAGAATCTGCGGACGGTCACAGGCCTTGACTGCTGAACGAGTGTGAAATGCCAAAACCAGACTGCTCCCCTGCGCCTGGAGGGCAGCGAAGGAGCCGGCCTGCTCTCACCAAACAGAGAGGGCATCAAAAACAATCTGACAAGACTTCATCCAAAAAAAAAAAAAAAAAAAAAATTGTTCAGTGCTGGACACATTATCACAACATCAATCTGAAATAAAAACATCTTGTGAGATAAGTTGTGCAGAGAATGAGAACTGTTTTCTGACATTTTTGAGGGATTTTGTCATGCTGCGTCGTTTTTACACCTCCTCATTCCTCAGGAGTGGTGACACTGTGCAGGCTGATTGAAATCTAATGTTGCTGTTGACATCTGCCTCTCCAGCTGTCATTGTACCACTGTTTATAATTACAGCTGCCGTAAAAGAGGATGGGTGGGTGGCCCAGACACCTTGTCTCCCCCTCTCAGCAGAGCCCAGCAGACTGCTCTAATGTGCAGTGACACAACAGCCCAGACCCCGCTGCTGCTGCTGCTGCTGGACTAACTGACCACATGAGTCCCTCACTGGTTCATCCAAAATTCACTCACTTACACACTGTCACACAGACACAGATTATATTGTGCATAGGAAACTGGGTGTGGCATCTGGATCTCTTAAATTACAGGCCATCAAGTCTTTCTTTTCGCTTAGTTTGGTAGATAAGATGAGACAATGCTTGAGAATGAAGAGGGTGTATGGATCAGAAATATGGCAATATTAAATTCGATTACAAACAAAATGATTTGATTAAAACAAAAGCAGTGTACAGAAGGACCAGAAGTATCTGTCCCTCTCCACAAGGTGGCGATGTTGACACATTTGTTCAAAACATTCATTATGTCCCCGGGTGATGACAGTCTTCTGCTTGTCTTGCCTGCTGAGCTCACATGTTTGTGTATGCTCCTGTCTTTCAAAAACAGTGATAGTTGAATCATGTCTTTGTTTGAGGTACTTTGTTGAGTACTCTGTATGTAAAGTAATTAACATTAGCTCCCCCTTGACCGGCTATGACATTAAAATGCTGCTTATACATGAATAATACTCCAATAATACACATAGTAAAATACCTCTGAAAGGGGCCATTCTATATACGGACCATTTTTACTGTTAATACTTTTGTCCATTTGGTTGGTAACATTGTTGTACTTTTACTTTCTTTTAAAATTTTGAATGCAGGACTATTTCTTGTAATTAGGTGTTCTTATATTGTAGGCAGTGGTGGAAAGTAACTAAGTACATTTACTTAAGTACAATTTTGAGGTACCTGTACTTTACTTCAGTATTTTCATTGTCTGCTACTTTATACTTTACTATACTCTCTACTCTACTACTACAAATTCTGTACTTTTTGCTCCACTACATTCATTTGATGGCTTCAGTCACTAGTTACTTTGTAGATTCAGATTAGTAATGTAAAATATAAGCAACAAATGAAGCATAATGTAATATTAAAGATTAAGATAAAATAAAAAAACAGAAAGTATATGAAGTAGTTTTAAGCAGTTATAAAAAAAGTAAGTACATTTTAAAAAGTATTTAAAATTAGCCCCACCTTTACCAGCTTCAACATTAAAGTGATGTACACATTAATACATCAATAATTATAATCCAATAATATAATATATATTATTCTGAAATGGGCCATTCTGCATAATGAGCACTTTTACTTTTGGTACTTTAAGTATATTTTGATGCCAATACTTTTGTACTTTTTCTTATTTAAACATTTGAATGCCTGACTATTAACTGTAACAGAGTTTTTCTACACTGTGGTACTTTTACTTAAGTACAACTTCTGAATACTTCTTCCACCACAACCTAGTATATAGGCTATTAACCCAAAGTCCTGGCCTGTAGACCCCTCCTGCTACTCCTGCTGACTCCGGAGCAGCTAAACTGAGTGGGGGAAGCGGCAGCAGCTTCTCTGTGGAAAGTAAACAAGTGTTATGTTGCCCCTTGCGGCAGCAAAGCTGTATAACACTACACAGAGTGGGGGAAACAGGGAGCACCGCTTCACCTCGGTCTTCAAGGTGCCAAATCCTTCTGAAAGCCTGCACTACCACTTTCCCCTAACAGGAGCCTTTTTTGTCTCGGCGGAAAACAACATGGCCGACGCTGCAGTCCAGTCCGACGGAAGAAGCGGCGGGATTGTGGTAATTAAATGCGAAAACACGACAGGGAATGCACAAGTGCTGCATGGCGTCTAACAGCGCAGGAAAAAGTTTACTCATTCATGGACAAACTCGGCTGCTGCGCATTCAGACAACTTTTGCGCACCTTGTAGATGTATTTCATTTAGAACCACATGTGATTTGGCGCAAAGCTCGTGTTTGGTGTTGTTTGATGCGTAAACTGCAACATAATGTTTGCGTTTCTCTCTTCCCTCCCAGATTAACGATGACTGGTCAGGCTACAGTTTAGACCATTTAAGCTATCCAGCTCACTACTCCGGAGATTTAGACTGTGTCATGATTCCGCATGGGGTGATTATGGACAGGTACAACACCAAACTAACTCAGACCCTACTACATAACGAATACTGTTGGAGCTCCCCAGATGTTTCTGCAGGGATTCCCCTGAGGTTGCATGAAAGCTATACGTGGCTTACGACAGATCAGAGGGATGTGGAGAAGATTTAGAGGATATCATTTGTTGTAGACAATGGTGTGGTATGAAACTGTCGGGATTTTGGCATATCTTCTATAAAATGATCACTGTAAAGCTCAACAACTCACAAACAGACAGAGCACTATGCCACACAATCCCCTGTAGTTAATGTCATTTTGATTTAATGCAGAAAAATGTTAATGTGCATCTGAATCTTGATCTGCATCCAAATGTGAAAGACAAACATGGGATACATGTGTCAGAATATTTTTCAGTCAAGGGCAGTTCAAGGCTTTGTGATAACATTGAAATCAATATGAAAATATCAATACTCTTTTTTTCCAATAGTGACATATCAGGATATGGCACATGTTTGCAAAGTCAAACAGAATATAATCAAATCAATGTCCAATGCAATGAACTGTTTTTCTGCTGTTATGAATTACATGAGACAAAATTCTTCACATGTAAAACAAGAACAAGACATTTCTAAGTTAATAATGCTCATGCAACTAACAATTATTATCTCTATCGATTAATCTGCCCATTATTTTCTCCATTAATTGTTTTGTCTATGGAACCTAAGAAAATACTGAAAAATGCCATTTATAATTTCCTACATCCCAAGACGACATCTTTAAATGTCTTGTTTGTCCGACCAACAGTCCAAACCTCAAATGTATTCAATTTACTATCATGTCTGACAAAGAAAAGCATCAAGTCTTTACATATAAGAGGCTGAAAGTCAGCAAATGTTTGCTTAAGAAATGACTAATGCGATTATTCGATTATCAAAATAGTTAATTTTCTGTCAGTTGACGAATCAGCTAATCGTTGCAGGTCTTGTAAAAATCATTCATTAGGCCTACAGTAACAATAACAACAAAACAATAACACAAAACATTAATTATAATAATATTATTCCGTTGAAAGTTGAATATTGCCCAGCTGTAGTAAAGTACCTTAGTAGTGCAAAAATGTTCAAAAATGCTCCATCCTGCCTTAAAAAAATGTTTAAAAGTTCCTAGATCTGCACCGAAAACTGTTCTTTAAGCATCCACCAAATTGAACTGAAATTTGTTTATATTTTTGAGATAGCATGCTAACTTACAAAGACGCAGACAGACAACAAACAGCAATGAAAACATGGCAGATGTAAACATCACTTTGCCGTCCTGGACAGATCGTTGTGAAAAAATACTCCTGGAAGGCGTGATAGTCTACAAACATGCATCACCCACAGCTGTGAGCTTAAGCCCTGTAAAACAAGACTGCAACTTTTCTTTAGAGGAAGTTCATCTTTCACGTTGTTTACAGGACAGAACGTCTGGCTCGAAACATCATGGACGACCTGGGGGACCATGACATCGTGGTACTGTGTGTGCTGAAAGGAGGCTACCAGTTCTGTGCCGACCTGTTGGACAGGATCAAGGCTCTTAGCCGCAACTCCAACCACACAATCCCCATGAGGGTCCACTTCATCCGTCTCAAGAGCTACCTGGTGAGCCTCTGCTCACTGCTGCACAGACAGCACTCAGGTGCTGACAGTTTGACTTAAGTGCCATGTGTGAGAATGGAGAAGGCACTCTTCATGCTTAAGATTATCAGTCATGATGAGTCCCATGACTTAGTCAGAAGATGTGTGAGTTATGATTTATATAACATTATGACAGTGGTATCTTTGTGTAACTTTGTCTTGAATGTGCTGTTTGCATGTGGCCCACATGCAGTCCATGCAAAGGAGAAAAATACCACAATGAAATGAGTATAGCGATGATATTATGTGATGGTGCTGTGCTATAAAATACATATATTTTAATTCATCATTTGTTTCAAGTTTAGAGATGACTCCTGTCCATCTTTAAGAAAAATACTACGGAAAGCCAAAATAATGTGCTTTACTTTCCTAATTGACATTATATCAAAGTAGGAATCACATCTTTTTAAAATTAGGAATATACCCACATTTTTCAGGATGACATGTTTTTCACTGTTTTTAATCACAACAGGGTCTAACACATCTAAACATTCATAAAAAACCCTTGCTGCTTTTTGCTTATCTGTATTTTTATTTCCGCAGAATGACCAGTCGACAGAGGATCTCCACATACTGGGAGCAGAGGATTTGTCTTTTTTAGCTGGAAAGGTAATGTTCTTTTTATCTACACCACTGAAAACAGCTTGACTTTTAATAAAGCAGTCCAGTGAAACATTATAATAAGATCTATTACAATAAAACACTGACAAGTGGCATGGAGAGGGTGGGTGTTGATAGATGGCAGCCTCAAGAGGGCAGCCTTCCCTTTAATCTGCTGTCTCCCTCTCCATCCTGAGGAAATGGTTCAGCGCTGCTGTAAAGGAGATCAAAGATGGCAGTTTCTGACAAACCCATCGGTGATCAGATACCAACTGTTGAAATGTAATTGTTTAAGGGCCTCTTCCACTTTTTCTCAGTGGAAGCAAAATGTAAAATCTGTGTGAATGGGAGGATATACTTGCTATCATAGCAGATCAGGAGGATGACAGCGGTCTAGTTGTTACAGGCTCACTCTTCATCTGCTTGTCTTGTTATTCAGTCCAAAACCTAAATACACACATTTTAGTGTCACATAAAACAGAGAAAAGCAGCAAATTCTCATATTTAAGAATCTGGATCTGTTTTGGCCTTTTGGCTTGAAACATGACTTAAATAATTAATCAAGTATTAAAAGAGTTAGTTAGTTCATTAGTTTTTTTAATTTGCACATAGCTTATACACCAGCATTTAAAACATCACTCTCCTGAATTAATCTCTCCTCACATCTTTGCATATCTGTGACCACTACTACAGGAGTCGTAAGTCAGTGAGAGTATTTTTAGGTAATATAAATCAGCTGATCTGAACACTCACAGTCACACACACCCCTTAGCTGAGAACACACACACACACACACACACAAATATGCCCTGTAGCCAGGCATGGCATAAATGCCTGAAACATGAATAGGATATGAGGTAGTAAGCTTGAGTCAGTGCCGGCTGCTTTGCTCACAGTATTTGAAGTGTGCTTGTGAAATCCCTGAGCTCCCTGTGATGTACAACTAAATTTAGCCGCCTGCTTGTGACGGAGTGCTGCGATGTTTTGCTGGAAGAAGTGAACTAATTGTGTGCCGTGTTTCCCACAGGATTTTGTGAGACTGTGGTGGGTGGACCTCGGACCCTCTGGGGGGGGGGGGGTGCTGTCGTTGTACTGGGGGGGTCTAGTGGTCGTGGGGTTTGGAAGTACTCCCCCAAGAAAATGTTATGTTATTTAACTAAAAAACTATGCATTTTACATTATTTTAGACTATTATCATAACAATATTAAATTAAAAAAAAAAAACACACAGGTTGTAGTTTTTCAGATTACACTCTGACATTAGCAGGAAAAAAGTGAAACAAATAAGCTAACTGATGAAGTAAGCGCGATGTCCTGAAGTAATCCTTCACATTTTTGTGAGTGATCGCGCTGCATGCCATAAAAAAAATAATAATCACAAAATAACATTGGTTAAACAAGGCTTAAACAAGTGAAGAGATATGAACTGTGATTTGCTCGTCCTCCCAAAGTCAGGGTGAAGCCACTAACCAGCTGTAGGGGTGGGTATCCTTAGGATTGTATCTTTATCGTATCCATACTATTATCGGCCCGGTTCTTTATCGATACTCTTGCCGGTTCTTTTTCATTACTAAAGAATTGGGTTTTGTTATTATTATTAGGATTAGAATTGATTTATATTTATATATTATAACTAAATATTGTTTCTAGAGCAGCAACAGTAAAGTTTACAACAGCAAAGTCACTAAGTACACTCAGTAATATCTCACTGGAAACAAATCTAAAATGTCAGTCAAATAAATAACATTCCTGACATCAAAATATGAAGAACACAGTCAGTGTCAGTCTCCCTCTGCTGCTGGTGTGATCACGCTTGTGTAGAGAGGAGGGGCTGGTTTGTCTCAGCTAGGTTTACAAGAATTTGCCAAATTTTAAGATTTGCGGCAAACTAAGATAAACAGTTAGACTACATACAGACAGCTTTCATTTTAGCTTGTTCGTAACAATCCGCTATTAGCTTAACAAGCGGGCTGCGGACAAAGCAGGTGGAAATATTGCTTTTCTACTTTTTTGAAAACGTTACCTTCACTTCACCTCCGCCGCAGCCTCTCTGCTCTGCTGTCCGCTGTGTGTGTGTGTGTGTGTGTGTGTGTGGGCTGACGGACTGGGAGTGAGATGCTTTGCTGAAGCAACAGCGCAAAACACAACGTTAGAGATCCTTTATGTCAATATGAGAAATGTAAAAATATTTTCGGTTTATTATGAGACTGTGGCAGGCCGCCACAGTCTACGTAATTAAGGCGAAACACTGGTGTGACAAGGAACATATTACATAGTTCATGTTACGCCTTCGCCTACCTACAGTGTATCTGATGGACAGTAGCTTCCCTTTTCTGCATGGACTTTAATACATAGCTTAATCCTTTTATATTTCTCCAGGGTTTACTGCACTCTAAATACATCCATATGAATAATGAGGCCTAAATAAAGCAGGACTGCATGCTTGGCTGAATCCTTTGTTTGAAAAGTAGAGTAAACTGCAAACAGTTACATATTGCAGTTAAAGTTTTTTATCTTGACCTAACTAAGTTGAACTGAAGCGTAGATTGTGACTCTTAATATAAATAGTGCCCAGTTGTCTCCAGTTGATTAGACAAACATTTGCAGAATCTCAGCTATTTCAGTGTGACATTCAAAGGACTGTAGGGACATAGGTTTCCAATCTGGGTGAGGGTGACATTTTTCTGCTGCATTCATTTCCTTACATAATCACTGATATCATAAAACCTTACTGATGTGGCGCTTGCTTTAATAAGCAGTGGTTGGTTATTGCTCAATTGATAGCCCATGTTTAAAACACTTCAAAAGCTCATAGATGATACTGAAACCTGTATTCAAAAATCCTTTGTCACTTTTATTTTTACTTTAAGTGTATAATTTGTTAGTGTTTAGATCACCGGCTACATAGTATTTTTTTTTGTTTGTTTGTTTTTTATTTGTGTGTGCGACTGTTATTTTGGAATATGTGTGTGGCTGATAGAAGATATAGCCGTTTATCTGCTCCTAACCAAAAATAATTGTTTGCTTCCCTCCCTCTTTTCTCTTCCCAACATGCTCCCATAAGAATGTACTGATCGTGGAGGTGAGTCAACCATGTTTTTGCTTCTCTGTTTCCTCTTCATTAAACAGGCCTATTCTATTTCTTGCCATGGTTGGTTATCCAGGTCAAGAGGAGTCATTTAAAGTTTTTTTCTCTTCTACAGGACCTGAGTTCAACGTGAGGAAACTTCCTAATTGGCTGACCTATATTTGGAAAATAAGAGAGCTGATTTTTCCAACATGATCATAAACCTTCTTTTGTTAGCACGATAACTGAGTCCTGTATTTGGAGGAGGTACACTAGGGAAGAAATTACATTTACAGAAAAGAAATCAATATGGTCATTCAATGATGGTTACTTACAGTATGTAGACATTGCATGGTTAAACAATTTGAAACAACATTGGTCATTAGTCAGTGAATATGCCTTTGCAGTTCATAGTTCATGGCTACTAGAGTCTTGTATTTTCTTTAATTCTTTATTCAGTGCAATATTAATATAATATAATCCTTTTATATTATAAAAGGATTGGTTGCTTTAAAACAAATTTAAAGCTGCTGCCATTTTTTTTTCAAATAACAAAGGATGAAATGGCCATGTATAATGTGAAAGAAGATGCTTATAGTGATGAACCCACACAGAACTATCACCTAACTCTAGTTTCTCTCAGCTCTGAGGAGCGTTTTCTTTCAGCTCTTTGTTTTGGTTTTATGGCACACAAATGTACTGTTTTCGTTTGGCCTCACTGCCCTTATATGCACATCTGTTTTCAGCCGGAGCAGGCTGCTGTTTTCAGCTAAAAAGTTCTGAGAAACCCACTGTATTCTACATGTCCGGCACCAACCAGCAGACAGACTTAAAGTGAAAGTTAGCGACTAGCTGTTTGGAGCATTTAGCAGCCAAACAGCCAAAACACAGCTAAAAGAGAGTGAATATTGGACTTATATTCATCAGGTAACAGAGACACGACTCCAAATAAATACTAAAGTCGCTAAACTGTTAGCCAAATCAGCTTTATAAGATTATAATATGTCAATGTTGTGTTTACAGCTTGTTGCATTGCCTCCAAGTAGCCAAAAAAATCTAATCAGAAATACTTTATTGATCCCCAAGAGGAAACTCTTTTTTAATAATTCAGGTTTAACTATTTAGATACTGTAATTGAATAACTTTTTCATGTACTTGGACTTTTTTTTCCTAAAATCAGCTTTTTTACTTTTGATGGAAGTATTAAACTACACATCACAATTGAGATGATATGCCTTTTAAGTTTTTTTCTTCAAGCCTCTTTTCCAAAAAGCTTTTTTTATGAAAAAACAAACAAACAAACACAGTTCGACAGTTCGTTCCACCAGTACTTTTACCTCTTCCTAATGCAAGAGGTCAGAGGCGTTTTTGTATAAAACATCACGTGTTGGTTTTTTAAATTCCGTTTTTTTCAGTCAAGTCAACTAATTTTTAGAGAATCCTCAAACGGTTAAGTAATACAAGTACAGTGTGACCATCTTCTTCCTTTTCACTTGTACTCCAGTGTGAGATGAATCTGTGTGTTGTTGTTTTTTGTCTGCATTTCTGTATTTGGCAATCTCTTGCTTTCTCAATCCAGTTTTTCTATCTTTCCCTTTACAGGCCATTGTAGGCACCGGAAAGACAATGAAGACTCTCCTGAAGCATGTTGAAGCCTTCAGGCCCAAAATGATCAAAGTAGCAGGGTAAGTTATGGCTGTAAAGACCTCAAAACAAAACCAGCCAAGTTGTCCTGCTTTGTGAATCACTCAATGTCCGCTTTCCAGTCTAGACAGAGAGAGAGAGAGGGACAGAATAAGTGACGCAGGTTTCAGCTATTACTGTTTTAAAATGAATACTTCCCCTTGATGTCCTATGCGACAGGTAGAAAGGGATATTGTATAATAATGTCTGCTTTTATTTCCCCCAGATTGCTGGTGAAGAGAGTGCCACATAACTCAGCATGTCTTCCTGACTGTATGTACCTGACCAACCCTTTTATGTTTATGAGTCAGTGGTTTATTCACATTTAAAACAATTGTTGCAGTTTGTTAGTCAGTGAGTCAGTGGACTGTGGAAATACTTGCAATTAATGTTCCTCTTTGTCTTTAATTTCAGATGTCGGCTTTGAGATACCCAATCGGTTTGTGGTTGGATATGCTTTAGACTACAATGAGTATTTTAGAGACCTAAATGTAAGTCAGTGCCTTTTTTATTTTAGACAACAGTGACTGTTTAGAGGAAGAGCTCATAATGAGTGTCTAGTAACACTGACCACCATGCATGCATCAAATAGACATTTTTGTATTGCATGTCATATTTTTGACTGCCTTTTTCTTTTTTCTTTTTTTAGCATATCTGTGTGATCAGTGAAAGTGGGAAGATGAAATACAAGATTTAAAAAAAGGACTGCAAAAGAGGCGACTGTCACACAGATGTCATCTAACAGCAAGCCTAAACATTTTCCCTGTGATGCTATTCACTTAAAGCTGCTATCGTGACATTTGATCTCAAGCTTCCCTTATTTTGTTATAACATTCCTTCTATGAAACGTGTATCTGTTTTAACAATAGACACTGACATTTACCTGGTAATTTTAGCAAAGCTAGTACATGCTTTACCATGTTTAACAGTTGCATCCTTATTCTTCGTGTTTACAGAACTGATTCACAAGGAAAATGTTTAATGCTAGGGTAGTGTTACTGTTTGCCTTGGTTGGTTTGACTCTAACACAAATGCATCTCAGTTTTACTTCTTGTATGCAATGTAAAGAACTTGATAATCATGACCTGTATGAATGTGATTTTTTTAAGTCTGTGTGTGATGAGGTAACAAAGGAAAGAAAGTAGTTTTTTATTAGGAAATTATTGGTAGAGGTTTACATTTTCTTCACCTGTACATTGCCCTTTTGATGTTTCATTAGGTAGTTCTCCTGCTGTCACCTTTTAATGCTCAGGGGCACACAAAGTAGTTTTGTAAACACCAAGTGCGCTAACTATACCTCTTTTTGTTTTGTCAGTATTTGAGATGAAGTGGGATAATTTTGTCATTTCTGTATTTCCTTTTATAATTTAACATATTCGTAAAGTATTTTTAACATTTATGTTCTGTGTTATCTATCACTGCATTATTGTCACATTCTCTGTTGACTTTTCAGACGTTGATAAAATTTGTTTAAAGCGGTGTCTTGGTTGAGCTCAAGATAGAAAAACCTTGTGTACCTCACATGTTTTTCTTTAGCTGATGATATACAGTACAAAGGAGGGCTCTGGGTCATTGAAACATCATGTTCAATGGCATGTTTTAATAATTTCTTTTTATACAATCCTTACGTGTTTTATGGTATTAAGCTGCTCTGGTTTTAAGACTGGCCAAAGCTGCATGCTGAAACATCAGGTTACCATTCTTTTGTATTAAAAAATAGGTAAACTTCAAATGAACTAGTAAAAGGAACAAAAGAGAGTCCATTGTGTTGAGCTGCTGTGCTCTTTGTACACACCTGACATATGACTCCCAGCAGGGAACACAAAGTGCCATAAAGACAAAATAGTTTTTTGTTGGTACTGAGGTCTGCTGGAGATTAGTGACTTGACTCTGACCTTTTTAAGAAAATGTATCTCCAAGAAACTTGACAAAGTACTCCAATAGAATTACATAATTACTTTTTCCGGTAGTGGAAGAAGTATTCAGATCCTTTACTTAAGTAAAAGTAGCAATACCACACTGTAAATATACTCCATTGTAAGTAAAAGTCCTGCATTTAAAATCTTACTTGAGTAAAAGTACAGAAAAATGTACTTAAATTATTATATTATTATATATTATTATATTAATGGATTATTATTATTACTGATGCCTGAATGTATAAATACCATTTTACTATTGTAGCTGGTTAGGTGGAGCCAATTTCAACTACTTTTAATAGTGTCAGGTGTTTTAATTTTTAAGAATACATAATATTTTATAAGCTGATCATCTGTTTTGTATGTGAAACAAACTGAACATGCAAAGAAAATAGTAACTAGCTATCAAATATATGTAATGGAGGAAAAATAATATTTTCCTCTGAAATGTTGTGAAGTATAAAGTAGCTCAAATGGAAACACTCTAGTAAACTACAAGTATCTCAAAACTGTACGATACTTTGTTAAATGTACTTGGTTATATCTAACACTTTTTTGGGTGAAGTAGTTCACAGAAATGTTCTGTCTGTAACATTTACAAGTTATTTTCTAAGGCTTATATCTACAGTAGAGCCCCTGGAAGTAGAACTGGCTGGACAGGACAGCTTTGTGAAAGTCTCCTCTCTTAGTTGACCTCTGCAACAAAAGCTGCCAATCCCAAGAACAGGTGCTCCCTTATGTTGGAGAGGAATAAAAGGGACATTTATCAGGGCCCTGAGAATCTGAGCATTTACTTTAGTCTACAGCTACACTGTGTTTAAACTTGTGTGTAGTAAAGGACTGCCAGTGTTAAGTATTTAATTTGAATTATCTGTCTTGGGGAGTATACAATGGCAGGACGTTGAGAGCAAAGATTATTATACAGTGTGGTATGTGTGAACTCACATTCCGCATCCACTGCCGTCGACATGCCAGCCGTGCTCGACCTCACTTTGAACCAAGACATGTGACTCCTCGGTCAGACTTGTTATTGATATGAAACGAAAGCGGGTAGGATTTTGAAGAGCCTGAAATGTGGACTTCTCACACAGCGTGTCTGTGTTACCTCTGCTTTGTCCTGCTGAGAGAGTGTGCTCTATACTCGTTGAACTCCGTTGGAACGGTTAGAACACCACCTTTATACAGTGCAACGGCGACTTTTTGTAAACCCGCACCTGATTGGCCCGGCCACATGCAACGCCGCTTGTGATTGGCTGAGAGTTTCCTGTTGACCGAAGGTGGACTCCCAGAGAGTCGGGAACACTGGAAGCAGAACATTCCAGCTTCAAAACGGCACGACCATGCGCCTGCCTGAGTGGGGTTGAAATCACCGGGAAGCCGTTTGTACTCAAACTATATTAAATTATGACAACGCCTGGCCATCTTGGAGCTCCCACGCTATGATTTTACTTTGTGTACTCGCTTTTATGGACAACCGCCGTCGCTGTTGCCCGCCTGTAATGACGCTTCGCAACTACACAGGTAACTTTGTTTAAACTCCAGTCGTTAGCATGGATGCTAACCGCAGCCTGTTGCCGCAGTTTGGTTGTTGCTTTTGCCCACTTTACAAGTTTTACAGGTGGCGTTCACACATTATATAACGTGGAAAGTGGCTACAGTGTCTTATATCGCCCGTTTAACTTTTTTGTGCCGGTATTTTATTAAAAGTAACAAAGGAAAAGCTACATTTGTTGGTCGCTGGAGAACAACAGCTCGACACGCTCTGTTCGTGCCTGAGTTGCCTATTGATCTCAACCAAGAGAAATTCTAATTCACCATCTCCGTATCACATCACCATTGTTTTTATTATTGAAATACAAACACTATTTATAGCGTAAGGGACTTATGCTGTATAATCCCGGTTCTATTGTTTTTTTGGTAACTTTTATTTCGCCCTGCCTCCCGTCTTCAGTCCACTTGTTGCTGGCCATTCATTATGCAGCGCTGACTATCCACGTTGTTGTGCTTCAAGCTGTTGACAACAGGCCTAAATTGTTGTTGCGTGAATAATGCGGTGATGATGTAGTTTGTCACATCACTGTCTTCAGCATGTCCACAAACCATAAAGTGATACTCAATTAAATATTCATTTTGCTTGGAGTACTTTTGTAACAGTCAGCAACTTTGTTAACTAACTTGTGCTCACAGTCACACATACAAGGGTCACATATTATTACTCTTATTAACTCTAACTATTATTATTAAGTCTGCCTGTTTCCTATCATCTCAGTGTAAAGCTTTCTAAAGTCGAGACACACAAACATCAGGTAGAAAATAGTGTTATGTTAGGGCCTGTTGCATAATGTTGATAGTCCAAAATTAAGCACGGATGGTCTTCTATTATGCGTTAAACAACTGAGGTATTGATTCATGTTGTTTTACAGACCCTTGAACAGTATGAGATGCCATATCCAAGTAGTTAATTTAAAAATCCTGCCCGTAATTTAACAAAGCAACATGCAGTAATAACGTGTCTGCACCTTCTCTCTGTAACAGATGGACTAAGAAATCAAGCAAGAGTGGAGGTGTAAATTGGACAGAGTGGAACATATTTTTTCCATCCTGTTGGAGCTACCTTTTCGATGTGGGCGTTCACGGATAACAGGATTTTAAGTGAAGTTGAATGATGGCATCACACTGGGTTCATTCTTGTAAGGATGATGAGAGACAACAAGCAAGATCTTCTTTCTGTGAGGTAAATGCAACACAACTCAAACCCCAGACTTTGTATATTATTTGTAAAATGATGAAGGAAATTTTTAAAATGGTGATCATTAAATTGATTTTTTGGGGGGGCAACTGACTCTCTGGTTTCCGTGTCTTCCCTCTCTGTTTGGTGTTGGTGGGGGAGTAATGTGTTTGACACTTTGGCCCAGCTGCTTGTAACAACTACTGTTGGGTTTTTTTGCGCTTTGTCTCACCAGTGCTTCATTATTTTGGTTCTTTTGATAGTTACAGCTTTTAGATTTATGTCACAAGTTTGTCCATGCTTCCTATTTTAATTTATTTTATTTTTTTATCTATCTATTATTATTATTATTATTATTATTATTTTTTTTTTTTATCTATTTATTTTAATTAGATTTGAAATTGTAATCAAACTCACCACTGGAGTAAGTGGGAGGAGACAATGACATTGATGCAGTTTATTCAAGGCCCATCTTTCAGATTTTTAAGCTGTGACCCCAGTAAAACCAGACAGGACACCATCTGCTCCTCTGAAAGCTTGTTGCCTGAATGAAGACCTTTATGGTAAACTGGGCAGCAACCCGTGTTCTTTGAGACAGAAGGGCACCTATTTATAGAATCCATAGTTTTCTTTCATTCCCTCCATTGCCTTTAATCTAATATTCAGCTCTTCACTTAAACCTCCCTGCTTCTATGTGAATAGTCTGTAAATGAGAGATGTTAAGCTCCTCATGTTGTTACTTCTAACAGACTTGATGTACTGAATTTGATTTGAGATCATTGGACAGAGCACAGGAGAGCAAAGGATACCTCTGTAGTAAACAAGATAATAAATCAATTAAAAAATAATAGACTCAGTCTTATTAGGTTTGTTTTCAATTTATTTATATTCATTTTCTTTCAGAGCCCTGAAAATACATTTTTGATATTTAAACACAGTTGGAGCTCATTCAGAAGTCCTACCGCAGACACAGCTTGTGTTGCATCCCCATCTTTTTCACTGTCACAGCTAACAAAAACTCAGATGATCTGCTTACCTTTTGTTATTACGACCATCTGCATACAGCCTCTTAACATCTAAATGAGTTTAATGAATGAATCTAATAGCACCTAACAATTCTGATTTCAAAAAATGGGCTCATATTCCCAGAAAATAGCTTCAGGCAGTATACAGATGTCAATATTAATTGTGAAAAAAAATGTAAAATTGCATGACAGAAATAAAAGTATTCCCTTGTTGCATTTTAGAAAAAATCTTTTGCATAGCACATAAGTTTTTTTTTTTTTTAAGTTTTAGTACCAGGGTCCGAAATCAACACCCGCAAAGTGCCAAATGCTGGTTTGGCGAGGGAAACTCGGAGGGCTATCGGCCACATGGGCGGGTAAATGTTTGTACCAAAATAATCACGTAATAACAAACTATGCTGAGAGTCTCCACCGCGTTTCATTTACGGGCGCGCTGCTTCTGTCCTCTGCTGTCCATATGTGTTTTTACGCGCGTCTAAACAGTGCCGTGAAACGAACTGACTCGAGCGCTCCTAGTTTCGCAGCGCTGTTTATCGTACGGGGCATCAGGTACTAGCTAAACTATCACTTGCCACTGGGATGCTGCTGCAACCCGGTATCATGCCAAAGCGTGTAATACACATGCCGGTCCACCGTGGCAGTGTCACGTTTTCAACACGTTCTCATTCCGCAGACATGTTAGCAATAATACATTTGCAACGTCCGGTTAGACTTTCAAAATAAAGCTTGCTAAGAAACATTTCAGGTGACGGTCGCAGTTTAGATTAGTTTAGGCACAAAAACTACTTGGTCAGGTTTAGGAAAAGATCATGGTTTGGGTTAGAATAACTACTTCCATAAAACATCACACACTAATTATTGGTTTCATGTGGGAAATTAAACTGTTGTACATGCTTTTATCTCCTCACGCCTTGATTATTGTAACAGCCTGTTCACTTGTCTTAATCAAAAAACTCTGAAACGACTGCAGACTGTACAAAACTCAGCTGCTCACCTGTTAACCAGGACCAAGAAGTACGACTACATCACACCTGTTTTAGCCTCTTTACACTGGCTCCCTGTTGGTTTTAGGATTGATTTTAAGATCTTGTTGATTACTTTTAAGGCTCTTCATGGCCTGGCCCCAGATTATATTTTAGACCTTCTAATCCCTTATGAACCCTCACGTAGTTTGAGATCTTCGGGCAGGGGTCTCCTGTCTGTTCCTGAGTCCAGGATGAAAATTAAGGGGGACAGAGCTTTTGCTATCAGTGCCCCGAGGCTCTGGAACAACTTGCCTGAAGAAATTAGGTTGTCTGAGTCAGTGTCTTCGTTTAAGTCTCGTCTCAAAACACATTTTTATCTGAAAGCATATCCTGATTTTACTTGAACTGGTTGTTTATTTTACTGTTTATTTTATTGCTTCTGTGTATTTTATGTATTTTATTTCTTTATATTTCGCCATTCACTGTGGTATCTTATTTCTCTTGTTGTGAAGCACTTTGTACTCTGTTTTGATAAGTGCTCTATAAATAAAGTTTTATTATTATTAAGTTTATATTCAACATAATACCTTATTATCTCAATGAAATGTACAGAAATGAATGTGACACAAAAAGGCAATTTATTATTTTGGCTGGTAAAAAGAAATGCTTGGCTGGTGGATTTTTTTCATCAACCAGTCCACTTGGCCATTTTGTCAAAAGTTCATTAAAGACACTGGTTAGTACTGTGTGAGGAAAAACCTCAGTACAATGCAGTCAGTGAAATCCGTCTTTTAGCAACCCTTCTAATAAGGCTACCACACAAACCAATTCATGTGCTAATTTTGAGCCGGAAACCCCCTGGAGTCTCTGGTCCTGGGATTTTCTGGAAATGATGACACTGTGGATTTAATGACTTAAGAATTTCCCTAAAGTGGATGTTTTTTTAATCACTTTATAAATGTGCAAAAAATCAAAACAACTTCTGATGGTCTCAGTTGACAGAGCTCGGTCAAAAGATGTTCAGTGATAAATGGGTGTGCCTTTGTTTTTATTCAGAGAAAACATGGCCTTGTTACAGTAAACAAGCAGCAGGAAGAGGATGTGTTACTGCCTCAAATGTAGTGTGAAGCACAGAGAGACCCCTTAAACAAAAAAACTCAAAACAAAACAATTTTTTTTATTGTGCTGCATCACAGAAAATAATATTTTGTGATTAAACATATGTCTATTCTATTTTTCTGAAAAACACATTTGACTGAAAATATGAGGAGCAGTCTGTTAGCTTGTCTCTGTTGTCTCCCAATGGTAGCTACTTTCAAGCTTGTAAGACAACATTTAGCCATTTGTACTAGTCATGCAGTCTTTTCTCGTCTTTTGACCTTTTTACAACCATTTTGATAAATGGCCTGGTAGATAGTGCTTGTATATATTGTGCTGGCAACAATAATCAAGAATTTTGTCTTTGGCTTTACTGGTTGTTTGATTTTTCCTCTACACTGGAGAATTTGTCCGCTGTATCAGCTGAATAGTGCATGGTATTCAAACATTACAGCTGAATCCAAGTAGCAGACAGAGTTGGCTTAATGTCTCTTGGTTCCTCTGGTCATATATTGAGTTTGCAGCACAGAGATTAGTTTGGATGGTGATCAACCTGCTGTATGTCTGTGGCAGGATTTTCTGTAATAGCCTGGGGAATTTATTGTATCAAACTATGCAATTTGTGCCTCCTGTATGATGAGTAGACTTTCATGGTTCATAATACCTGCACTTCAGCTTGTTATGCTCCAGTAGAACAGAAATTAGAGTGAAATGAATGACTGTTTTGGATGACGAAGCACGATCCATATTTAGCACTGCAGGGGGCTATTGACAAACAGACCCCCCTGTCCCCACAATCTTGGCCTCATTAAAGCTCAGTGTTTATCTCATTTAGGCTGGCTGCCTTTTACAGAACCCTCTGTGCAGGCATCGCATGGTATGTCTAACTGATGGCAGTCGGAAGGGAAAATTGACCTTCAATTGGATAGAAGAAGTCTGTTACTTCCTGTTGCCTTATGGTTGTGTCTGTGATGTCTCAGGGGAAAACAAGAAATGTGATTCAGTTTTTCCTCATTGCACAGTTTCTGTGCAATACAAAAATCCATGTCATCTTGAATCCGTTCCTTGCAATGTGGCAGATTAGAGATATGTGGTATTGGCAAAAACAATGGACCCAATGTCTTTGGTAAAAAAATCTTTAATATCAACATTTCATACAAGCCTAACTTATTTACAGTGCGCTGACAAAAAAAAGTTCAATGTACAGCTTTGGCAAAGCTTTGTGAGAGAAAGAACTAAACAGCTGTGTTTTTGAAACCACGCTCCTCGAGAAACCAAACGCATCAGTAATTTCATCCCGCTGACTTGTTACTACAGCACTCATTCTCTTTGAGAAGGCATGGTTGCTGGTATGTTTATTTTTTATTTTTTTATTCTACATTTAGACTTATGCAAGGGTGATGCGCAGCCTTAATTCAGTCACTGATATTGTTTCCAACAGATGCAATGTGGCATCCGTATGTTTTACTCGGTTGATTTTGGGTTGATTTTTCCTGGGTATTCCAGGAAGTGTGGAAATGCATATTTGGACCACAATCTATGACAGACTCTGTTTGGGGGCATTTCTTTGTCTAATACAGTACCACCAGAAAGAACAAACTCAGAAATGGTCTTAGAGTTGAATCAGTGTTTATCTGACACATTATAAAGGTACAATAAGTGTCACACTGATAATATTTCAGGGCTACTGTATTAGATTGCACCATATTGGGCAGGTGTGTATAGTATTGTGTCCATTCACTGTAGTTATTGAGGTCTACTGCCTGTACCAACACGTATGAAACACAAATTATGAATGTAAATATCAGTTTTAGCATGGAATTGGTTATTGCCCAACTCTACAATTGGTAAAATACATGTCCCCACAGTTGCAGAACCACAAGGTAAGTTTAAAAATCATGTTTTGACTTTTTTTAGACAATGATGCTAGAAGAATTGTAATGGAAAAGTGCCAGCATTTTAGAAAGACATCTTGCATGAACAGTAGCCACAGGCCAATTCTCTGTCCCATATGTATGTTACAACTAGAAGTGTGGCGTGCACGAAACACACATAGAGTAATGATGCTCCTAACCTTGTCTTGCACTACATGGCTGGAACGCCCAGGGCTCACCAGTGGCCCTCTGTATCATTATCTTAGGCTTTTCACAGTTAAGTGCTTGGTTTGGACGGGATGTGGTGTAGAATTTAGCAGCCCACAGAGAACTAGGTTGATTCACATTTTAAGGATGTGTACTTTTCTGATGTTTTTAGAGCTGATGTCATGTGGTGCTTGTAATGTGTTATTTGGTGATGTCAGCAGAGGTTTTTTAAACATGCAGGCCATGCAGTGTGGTTTCATAATATTTGTGAAATTCCAGTGTTTTTTTTTTTTTTTGTGTGTGTGTACCATAGACTGTATAAAAGAAGTGGACGTAGTCACCGTGACATCACCCATTGGTTTGTGGACTACTGTTTTGAAGCCTCGAGATTGGCGTTTTGGCCATCGCCATCTTGGTTTTTTGCTACCAGTGACTGGAAGTGACCATATTTGGACGAGGGGGTGGTGCTGGGGAGCATAGCAAATGCTAAGTAATCAGCTAATGCTAGCGCTAGCTAGGTTAGCAAGGTGCATCTATAATTCACGTTAACTGTGATATTAATTGGGATTCTAATTTTGGCTAGCGAAAAAACAAAGCTTCAAAACAAAATGTAGTTATCGGAAAAAAAACCTTAAGCCCTAAAGCATACCCTGCTTTATCGTCTATTTTACTCTAAATGTGACCATCGTTTTCAAAATGAACATCATGCTGTATTGAAGAAGACTTGAAACTAGCGATTGAGACCATAAACTCATTAGGAAACCGTTTACTGAGGTAATAAATCAAGAAGAGAATTAGGGTCAATTCCTCATAGACTTCTATACACTCTGACTTCTTTTTGCAACCAATGGAGTCGCCCCCTGCTGGTCATTAGGCATTTTTAAGGCACTTCCGCATTGGCTTCACTTTTCAGCCCTGGAGGTTGCCGCTTGATGTGTACATAGACTCTAGATATCAACATTTGTGGCGTGTAAACAGCATGCAGTGTTTCCCCTAAAATTTCTGATGTCAGTGGGAGGTATTGGTTTGCCTGCCCTCTAATCTCTGTGGTTTGGGGAACCACTGATGTAGTCATCTTACAATCTCTCAGAAAATGACCACGTGTACTCTGGATTTAGCATGTCACTTAATATGTTGGTACAAACTGTGTACCATATGTCAAACAAGGTTAGATTTTTAAGGGTATTAGTTATTTTATGTCCATGCATAGTCCATGCATGTCCATAGTGTGTAAAATATTACACGCTAAATAGAACTCTGTGAAGAGGTTCAATCTAAATGGATGAGAATGGGTCTGGGTTCGTAGCCACAGCTCAATCAACATTTCTGCACTGTGAAACACATGCAAGAAAATGTCTCCCTGAGTTGTCTGTAGCTCTCCATGACAGGCACCTCAGTGCAATTGTATGGTAGCCATGCATGTAGAAGACACCAGCCTTAGATACTGTTGTACTGGTGCTAGTATGCATTCATTCATTATTTGGGGTTGTGTTTACAGGATAAGGTTCAACAGATCCCAGGAAAAGACCAAAACCAACAGTCTGTTAGTCTTTCCAACTCCCCAGCCTGTCTGTGGCTCTCTGCCCCAAGACCATTTATTCATACTCAAGACTGAAATCCTTAAAAACAGGTCATGAATATATACTTAAACTTTTTTAAAAAAGTTTAGTAATGCCACACCTGGGCACTGTAGTTTTTAGCAAATGTCACGCAAACTGGAGTAAATGGTGCGTTTTGGGGGGATTATTTTCAGCTTTGGAATACATATTTGGTTATCTAGTGAATATTTAGCAGGATGTGGATTGACTCAAACAGTGCCCATGTACATCATAATGGAGGAACATGTCAACCAGTGCAATGGGTTGTTTTTTTTTTTTTTTTTTTTTTTAAATCGTTTTTGGACAACAATAGAGGTCCATGACACAGATGAATAAGCCACAGTATATCAAGCTTTTGCTACACAGGGAGTATTTGAAAGATCTATTCATTGTTGGTTTTGCTGTTTCCTTGGGATTTGTTTACAAATAGAAAAATATAGAATATCTCCAGACTAACTGGGATCTGGTGGTTGAAGTTAGTGTTCCCACTCTGAGACACAGGCCTTGTCACCTCTCCTCCCAACTGCGTCACCCATTGCAAATATCAGTCTAGCATTCTGGTGATTCATAAATGGGTGAGAGGCATTCATTTATGGGCAGGAGAGGTTAGCTCTGTATCTTGATGTGGGTGTTCCTTTCATGTGGTCTTCTTTGTAGACCCCTTTTTTTTTGACAAGTAATAATTTTCTCCTTTTTATGTTGATTCCCTTTTGACCTCTTGTCACTGTTATTTGAAAGCATGATTAATCTGGTCTATCAGGTTTACAGTCTTTCTTTGTTCATCCATCCTTAATAAAGGCTTTTTTGTTTTTTATTAAATAAGAGGAAATGGAAACCATGTGGGAAATGTGCCTGGAATTTATTGACCTGGAATGTCACAACAATATTAACTATGCAATGATAACACTGCTTGGCATGTGTCTGTCAGGAGGTCCACACCCCCTTCTGTCGTCCATGTCTAAAGATCAGAGGGTTGGAAATTGCCCTGTGCACTGCCTGCTAAATCAGATCCAGTAGCATGGGATTGGCTTGCCCTAGAGACATGAGGGGAGCAAAGCAGGCATTTCAAACATGTAGTTGATCTATTGTCATATCACCACAAGCGCTTCTCCAGGTATGGATTTGAATGTTTCCTAATGGCGTGAAGGCACCCAGACCTCGTACACACACAGACTACAACATGGAAATGCGAGTATCACAGAACAGCCAAAGCTTGGTTACAGTAAAACCTGTTTTGCTAGTTTCATCAAAATACATGGGTGTCAGCTGCATCTGCAGCTCTGTTTCCCAGCAGTAGTGCTGTGGGTCCTTACTCTCTACAGTATGCACGTTTGAACTCCTTATGTGTTCAACATCTCTGGTTGCCACTTAAACTACTACTATCAAAGTGCATTTTATCTTACTGCCTATTTCAGAAATATATGGTTGAAAAGTAGAAAAAAATTGGTTGCTGAGAAGCAATAGAACATTCTTCAAAGAGTACAGTTAAACATGCTTTAACTTGGTACACACCTCCAGGCACACAATATAATTCTAATGAACCACTGAGTGTGAGGCTGAATGTTCATCCTGTGACATACTTAGAGCAACTGGATGGGACGTGGGTGGTTTTAAGTTTGTGTGAACAAACTGTTGCTCATGTTTGTTTTTTGAAATGTGGTTTGGCTCATTCGCTACTCCCTGCAACAGCTGGATCAAGTGGGAGAGCTGTTCAGATTTATTTATTTCTCTATGGATCAAAACATACAGGTCAGATTTGCAGAATTTTTGTTTAGATTTGCAGCTGCATTAATCGCAAGTAAACCTTACAAATTCTGCTTAGGTTAACATGCAGGTAATTCACTGACATTTTATTCAACACATCTGCCCAGGCAGAGATAGCGTGAATGCAAGCTCATCAAATTCCTCACATTGTGGGGGAAAGTCTGTGCTTTGTGGGGGAGGGGATTTGTTTGAGACAGGGTGAGGAAAAATGCTTTTTTAGTGTGGAAATACAAGACAGTTTGAACAGAGGCGTTCCTGAAAGTCAAACTGGAACAGAGAATATGATATGGGGAGATCTGAGTAAAGGGGGGTGTTACTTCACACACGATACCACAAAGGTGTGAGGCTATAAATAGTCAGTAAACACAAGGGTGGGTGTCCAAAGCCATGAAGCCTGACATGCTCTACTCTTCACCTGTGAAAATGGGATACCATGACTTGACTGTATACACTGTACAGCTAATAATGTTTTTCAAAAGCCCATTCTCCTCTAATCCATGTCCAACTTAAATGAATGACTGTTAGTGTTAATTTACAGTAACTCCACTTAAAAGGTAATTTGTTGGTTTGTGTAAATTGGGGGTGGTTTTGTTTTTGGTGTAGTTTTAGTAACATTGTTTTTGGCTTTTAGCGCTGGGGGTTTCCAGCATTTACACTTTCAATTTCAAGATTTCATAGCAAAATTTTCAGCAGTTATCTCTCAGATCTCATTCTTGTCAGTGTAAAAGTGAAAGTAGAACTACTTAATTTAAATTCCTTTCTCCACCTTTCTCTTTGTGTAGAATGAATCTCCAGAGTGGACAAGCTTGGCTGATTCTCCTGCAGCACAATACCCAACAGAAGAGGAGTTCTCATGGCCGAGACCTAAAACTGTGCGTTTGCGTCGAACTTCCCAAGGGTTCGGCTTCACCCTGCGTCACTTCATTGTGTACCCGCCGGAGTCAACCATGCACTGCTTCCCGGTAAATTTCAGGATCGTATTACTTATGAAACTTGTCAGAAGCTTTCACGAGTTTCCTACACCTGAGTATTGTTTGCTTATCGTGTAAGATTACACTGAGTCAGCAAAAAGCCTGATACCTAAATTCTATGACCATGAGCAACAAAGTCAAGTAGTAAGTTGAGTATTTCTGTGTTTTTGCAGGAGGAAGATCATGGCCGCAGAGGTAAGCAGAAAAACTCAGTTGTTCCTCTTTATGCCTGGCTTTCAGCACTGCTAAGTCAGAGCAGTGCCTCTGACTTTTAATGACTCTTAATCCATCTACTCTTTGGCTCTTTTTGCTTCCTTGCGATTAGAACAGTGTATCTCCTGTGTGTTACTGACCTTTTGTGGAGGCATGAAAGGTTTGGTCAGCACCACCTGTTTCTGTCCTGCACTGACCCACCTCTTCATATTGTTTCACTTTGTTGTTCTTGCTGCTTTTTTCCCTCACCATAAAAAGGCTGCCAGAAAGAGATGGCCTCAATTTTGTGTGCTGTGTTTGTCTGACCCTCTTTCCCCTTGTTGTTCTCATACCATTCAATTTTTCTCTCTTCATAAGAGACACACCTCACATCAAACCCCTGACATAAGTTAATGTTGATTTGTTTAAATACAAAGTTACATAACTTAAATGCATTGTGTGACATAACTTAAAGATATTTACCAAATCCTCATAGTCCACTCACCATTTTGGCATGCCCAGTATCAGTGCTACATTTTTAAAACAAATGTTTGGGTTGTTAGCTTTTTCACAAAAACATAAGCAAAGGGTTTAGCCAGCAGTCATTTACAAATTACACATTTTGTAAAAGGATCCAGCAGGCCCTAAAAATACTTGGGAGGGAGGGAGGGAGGAAAAAAGGCCCTTACAGGTTTTGAAATTAAATGCATAATACTGAAGATGGATATTTTACATAAATAACTACAACAATTTACATCCAGAGAAAATATGATGGTCATATGTTTTGATGAGTTTGTCTGTGATGTGTAATTTTGACCAGTGTCACGTCTTATGCTAAAACATCACAATGTGACTCTTTGAATTTTATCTAGCAAGACTTTTTAAGTCATTTGAAAGTCTGAATTGAATTTCCAATCCTGTATGGTTGCCAAGGAGGCAACTTTAAACTTTGAAATCTTGCGTGAGATTCTTATTGGTGGTTTTGAGAAGACATTTTCACATGAAAATTGATAAAGGAAAAACATTAGTAATGTGATATGGTGACCTAGCAGGCAGAGGCGTTCTTAATTGATTACTCACACGCAACACTACAGTCAGTCAAGCTTAGATGTTTGTCACATGTCTGTAAAGCAGCCTTTTAAAGTCAGAAACACTAAGCAATATTACAGTAACCAAAGTCCAAGATTTCTTGTGTCATATCACAGTATTGATTTTATAACACTGTATCTATCACCCAGCGGTAGACGTGGGGCGATTTCACTGTATGGTGCAACAGATCATGTGGGCTGTTGTGTAGTATGACGTGGAGACACCACTCATTAGAAAGCAGACATCATGGAGTCACATGGTCATCTGTACATACTCGCCGACATGTGTTTGAATTCGTTTGCAGTCTGGTGTAATGATAGTTGTTGCTTTCATCCAATTAAAATCCTGAATGGACTGTACATGATGTATGTACACAGTGAATCGTGTAGATGTGCACAGACACACACAAATCCAGCAAGGCACAGACAGGCTGTTAAAAATCACGACATAGCTTTTTTTTATCTTGATAGAGGCTGCTCTAAATAGTAAATGACTCTGCCCATAACCACATGATAAAATGGTATTATGGTGTCTCAGCGATTTTTCTTGACCCCCGAGAGAATATTAAAGAATCCTGGCAGTTGCATAATACTGGACACGGGGGCTCGTAGGCAGCAAACCAGAATGGAAGAAGAAAAGACAACCTGGGATGGTTTTAAGTCCAGACTTGGCTAGCCTTGTCACAGTACCACACCAAAGAAATAGAAATGCTGGCTAACAATGAGCAGAGATTAAAAGGAGGCAGGAGAGATACATCTGATGCAGTCTTTTTTTATTCATAAATACTTTTTTTTTAACTCATTGCCCTCTTCAGAATAAAAATACACTTTATCTGTATGATATGTTTAGTCTATAGGACAACTCTGATTTTTCTCAAAAGCATTGGTGGTCAGTGTGTACAAGTAGCGTGATTTTACAAAGGTTATAATCATCTGAATCCTTTCGATATGATGGGTCAAGAGGTCAAATAGTCAATTGTAACACCTATACTATGTCCAGGTGGCAAGTGGGGATTGCTATAAATTCATAGCAGGGTTTGGAAAACAAGAATTAAAGAGTTAGTTTTTGTTGCCTATAACTTTTCTTGTGTATATTCAGACCTACTTCTTTTGGGGTTGGTAATGGGCAAACATTGCTATTGTGTTCAATATTAGACATTTGTTTATAGAAAAATTCTTGCATCCACCAAACAACTTTGAACAGCTCTACATATGAAGTCATGGGAACAAAGTTAAGACCTCTTGCATTGACCACTGCTTGCTGGACAGATTAATGACGTCATTGTGTTGGTCACCATTTGAACAAACTGATCATTCTGGTGAAGTGTGGTTTTATACTGAAGAAGGCAATATGTGCCAAAACATGGATTTATGAATAAAAACATTGCATCAGAGTTATGAGTGTTACACTCTTGTCCCTCCACTCTGCCGCACCACCATCAATTCTGTTATTGTATTAGAGTGCGTTGCTTCCCAAGACAAAGCTCTTCTGTCTGGGGTCAAGTTTGGGAGAACTTGTGATCTAATGTTCCCTTGTCAACTCTGAGTTCTTTCACATTGAGAGAGGCTGTCTTTTACCTCAATCACAGCTGTCATTTAGTCTCTCATTTGCTCTAAGTGCTCATTGTGTTCAGGCATTGTTGTTAGTGTTCATTTTGAAACAGGGCTTTGTTGAATGTTTGCCATTTTAAGTTTAGTTTTTGCTCACAAATCATTCGGCAGTATTTTTTTAAAATTGTCTTCATTAGCTTTACAGTGACTGAGCATAAACACGAGCCAACTGTAGGCACTTGAGGCAAATCATTTTCATTACCAAGCCTCTCTCTCCATTCACCAAGTGATTAAAATAGTGCAAATGAAACCTGGCAGTGTTTTCATTTGCTTGGATGGGGTTTTCACTGGTTTTAAAGGGACACTCCCACATATTTTGTGTCTCTGTACTGAACACACAGAGATTGATATTGATCCCATGTAACTTTGGGTGATATGGCAAACAAAAAGCATTTACCATAATGTTGGGTGTGTTTCTTTTAAAAAAGGGTTAGGTGCCAAAAGCTAGTTAGGTGGTGAGTTTATGTATGATATCTATGGTTGGGTGGTGCTTCAGGGTGTAAATAATTAAGACATTTGTATTGCCCAGAGCAGTCTTGTAGAGCAAAGATAAATCTAGTCAGACTGATTTTACTGAGTACTGTAAAAAGAAAGCACCATTGTACACATTGTACAGTTACATCTTGTTAAGTTGATAAGTATAAGTTGAATACATAAATATTAAAACACAAATGTATGGGTCTCCTTCATGTTCTTCAAGGTGGCAAAGGCAAAAACAGTGAGTTGCTTCCACTATACATTTAAATGTTTTCGGTGGCTCATGTATGGATTTATGAACAGCTCCATTGTGGAGATAGTGATGCAATTCTATAGTACACCACCAGAGGGAGCATGCCTAGCTGCTGTAGTTGTATGGGACTCCTGTTGCAGTATTACATAATGAGTCCCCAGGATGTGATTGTGCATGAGTAATCTCGTGTGTGGTAGAGAGAAAAATGGAGGCACAAGTGTGTCTGTGTTTGTGAGGTTTTCAAAGGTTTACACATTATTGCTGATTATTATTGATTTATTAACCACTGAGTAATGCTAAGCTACCTGTTTGCTTGGGTCCCTTTTTCCAATGCATAAAACACAAAACATTCAAAAATAGCTGGTAATATTGTGTCTGTCACAGGGGCAAAAGTCATGTTTCTCATTAATTTATGTTTTGGTTGACACTGAAAGGTTTAACCTCTTTCACTGATCATGCCAGAATTTTTTAAAAACAACTTTTAGTAAAACATTTTCGTGCTGGCCTTCCCATTCACTGTAGTTTGTGAGCCATCGTGCGCTGACTCACTACCAGAATGTTAACTACTAGGGAAGGATTTTAGCCACTCTTGGGCTGTGAGCTATTTTTCAGTTTATAAGGAAAGAGTGGGAGTTGTGCAGCTGAGCACACTGTCACTCTACCTTCTCTTCGTCTCTTTCTTTCACCCCCTCCCTATTTCTTTTCTTTCCTTCTTTTTTTCTGCAGCCATGCAGCTGCTAGGAGACAGGAGCAGCATGAGCAAACAGGTTTCCTCTCTTTAGCTGCTTTTATCCACCTCCCTAAAACCACATAATTTCCCCTTATTGAGATTTTTCTTTTCTCTGAACCAATTAATGATCACATCTATTCAAAACTGTTGTAATGTGGGCAAGCAATGGCCAAGACACAGTCTGTTATGCTGTCATAATGTTGATTCACATGGCTCCAAATCTTGTGACAAGCCTCCCAGTTTCTCTCTCATTCTCATACACAGCCATTCTCTCTTCTCACCTAAATGCCATGAAACAATTTACTGCTCAGTCTGGTAGGTTTTGTAGTTGTTGTTTTCCACATTTCAGGTTCAGCCTTGCTGTAATTAAGAGGTCGTAAATAAACTTTCAGACACATTTAGACATACCTAAAATATTAGCAGAGGCTCTTTGCCATGGGCAGTCTTCATCTTGTTAACATTTTGTAAACCTTTGTAAATCTTTTTTTAAAGCAGGTAAAACAAACTTTGCATTTTATAGTCTCTTATATGTTTGCTTTATATACTTGTTGTATAATGTATACTGACCTGTTTCTTTTCATTAGGGAGACAACGGAATAGGCTAGAACCGATGGACACCATTTTCGTGAAACAAGTCAAGGAAGGTGGCCCCGCTTACGGAGCTGGGCTCTGCACTGGTAATCATCAAACAATCAGTGTCCTTCATTAACCAAAACCTACCAGAGATTGACTGGGGTGTAATTAAATGGGAACTCATGACATTACAATAGCCCAGTCATAATCCTGTAAATAATGTCATACAGAGCAGAAAACTTCCTCTAAGATATTGCATGGGTGTTTTCGAGTGTTGCAAGCACAAGGGGGAAAAATGCAAGGAGTGCAGGTTTCAGGCCATGTAGTTATAGGAAAGGGCTTTTTTTGTGCTCATTTATTGGGTAGATACTCCAGTGACTTTATGTTTTAGTGGATACAGAGAACCTTCAGCATAGTTACTGGAAACGTCAACATCAGATGACCGATGCTTTCTTAAGACAAATAGCTTAGTCTTTTACTACCCCTCTCTGTTACTGATGTCATTACTACTTTTTTCTAACGCCTGTTAGGTGATCGAATAGTGAAGGTGAATGGAGCAAGCATCATCGGGAAAGCCTATTGTGAGGTTATATCCTTGATCCAAGACAGGTGAGGTTTATATAAATTTGTATGGATAATTCTGGTCAGTTGGTGTATTGTCCCTGTTTTAAATCTTTTTGTTCTCCAACAGTGGTGACTTTCTTGAACTTTGTGTCATGCCAAAAGATGAGGATATACTGCAACTGGTAAGTTTTTCAATACATTTTTTTTAAATGGGGTTCAGTTCATATGTTACCACCCTGTGTTTTTCTTTCAGTTTTTAAAACAGGAACTGCTCCCTGTTTCTCTAGTCCCACAATAATTCCCACTATATCTGATCTTACAGAGCTGCTCTAGTTTAAGGTGTTCATGTTGGACAGTAGTCATGAGATGCAAACAGCCGGCCTTTCCCATCAGAGCTCTTTATCTAGGCCTCCTAATCAGGCCAGAGCAGCATTTCTGTCTGAAATGGGCCAGATGGATTTGTAGAGCAAGCATTAGCTAAAATATATACAGATTATGTTTTGACTTGCAAAAGGCAGGTAAGAGTATTTTGTTAAAAATATGTCTTCAAACTTAGGTCTATACAGAATAGACCTCCATTAAACAGCTGAGTTGTATAAAAGTTTTGCTCATTACTCTGGCTGGTATCTTTAAGCCCTCAACATGCTTAGGCAATATAGATCTCTGCCATAAAGGCTGGACTACATGTGACAGCCTCACTGGTTTGTTAACTGTGGTGTTAACCCAACAGAATTTGAAGGGGGGCTGCTTTCTGTGGTCATATATTCATGCATGTGTGTTATTTTGGATGGTATGAGACGTACAGTAATTCTGGTTGATGTAGACCATCAACCACCCTAAATGGACCACCTTTACCATACCTAAATGAATTGAACTTCAACAAGGAAATTATGCTAATCCAATACACGTCTTTTTGTCCAATTCAGCAAATATCTCCTCACGGTCCGCTAGCTGTCCATTCTGTGTGTGCTGAAAAAAATCCAGTGTTTGTACACAGCCCTGGCTCTGTAAATGGGAAATAAACAAAGTGGCTTGGACCGGGCTACACAACACTGTTCCAGCCATTCCAGCCATGATTTATGCGTCACGTAACGTTAAATGACTTGCCCACAGACATTCAGCTTACTTTCTAATTTGCCAAGACATGCTGTTGTTGTGATGTTAGCTATAGTAGCAGGAGAGTTGTGAGTATTGCTCTCTGGAGCTGGTGTGCTGGATCTGGGAAATCATCTCATCCTCTCTGGCTGTTAGCTTAGCAGCAACTGTAGAGTCAGTTTGCTAACCCACAACGTAGCTAATGTTTGTTGCATTACTTGCTGTGTCCTTGCTATATATCATGGTATGTGCCATGGATTGAATTTCTCCAGAATCGCATACCCCACCTTTAACCTTTTATGCATGCTGCAGGCAGCTGGTATGCAGCTACTATGCATTCTGCATATTCAGGGCACAGCGAAGGTGCGCTCATCTGTTCCATATCTATTGCGAATCATAAGTGCTTTGTCAGGATGTTCAGGAATCTTCTCCCAGGGGCTTATTGTTCTCTGACATCCTGTTTATGAATTATATAATGAAAGAGCTTGGCAGTTTGCTTTACCTGAAATGTTCCCTTGTGGATCATTTATGTCCAGATTGAATCCTCATAAATAAATTGATAGGTAACTCAATTAATCATTAAGGAGTATGGGATCCAGAATTGCAGTATGTATTGTTTCTCTCTTTAAGCACCACACCCTATCAAAGATATGCAAGCAGTCATTCATCTAAACATTTAAAATGTGGTGTCAATGCTCTTTATTATTTAGATATAACATTCTATATTCAGTCAATGAAAATTAAACTTGTAATGTCACAGAAAAATAAAATATTGTGCACATCCACTTAACCCTCTTCTTACATCTGTTATCAGTATTTCTCCTTCCTTATAACCAATGGACTGTTACTCCACCCTTCTTCCGTTAGGTCCTCCCTCTCTCTTGCTATTTTTTCCTCTGTACCCATTTACACAGTCCACTGTATCTTACACGTGTGTTGTGCACACTGGCCACAGTGTTGCACAGTAAATGGCAGCCACACAAAAATAACTATTAATGTAGGCAGGCAAACTGATGAGGGCTATCCATAAGAGCAAGAGGATTATCAGAGATGCTAGCAGGATGACATTACAGTGTAGGAGGCAGCACACACTGACTGCTAGGAGACAGGCAGCAGTTGCTTAGCAAAGAGACGAAGAGAGTGTACATTCAGGGAGCAAAAAAAGGGAGGGAACTGCACGCCAGGAAAGCAGTGGAAATACGGAGCTGGGAAAAAAGAGGGAACAGCATGAATGATGATCTCAAACCAGTAGATAAAATCAGCTGACTGCTCTGTGTTTTGAACAGGTTGATGTTAAGGGAACAGGAGAGAGGAGGAAGGAGTGGGAGGGGGAGCTGTACCATCAGAGCTGAATGTATAATCAGCAGCTGCTGCTTCTGTCATGTGAGCAATAGCAGGGGGAGGGAGAGAGAGACATAGACTGGAGGCACCTTGTTCAGTTAGCGTAATATTCTGGCTGAAGATGGATAAAACCACGGAGACTTAACAGCAGCATGAGAGACAAGCTTCTGCTCCTGCCACCTCACTCAGGACAGACTGGCACAGGCAGGTCGTAACGTGGCAACCCCTGCTACATCTCTGCTTCTTCGCCCCTCTGTACTGCTGCTGCAGCTCTAGTATATTTTTAGCATGTCAAGCCTAGGCATTGCTGTGGCTGCTTTTTTTTTTTTTTTTTTGTGTGCATTTTGTTCTGATGGCATTGTTTTCTCTTCCACCCTCTCTCCCATGATTTTTTAACACTCTTGTTTTCACATGCTGTAACGGCAGCCTTTTTCTCGGGAAACAACTAATCTGGTAAGCAAACAGCAGACTGGGTAGCCACTTGACGTTGACATGTTATGCTTGCTGTCTCATTTTGCATATTTCATGCATGTCAGCATCGTCATTACATGATGTAGTCTTCGGATTTTACAGATTTTTATTTGCCATGGTTGACTGTTTCAATGGGCAGCTCTGTGTTGGTGATTCAAACGTGTAGACTGTAGAAATGGCCGATGGATTGTACATGCGGTACCTGTTAGATTGAGCACTCGAGTTGGCGTCCAGCTGGCACCTCAGTGAAGCCTCGCCCCTTCCTCATCCTCAATGCCAGATGTCATTAGTGTGATAAAGGCCAGTGACCTCTGAACTCTCCTGCACACTCATGCTTACAAAGGGAGGAACAGAGCCTGGTACTGATAGCTGTGGCACACACACAGCTTTATGTAAGATTGTAATTTGACACCAGGTAGCAGGATCAAAGTCCTCATACCTTCACACATCTTTTTGCTTGTTTTATGTGCAGTATGTTATGAGTAAAGCAGATTAATGCAGTGAGGCTTATAAGTCCAGAGCAAGCTCCAGCTTTAATTTTGTATTAATTGAAAATTATTTTATTAGTATCTGCAGTGAAATGGTATAGGCTTCAGAACCTTGGACAATAATCAGGCCGGATAAATATAGCACCTTTTTCTATGAGGGATGGGCGACCTCCTGTCTGTCTGAGGTTACAGTCTGTCAGTCTGAGGTGGGAGAATGAAGGCGCTGGTTACCTGTCAACATCTATATACATTTTTACCGTACACGTTTATGTTGTCATGTTTGTTCAGATATGTCGAATGTTACGTGTAGTGATTGTTACAGTCTTTGCTGAAAATGTCACAGTGCAGGCTGAATATTGAGTTCAGTAGAAATAAACACCATTCCACATGTATCGTATGGTGTGTACAGTTATAGAACATAGGCAGAAATAATGGAGAAAGACTGCTGTAGCATAAACAGTTTGAAGCAATATTATAAGTCTCTGTTAGTGAAAAATATTTTCTTCCTTGGCTTATATAGTGTACTTTGATCTATCATGGAACAGTGAACAGTACCATGAGAACTCTAAATAAGGAGCAGATGAAGACCACTGACACCCCTGAACTGCTAACGCCTCCGCTCACTCATACGGCAACATGCACTGCCCACACACATTTATTCAGTAGAATTTGTAATAGCATGCTTGACTTCTATGTAAGCATCTAGTAGCACACTGTTGAATATTACACACACTTGCCAATGCAAATGTACTATATGTATTGTAACACTGCTTTGTTGCTCTGTCTCTAGGCCTACTCCCAGGATGCCTACCTCCGTGGCCACAGCAGCTACAGTGGAAATGCCCGTCACATTCCTGAGCCACCCCCAGTATGCTACCCCAGAGTAGACTGTAAGCCTACGGGCATGGCCCAGGCAACAGACTCAGCAGAGCAGGTCTGCCGAGGGCCAACAGTACCTCCTGACCATGGGTACCGCAAGGAAATCACAGTGCCCCCATCTCCTCCTCCTCAGTCATATCCAAAAAGCCAGATGGCAGTGTGCATGCGCAACGACAGCGTGAGGACTGTAGTGGTTCCTCCTGATACAGCCTATATGGGGCGCATGGGTCCAGCACATAGGATAGATTACATGGACCCTGTCTTTGTTAGGGGGAGGCCTGGGTCACTGGCCCAGTATCCGCACCCTCGAAAGGCTGATGTCTATCCCGGTGGTCCAGGAATGCTTCCATATGGAGGTCAGGCACCTCATTACCCAGCCAACAATCAAAGCATTGATTGGCGCACTTACCAAACGTACAGGGAGTACATTGACAACAAAGGAATCCATTCCCATGCTAGTCGGACTATCCAGGAGAGGCTGGATAATTTGCGAGCTGCCAGTCAGGCCACCTTTGGCGCTACTCATCATGTTCCCCTGGGAGACTGGGGCCCTAAGGGAATACGACGGAGGAGTACCTCCCATGAACGGTCATACCAAGGACCTCCACCTCACTTTCAGATTGCCCCACGCAGTGCTTCGCAGGACCGCATGAGCGGTGCAGAGAGAATAGGCCAAACCAGGAACTGGCCTCCTCGAAGCGTGTCCCAAGATGGCCTAATGCACAAAGCCCGGGCACATTCCACGGACTATGTTGACCCTGCAGAGCTGGCTCAGCCCAGTGAGAGGAGAGGAGGGTATGGAAGGGCAGACCAAGGTACGAGGCCTAGCAGACAGTCTATCCCCAGACACGCCATGCTCTACAGGCCTTCTGTTGGATACAACAGTGGCATGAGGGGGGTACCCAACCCGTCTCTCTACTCTAAAGGACCAGATTCTCTTCAGACCCGCTCCTCACCCATGCTCTCAGATAGATCCTCACATTTTGGAATGAGCACAAGTGCTGAACATTCTCTTGCTGACCAAAGAGTTGCAGTCAAAGGACACCATGTGCCCCACACTACCCAACAAGGCCAGAGCAGGATGCGGTCTGAAACCATGCTGCCTGTGGAGGCAGGCAGAGACGCAGCATTGGTAGGACACAGATCTTCTTCATGCTCCACCTCGAAACAGATGCCTCAGAGGCCTAGCATCCTCAAACCACCTCACCCAGATTCCCAGAGTCAGGTCAATGGGCGAAGCCCCACGGAGACCAGGGTTGTTCTAAGGGAGAAGCCCCCCTCCGGAAAGAACCCCAGTCCTCTGCGGCACCCCTCCTACATCTTGGCTGTAACTGATGACGGAGCAGATCCCACAGCAGATGTGGTGGCATGCTGGCTTCCCAATGATGCACGTCGAGAGATACACATACGCCGCCTTGGGGAACAATGTCACACCTCCTGCTCCAGCAACCTGGATGAGTCTCTGGACTCCATTCCATTCATTGGTAAGAGAATAATCAGTTGTAAGACTTTCCGCCCCACATTGTCATGACAATGACAGCAGGCAGTAGTACCATGAGGCAGACTGGTAGCGCTGATACTGTAGCTAGTTAAAAGGCTTCCACCATAGATGCTAATAGAAATCAGTTAAATAGATGGATGGAAAACTGACTGTGGAGCCTGTAGGCCGCTATAGTTACATTGTTAATCTGATTCAGCGTATTATTGGGGTGTGTGTATATACAGTGCTGGGGAGATGTTCAAAAATAAATTCATTTTCCTGGGAAGATGTTATTAATCAGATTTTGTGGCATACAGAGAGGTTTTGTGGGATATTCGGCTTAACTGGGTTAACTATAGCGGAGTGAAGGATGGCTTAAGCCTTTTGGAATATATTGAATTCTTGGATGGTCTCTCTTCAGGATGGATTGCATTATGGTTCAGTAATGCATTTTCTGGTGATTAAATAGTTGTCATCTCATCTCTGTTAGCAGTGCTTTGAAAAGCAGTTTCCAAAAATGTTTTAACTCATACCCTTTGAGAGGTTATCAGAATGTTTTGCTTTTCACTGCTTTGTTTCCAGTTTTGGCAATGGCACCAAACACATTTCTAAATCTAGTCTGAATTTTACAGCCAAGATTTTGATTGTATTCAGTCTTGTTTTAGAGAATCTGTTGTAATCAGTTCAGCAGTGAGACAATATTCATAATTGATAGGAACTTTCAGCATGTTTATTGGTGTGCCTTGATGAGAACATAGCCATAGTTGCTGGAGGCAAGACTGAGTATGCAGATGGAGGACCATTTTAGATGTCTTCAATGTTCTTTGAAATCTACTGTCAGATTGAAAATGTATCAAATATTTTATATTCAAATATCTCTCTGTATTGTCTGTCTCTGAGTTTGTCTTTCTCTCCATCTGTCTCTTCATATATGTATTATCTATCCATCTGTCTGTCTACCAGTCTTTCTGTGATACCACATTATGTAATAAAATGGAAAAGTAAAGGCTCTGTGAGAGTGAATATCATGTTATTGACAGTTAATTTTTGCTGTATTTGTTTTAGGTCTAAGTGTTACTTCAGTATGATTGGGCTGGCCACCAGAGAAATGATAAGTCCCTGATAGTGAAAAGAAACTTAAGACAGATTTGAAAGACCCAAGTCTGCATATTGTTTGTTGTTTTAACTTCAGTAAACTGTCTCTGATGGTTTTGGAAGGACATAAAGGAAACATTTTGTACTTTGCAGGTATGGAGGAACTAGGTCACAGGCAGCAACGGTACTAGAAGGTTTTAGTTTGACCCATGGGAGAAGGGAGTTAGTTTCTGAGTAAAATTTGGGTCTTTTGAAGCAGTTAATTGTAAGATAAATCTAACATATGTTGCAAAATAAATTTTACTTGAAAGTGGTTCCTAGTTCACAATTCTCAAAGCTAAAACTTCAGAATCCTGTTCACTTCTGTTAATTTTAGACCTTTAATAATCTACACTCAGTTGCCATTTAGGTACACAAGTACCTAAGTAATGCAGTCTAATACAACAGCGCTGCATATACTTTCATGAAGATTAAACTGATTTAACTGTAGGCTGTAGTTAGTACAATACAGTACAATCCAACAGCACCACTAAGAGTTTTTTAATATTTTGTCCACCCCATTTATATAGATAGGTGTGGGCTGGAGGAATGGCTTCAGTTGTGGGCAAGTGCAGGTGTTTTTGTGTAAACTTGTTGAAAAGCTTAAGTTTGTCAGAGTTCATGTTGTCGTTGATTTGTTTATTAAGCATTTTGAAATTGTGCCTATTGCACTTTTCTTTACTCTAGGTAATGTGACCCCCTTCTCTACACAGTGCTAAATTTAAAGTTTATGAATCTAGGTAATGTGTGACAATTTTAAGTTCGATGTACAGAGTATCTGTGAGGTCACTACACCTGTGGATTACCAACAGTGTTTCAGACGTTCCGCCAGTGGTTGTTAAGGAAGCCTGACAGGCCAGGTGCAGACAAAGCAGGCAGTGACAGTGATGATGCCGCAACACCACCATTCTGGGACTGGTGCCCCAGCCCAGGAAAACAGTGCCCTGATTGTGTAAGCTGCTGGACCTCCATCAATGGCCAGTTTGAAAGCCCACTGGTCCAGGCCTTAGTCGGTTGAGGTAATTTGGTCCTATAGCCCAAACCATCAATTTATTTAGCTAATCTACAGGCAAGCCATATATATTTGGTCTTATATCTTCTTTAGACGACAGTGGCCAGTATTTTTCAGCCTATTTTGCAGTGTACCTGGAATTTGGCCCTTGCTTGTTAATTGAGATAAAAGTCTAATTTTGGATACACTTTTTGAAACCTCTTTT
Source organism: Siniperca chuatsi (assembly GCF_020085105.1). Taxonomy (NCBI): domain Eukaryota; kingdom Metazoa; phylum Chordata; class Actinopteri; order Centrarchiformes; family Sinipercidae; genus Siniperca; species Siniperca chuatsi. The sequence goes on along the minus strand of NC_058054.1, from coordinate 14,527,947 downwards.
AGTAGGTGTGTGTGAGAGCCTTTTGTAGGAATATTAAATGTTGTACTATCTATTTACAGTAAGAATGATCATATCTGATGTAGTTGTACATAGGACCAGAGAGTGAGCAGTCTTGACTGCATGATGTTGCTGGTGAACAGTTTGGGTCTGGGGCAGAACCCCTCGGGTGTTGCGATAACAAGCTGCCTGGTCTATGGCCTGTGAGGAGTGTGAGCATTAAACCAGCAGCTGAAGAAACCTGACTTCTTCTGTTCTTTTTAATGTATTTGTGCCTCATATGCAAAAGTTCACTGCATCCATTTGAGTTCAGGTCCTTTGGGTTTGTTATGGACTTTGATGTATGCAGAGTATAGTAAAATAGATTGGTCATCTCATATTTCAGAGAGAGTAGATAAAGATGGAAGACTTTAAAGTTGTTTCTACTAAATGTTTATCAATAATGGTCAGAACCTTAGTGAAGTAGCCTAACTGACCCTTTTAGGGAGATGGTGACATCTTTTTTTCCTTTGCCCCGTTTCAAAGTTGGGTACAGGCTGGAACTAGGACAGTTGCTTTTAAATTTAGCTCCAAAAGCCCCGCGGCGGCAGAGAGCAGCTTTGTACTCTGAGCTGTTTCAGGCTGGAAATGCTAGGAGTGGGCGGTACTCAAGAATTAAGAACTTCCTTCTCTCTCAAAAAAGGTGTCAGAAGATGATCTGTTCGACTCTCAGTTGTGGTGTAGCATGTTAGCCATGGGAATTGCAGAAAGACATAGATAGTTAATGAAGTTTCACCATGCCTGCATTCTTCTAGTCAGAGACATAATGTGGAAATATAGAACAAAAGTTTTGTTTCATGTCTGTGCTCACACTAAATGTTTTTGTCATCATAGATGAGCCAATCAGCCCCAGTGTCGACCGGGATGCCGCTCTTATTCCACCCTCCGCTGTGATATCTGTTGCACCATCCATAACTACAGGTCCCTCCAGTCCAGGCTCAGCATGCCCTCCCATTCGTCGTCAGCTGTCACATGACCAAGGTGAAAGGCATTGGGTTGGTTGGGTGATGGATAATGTCAGTCAAGGCTCGGCGCTACAGAATTCCTTTGGAAAGAAGTACAAATCAGTGAAATTTGAGGTTGTTTTATTTTCTCCATGAAATGACCTAAATGATTACACTCTAAATTGTCATTGATTAATTTTTCTTTCAATTTACTACTAATCCTTTTTGCTCTAGCTTTAGAAATTGTGGGTGTAGTGTTACTCTTTAAATTCATTTAATTAGGCACTCCCACCTTCACATGCTTAGTAAATACAGGTGAATCACCTTAACCCAGCGCGTGGTGGTGGTGTTGAAATATTCTCTTTTCACTGGTTTTCTTTAGCACTTGTTAGGCCACCTCTGAGAGCTTAATGTGACCCTCATTAACATTCATAACTTGGGTTATAAATTACAATAACATCATTTCATGTTTTTTTATCACTGTGTAGAGTCCCTGAGAAGTGCTTTGCTGGAGTCTGATTCAGCCAGCAAAACAGAGCGGTCCAAATCCTACGATGAGGGTCTGGATAACTACCAGGAGGAGGGCAGAGGGTGAGTGCATACTAGGATCAGGTCTTTGCTCTAGTTTTTTCTCATTTGTATTGGGTTATGGATCGTCCGACCTTGTCTCTGACTTTAAATCTGCCTTTCTCTGCTGTTCTTCCACTTCTTCAGATCTTCCAGTAAGCATATGCCCAGTCTCAGGGGCCTGAGAAAGGTGAGGAACTATAAAATGACTCACAACATGCTAGACTTTCTTTTGTCATTATACAACTTTTGATTTTGTTTTTCTTTGCTAGTACCCTGTTTATATTAGTCTTCCTCCTTTTCTGACAGTGGCCCCATTTTACCTGGCATTGAGCTGCATCTGGAATGACCAGATAGCAATCTATAAACACCTGTGCAAATAAAAATCCATGTGTAACTACACTGAAGACACATGGATTTAAGTAAAATTTGATTGCTTCAACAACCTTAGCAGATGGTAAATTACAAGCCAAAAGATGACCAATGGTAAATTGAAATATTTGTTCATACTTGAAAAGAAGAAGAAAGAAAAGAAGAAAAGTCTTTACTTTTTGTCTGTAATTTTAGAGACCCAATGAGAATAACAGAAAGAGAAATTAGATCCAGTTTTGTTTTGAGCATAACTGAGGAAGTAAACACTATAACATAAGGGAAAAACCTCCAGCACTGACTGGTAAATCAGATTACTATTCAACTGCCAGATCCACATTTTTACAAATGTAAATGTAATGTGGATGACTCTAATGTGAATACAGGTTTTTAGGTGTAAAATGACTCAAGATATTTAACCGTGTGATGTGTTTCTTGACAGCTTTGATTTTATGGTTATAGTCAGACAGGCTTTGCTGCTCTCTGTTTATCTTCACTGACTTCCTTGGGAAGTGTTTTAAGACACAAATGTTTTAGATATTGGGATGTCCTGATGACCATGTAACTGTGAGATCCCCACTTTGATTCTACCAAGAGATCTTTGTTGCATGTCATCTTCCTCTCTCACTCACTTCATGTTTCATGCCACCCTCTACTGTCAGCTAATAATATGAGAAAAAAATGTCATTAATTCACACTTGCAGGCTCTGGATGGACATAAATCTTCTGGGGATTCTGGATCTCGAAGGGATTCTTCTTCGGAAATCTTTGCCGATTCTTCCAAAGAAGGATTGCTCAATTTTAGGCAACTTAGTACAGATAAAAACAAGGTATGCCTGTACACTCATGCCTTCATTTAACAGACATATACAGTTGATCAGTAATGTTTTGATGTGTAAGTATTTCTCTTTCTCTCTCGTCTCTCCGTCTCTGTAGCGTGTTGGTGGAGGAATGAGATCATGGAAGCAGATGTATGCTGTTTTACAAGGTCACACCCTAACCCTCTACAAGGATAGGAAGGACGCACAGTCTCATGCTTTGACGCAATCTGACGAGGACCCACTGCGAATCAGCATCAAGGCCTGTCTGATTGACATCTCCTATAGCGACACAAGACGCAAGAATGTGCTGCGACTCACCACCTCAGACTGCGAGTATTTGTTCCAGGCAGAAGGGAGGGACGAAATGCTGTCTTGGATCCGAGTCATTCAGGAAAACAGTAACCCAGATGAAGAGGTGTGTTCTAGCAAGACCCTAGTATCGCATAGCCAAGTTAAGATTATTACCACATGACAATCTCTCATAGCCTCACGTCCAGCAAAAATGAAATTTAAACACATCTGTCAGAAGTCCCAAAGGGACAGGCACATCATCATTCTATCTAATAAAATGCCACCAGGGCAGAGCATAGCACATGTGGTTGGTTATTTACAGTTACAGGAAAAACAAGCAAGTTTATACCAGACTTTATTATAGTTGTGAAAGAAATAACAGGCACACCCATCAGGTTAACAACAAAGTGAACCAAAGTCTATCTTTGAATAAAACACAGTGAAGATGGCAGTGAGATGGAGAGGATTACTGCCTTTATTTATAAAATGCCTAACAAAAGCTAAAATAAGGTGTCATTGGAAACGTGTTCTACCTAAGAAGAACAAAAACACACATGTGGCACTTCTTGGGGTGTGAGAGAAAATTAAATTTCAGACTGAGAAGCAATCAGTAAGCTGCCTTTCAGCAAGAATTCATTCCGGTATCCAAGATGGAGGTCTGGCAGCACATGATAGGTAGGATTCAAAATGTTTTGGAAAAAGTAGGGGAAATTAAGTATACATAGTAGCCGTGTTTCCATCAACATATTTTTATGTGTATTTTGAAGTATTGCATTAGAAAAATGGAAACAGGAAAATTCGAAAAAACGTTTTTACATTCAGTTGAGGTGGGTTTTGCCTTTTTCAAAAAAAGAGTTAATGCGCTTAATGGGAGATGGAAACACCTTTTTCCGAATAACTTCTGAAGTAGTGAACATTTAACTCACATGACTGATCAGCTGTTTCCGCTCAGAGAGAAAAACAAGAATGTTTCCGCTGTTGCCGTCTTCCTGGATATTCCCATAATGTGCAAAAGCATGGCTGGTAGTAGCAACAGATACGTGTGGACCGATGGGCCCAAATTATTGCTGTCTCTCTCCTCTCTTCTTCTCTTTGAGGTTTATTGGCAGTTGGCAAACAACTGGTTTTGTTTCCGGTTTGCAACCTGTACTTCTTCTACTCTCTTTATTACAGCCAATGCGTAATGTAGCCTAAACTGCCAACTTCTGACGAAACTAGTTAATTCACTCCAAACCAGTTGATGGAAGCGCGCCTAATTCGCTTTTTCTTCATGTTCTTCTTTTTTGCGACATTTCAAAAGTTCACTTGAAATTCACTTGACAATTAGATGGAGACACAGCTATTGAGATACTTGTTGTAGAGAAACAGCCCAGTAATACTGCCCCTATTATCAGCATAGACCAGTTAGTCAACCTGTCTTTCAAAAGAGTGATTTTTTTCCTGATTGCCACCGATTAGTTTTAGATTTGCAGTTGTTATAACAGAAATTTTTTAGAGATTTGCATTTATGTATTACTGACTTTGAAGGCCCTCTTAAGAATATAATTTTGTAAGGTTTACAAGCAATATCAAGTCATTAACAATTGTTCAATCTAAGAAACAAAAATTTAAATTAACCTAATGTAGAAGAAACTTAGTTTTAACTTTATGTAATGTTTTAGACTGTCCTTAATGTATTTCTGCTGTCATTACAGAATGCTGCTGTAACAAGTCAGGACTTGATTAGTCGAAAGATCAAAGAATACAACATGATGAGGTATGCAGGACTCCACATTGCCCCCTGTGGCTCAACCATGGTACTGAACCACATATTTTAATTGTATGGCGACCTAATGTTAATATTTGTGTATATGTGTAATTGTTTTGCCATTTGTCTGGATCAGCGCGCCCAGCAGCAGGTCTGAACCCTCCCCCAAAACCTCCCGCCAGTCCCTCAGCATCAAACAAGCCTTCCTGGGAGGTAAAACAGACCCTCATTCTCCCAAAACAGGAGAGGAGCGGAGGGTGCTGAAAGGTAAAGACACCAGATCCATTTAGTATGGTTGGAGGGCATTTCTAACCTCAGATGGCTAATTTATGTGCGTATATGTGTGTTTACTCTGTCAGATGACTCCAGTCCACCACGGGACAAAGCTGCTTGGAAAATTGGCATTGCAGGGATCATGAGGAAGCCCTTTGAAAAAAAGACTCCAGCTGGGGTCACGTTCGGGGTTCGGCTTGATGACTGTCCACCTGCACAGACTAACAGGGTGAGTCTCGATCTCTCTTTTATGTATTTGAGAGGAAATGGAGTTTAGCATTCAGATGATGTGAGTAGCATGTTGCATCCATACACATAAAATATTGATTTTTGCATCAACCTGTCAGCCAAAACGGTCACTAATTCTTGCTAGGGTAGCCCACTTTGGCTGGCTGTAGGAGACACTGATTTGTATGACACATAACTGCATGCACTTCCCATCTGTGCTCATCCAAACAGTTTGTAGGTTTTTGTTAAATGTTCATACTCAACATACTCAGTGATTTGTCAGATCTAATGTCTTCCTGTTGTGTGTTGTGCAGTTTGTTCCTCTGATCGTGGAGGTGTGCTGTAAGGTGGTGGAGGAGAGAGGTCTGGAGTACACAGGAATCTACAGGGTCCCTGGCAACAACGCTGCCATCTCCAGCATGCAGGAGGAGCTCAACAGCAAAGGCATGACTGACATCGACATCCAGGAGGACGTGAGTGACTGACAGTTGGGTTACACTGTACAGTGTGCCACTTTACTGACAACATCTTTTAGCAGTGACGGATTTGTACTGTAAGGATTGCTTTAACATAATGCTCTCTCGACCTTTCACTTCTCTGCAGAAATGGCGGGACCTCAATGTCATCAGTAGTTTACTAAAGTCCTTTTTTCGAAAACTTCCAGAGCCTCTGTTTACAAATGGTGAGACGGAGAAATTGCTAACAAACTGGAGTAACGTTGGATTTTCTTTCTGCAAGTCTATGTAAAGGTTTTCCTGCTCTATTCACAGAAAAGTATGCTGATTTTATTGAAGCCAACAGAACAGAAGACTCAGTGGAGAGATTAAAGGAGCTCAAGAGGCTGGTGAGTGAAAAATCTAAAATGAGCAGCTTTTAATTGAATAGCATTACATTTAGGCATACCATTAATACTGAAACTCTGTCCCTTTTTTGTCAATTCTTGCAGATCCATGAATTACCTGATCATCACTTTGAAACTCTGAAATTCCTTTGTGCTCACCTCAAGATGGTTTCTGACAACTGTGAAAAGAACAAGGTACGACAGTTAACAGGATCTGTTAGTGTTAATGTCATTAGGTAACACCCTCCAATCCTTCGTAAATCTAGTGTCCCTTTGCAGATTATTTCATTAAACCTGATTTGTCTGAACCTCATCTGTTTAGATGGAGCCTCGTAACCTGGCGATTGTGTTTGGTCCTACGCTGGTCAGAACTTCTGAGGACAACATGGCCAACATGGTCAATCACATGCCAGACCAGTGCAAAATAGTTGAGAACCTCATCCAGCAATATGACTGGTTCTTCACGGATGACTGTGATCAGGACCCTGTTGTATGTGGCAATACATTTTCTTTATCTTTTTCCTTTTGTTATATAAACCTTTCCTATCATAGATAAACCTAATCTTATGCTGTGTTGTTTATACGTATGGGTATTTAATGCTGCACTAACTAACGTTTTTGTATGAGCAATGGCTCAAATGACTGTGTAATGTGAAAGGTGTCACTCAAATTGATGAAACCACAGAGAATTATCACCAACTCTGCGGTGTCCAGAGCCTTTTAGTGTCTTTTTGCTCATTATTTTGGTTTTAAGCCCCGCAACTTTGTTTTGATTCAGTCTCGCTACTCTCATCAGTGTCATTTCCAGCCGCAACAGGCGGCTGTTTTTTAGACAAAGACAAAGTTAGTAAGTAGCTGGTGAACATAGTGGAGCACTTAGCAGCTAAGGAGCCGGATATTTTTCTCAGGAGTTGATGGAGACCAGAACAGAGCTAATTCAATGAATTCATCTTTTCAGTTAGTCAATTAATGCAGCTTTAAATAAAATGCAACTTTTTTGTGGTGATTATCTTTTTTTCCCCATTTATGTGTTGTGTTTAGTCTTTTAACTTCTCTCTGCTTTCTCTTCTATTCTGGTCGAAAACTTTCCTATTCCCTCCATGTGTGGCTCCAGACCACAGCTGAGCAGGAAAGCACTGTGCAGTCTCAGCCTGTGCCCAATATCGACCACCTGCTCTCCAACATTGGACGGACCGCAGCTTCACCGGGCGAAGTCTCAGGTAAATCTGAGAGAGTTTTCTCTTAGGAGCAGCACTCCAGCATCACTGCAGCAAAGAGATTACCATGGCAGCAATAATATATTACATTAATATTATTACAGAGATTAAAGTGTTAAATATTTGTGCTATAGACTTATTTTAAGATTAAATTTTAGCAGTGTGTCAATTTTTAATGCTAAGAAAATGAACATCATGCCTATTTCCATAATTTTAAATGCTTTGAGCAAAAACAAGTCTCCCAAATTTGATTTGTGTTTCTGTTAAAGTAAGCTTTTTCAGTAATTTTTCAATGAATATATTTTGTGGTTTGACCATTGAAAAATCGTTGAAAAATACCTTGCAGTATGTTGAGCCTTTTTTATGAAATAATTTATTTTTGGATAAAAGTCTGTTTTGTTTCGATGTTTTGTTTTTTTTTGTTTTTTTTTTTGCCCAGAGATAAAATTGTTTTATTTTTGTTCATTTGTTTGCTTTACTCTTTATTTCCTCTTGCTCAAGTCATTTTTTCTCCCTGTGCTTTACCTGTGTTGAGACGACGACTCCTTTTCTTTCAGTTCTTTTCTTCCCCTCCTCCTCGTCTCTCACATAATCCCGGCATGTTCTTTCCCAAAGAAAATCTAACAAACAAAAAGAAACGATGGAAGTTTTAACCCTTCTGACCTCTGCCCTTTTGTGTGTAGTGTGTTGTTTTTCTCCCTTATCCCTGTCCAGCACTCACACATTACCCAATCTTGACACAGGCCAAGTGGGCGGCGTCTATCACTCGATGATGTCACTGATGGACTCTGTTTTGTCAGTGATGGACAGCTGGGACTGTAGGAAGAAGGACGAGTGTTGTGCCCAGTGTAGCTGCCTAGTCTGCAGAAACCCGCAGCTCTTTTAAATTTGGGCGAAAGGAGGAAAAAAGATAAAAAAGAAAGAAAGAGAAGTCGATGTTTGTCATTTTTCCTGTGGTGTGCACGTCTCATATTTAAACCAATACCCTAAATTGAGGGGATACAGAGCGATGCTGCTGTACTTTCTCTGAAAGCCCTTCTGCTGTCTCTTGTTGTCTCTAAAGCTGATCGCAAGGACAAGTAGCATGGTACGGTCAACCTCAGGTTCTCTCCCGGTCATGTGGCATAATCTGTCATGATGTCTGAGGGTGGGGGTCGTAGTGGTGGGACTGAGCTGGATGTTCCCCAGCACACATGCGTTTACACTCAAACAAACCCACACATACAACCGCATGGCAGACCGATAAATATGTAGTGACTTGTTGATGCAGAGGCACACATGCAGTCAAATAGCAGTGGACGGGACTCCAAGCATGTAGATGTAGTGGTATTTGCCGCGACAGGTATTTTTTTGTTTCAGGTGCCTCCTCTTGTGTCTTTTTGTTTGATTTGTTGTCTGTGATGTCCTAATTTCAAAATCTTTGTCTTCATTCAACATTAAAAACATCACATTTTCAACTACAGACAAACATTGCCGCATACTTCCACATCTCCTGCTCTTACATAATATATAACACCTACATCAATCACTAATATGTCCCTCACACTGTCTCCTGCGCTATACACTGACACACACATTTTGAACCTAAATTAAGTCATTTATAGCCCATTTCTGCCGCAGGAACTCTTTCATGGGCCCAGGAACCATTTCAAGAACTCAGGATCCAGTGGCAAAATCTAGTTTCTTTGCTATAGTTCTTGTTGTCAAAAAAGTCCCTGCTCCAGGATTAGTACTTTCTGATGGTCCTGGAACTATCAGTACAAGTTTACAGTGCTGAATGTCACTGATTCGTCAACCTCGCTGCTTGTACAACTTACCTACAGCTTTATTCAAACAATAGGGAAGCACTGGACCCCACTAGTAACAATGTTACTAGTGACATTTCTTGTCATGTTTGATGTTAACAAATGTCAGCTTCCTGACAAGTCTAAAATGAAAGTTTGCTGAATTCGTTGTCATGGTTACATTGTAAAGCAGAAATATATAACCATATATAACAGGTGCTCTGTAGTTTTCAGTCTCCTTTTTCACCTATGCAGGTGTCCTTTACATCCATTCATTACATCCAGGATTAATCTGCAAGGTTTTTCAGATGCAGTGGAAATGCAAACAGGAATGCTTTAAATGGGACTTTCAGTTCCTGAGGTTAGTTCTTGTGGCTCCATGGTTCCTGTAACTATTTGGTCGAAAAGGGCTATTAGTCTGCGTATCTTTATGTAGTTTGCGTGTTTTCTCTTTTGCAAAGTGAGACAAGAAAGTTTTGTGAACTCTTTGTTTTGCCTTTTATGTTGGTGAGACTGACGGGCTACATGTTAAAGTGCCCCACAGGAGTTAATCTAGCTTGGAGTAAGAGCAATCTTTCTGTTATACTAAGGCTTTCCTGCGCCAGCTGTATCGACCATGACACACACTCACTGATTTCTTCAGCTCAGACCCCTTAAGTCTTTCAGTCAGAGAAAACTCATCACTCCCTCTCCTCTGTGATGTCTGTCTTTGAGTTGGGAAAGAATGCCTACAGCTGGTTGGTGGCTACATGTGATGATCTGTGACTGACGTGTTTGTCCGTGATGTGCCGTCGTTCCATCGATGCATGAGCTGCTTTTTGTGTCTTGGTTTACTGCTGGGTTTTCACTTCCTTTCCTCTCATCCTTCATCTCAGGCCTCTTCTGCTGGTCTCTCCATTTTTCCATATACTGCTTAGTGTGGTTACTCGTCCTGATCTCTCTCTCTCTCTCTCTCTCTCTCTCTCTCTCTCTCTCTCTCTCTCTCTCTCTCTCTCTCTCTCTCTCTCTCTCTCTCTCTCTCTCTCTCTCTCTCTCTCTCTCTCTCATTCAGCTGCTCTCATTATACTCATCATGTCTGTCAGTTTCACTCTGAACAAACTTTTAATCTGCCTTTTCTCTTTCTTTATCTTGTTGACTGTTTTTAGCAAGTCAGAGCCTTGGCAGACTTTTACTAATGACTCTCTTCTCTTTAATACAGATTCAGCATGTAGTGACTCCTCCAAATCAAAGGTAATGTCCGCTTCTTATTTTGTTTTGTTTCACAAAAATCCTTCATTTCTTTTGTCTTTACTGTTTTTATATTATTAAATATTAATTTTAACGCTGTTTTGTTTGTGTTTCAGCAGGGCTTGTGGGGGTCGGGGAAGGATCAGTGTAGCAAAGAGATGCTGCGCTCCTCCTTCTTTGCTAGCCGCAAGCGTAAGAAGCCCAAGGACAAAGCTCATCCCAGCAGTTCAGACGACGACCTGGACGCTGTGTTCCCCAAGAAGGAGCTCCCGGAGGAGAGCCAGCAGCAGCCTCTGTGGTCCCCAGACAGCCGGACTGAAGAGGAGGAGGAGACAGATGAAACCAGTGAGAAAGAGAAGCACAGGAGCAGCTCAGAGGAACAGCTTGACAAAACCAACAGGAAAAAGTCTCTCCCCAGCAGCCTGATATTGCAGTCCTCTCCCTCCCTGCCTCCAGAACACATTACCTCCACTCTTCAAACTGGCTCCCCCTGCGCCTCACCCCCCCATTCCCCGAACCTCAGCTATCGCATGCCGATGGCTCACCAGTCCTCTCTGTCAGACCCGCCTTCCAACTATGACGACACGGTATCCGACCTCGGTACGATGAACAGCACCAGCTCTCAGGCGTCGGTGCCCAGAGTGAGGCGAGGCAGGGCAGTGACTCTGGGACCAGAAGCCGGCCCCAGCGGGCTGGCAGCAGAGGTTTGCTCCATCACTTCTGACTACTCCACCACCTCCTCTATGACGTTCCTGACTGGAGCTGAGCTCAGCGCCCTCAGTCCTGAAGTGCAGTCTGTGGCGGAAAGCAGGGGTGGAGACGACGCAGACGACGAGAGAAGTGAGCTCATCAGCGAGGGAAGAGCAATGGAGACAGACAGTGAGAGCGACCTCTCTGTGTTCACAGTCGGAAAAACTGACCAGCGAGAACCGCAGGAAGCTCCTCGGCCCCTCCCCTCCCACAGACTCATCGAGTGTGATACGCTCTCCAGAAAGAAAGCTGCTCAACAGAAAACCAACAGCGAGTCTTCACTGGATGGAGCTTGGAGCGATAAGGATTCCAATAGACTGTCATGTGTGTTGGGGTCAGCCAAAGGCCGCTCCACAGGCAGCCTCAGCTCCTCGACTCGTAGCGAATTAGATAAGACAGAGCCTGCATGGAAGCTGAAGATCACTGACAGACTGAAGGTGCGTCTGCGAATGTCTGTGGATGACATGTTTGGCGTGGGCAGCCAGAGGAGCCGGTCCCCGGAGGGCCGCACAAAGAAGAAGAGCATCAGACGCAGACACACCATGGGCGGTCAGAGGGACTTTGCAGAGCTGTCTGTTTTGGGAGACTGGCAGCACGTTGGCATTGGTTCAGGCTCTCGGTCTGAGCTGTCAGCTGTGGACCAGCTGAAGCCTAAGTGCAGCTCTCAAGACTTTTCCATTAGGGACTGGATTGCCCGCGAGCGCCACCGCACCAGCAATCCCGAGGTCAGCCTGGACCTCTCAGAACAGCAGGGGGGGCTGTGCAGCGCAAACTCCCAGAATCTCGGCGCCTCGTCCTCTTCTGAACACCCACATCGTCCAGCTGAGGTGCTGAACGGGGACGTCCCTCAGAGTAAAAACCTGAGCCTTTCAGCGACCGCTCACCCACATAAACTCTCGAGTTCCCAGGTGGTCCATTCGCGCTTCTATCAGTACCTGTGAGAAGTGTTGGACGTGTGTGACTGTGTATGTTCTCCATCTGTGAGATGTGTACGTACTTGCGAGTCTGTCAGTATAATGTCTGTTGTGTGACCAATGTTAGTGAATGAGCATGTAGTACAAAACTTGTCTGGTGTGTGTCTGTAACTGGTGTGTGCGCTTGTGATAAGAGAATTACTGCACACAGGGATTGTTGCTCATGTAGAAGGCATGAAACAAAATGTTTATACCTTTTTTAATTTTTTGTTTTTTTATGACAAATGACTTTGGGATGGCTCAGCAGGAGGATTTCCTCCCTCCTAATACAAATCCCTGTTATGCTGAAGATGAGAGGACCTGTCACTCATGAAACAGTGCACCTGTGAAATTTGTGCAAATAAGTGTGAACAGTGACACTCGACTTAAGATTAAAGGTTTAGCTAAGTGGCTTTAAGGATGAACTGACTTAGAAAGAATAGGAAGTAGTAAAAAAAAAAGTTCGGATTTTTAGTATTGCAGAAGAACTATTTTTGTGTAAAGAAAGTTACAATGTTCAAAGTCAGTGAGTCTCTCAGTAACCAAATGAAGAATGTACAGACATGCTTGCTGTAATACTGACTAAAAGCTTTGTGTTTCATTCGAAAGTGTACATATCCCTATTTTTCTGTGTACTTGAATTGTGTTTTTGGTACAGCCTGTGTGGACTGCCTACAAGCTCTGCTGTCAAAGGGGCCTTTCCAAAGGTACAAAGGTGACAAGGAGACACTGAACTTATGCAAAATGAGTTCTTATTCATCCCAGTTATGTGGTTTAAAGAGCAGTGAACAACATCCTTCTGATGCAAATGTTATGTTTTCGTGTTCATGGTTCACACATCTGTCAGTGACTGGCGTTAGATTGCAAAGAGGAAGAAAAAGAAAATAATCAAATCATGTTTCTTCACAATAGGAAGTGCCTCACAATGAAATGTTAAGGGTGCCATATTGTCTTTGTTGAGAAACACGAAGATGTTACTGTGAATGACATTTTTATTGTCGACCTCTGTCATTCTACAGGTTATGTAACAAAATGCCGAGCTTCCATTCCTTAGGCATTCCACTCTGGTCTTAACATGTTTTATACATTTTATTTCTCCTGTTTTTCATTTTTTTGATTTTAACAGAACTTGAATTTTAAATATTCCTTGTTAAATAAGTAACTTAAATGTACATATAAATGCCATGTTTTAGCTGCTTTACTTTTCATTTCCATCAGATTGCAGGATTAAGTACAGTATTGTGAGACGACGATGATGCTCATGTGGCCTGCGTGGGTGTTGTGGGCAGTTTGGTACCTCTCTGTGGAGAGAGGTGCCTGCCTTAGGAAACACTTCATTGAGCTGGAACATTGTACCAATGCTGTGTTCCTCTGATTGTTAGAGCGGTGTGCACAGACTCCTGAAACACTGGAAATAAATTTTGTCAATGGCAAATGCTCATGTATGTTTATTTTTTTTAATTATATAATAATAATGAATTAATATTTATTGTCTTACAAAATTGAATCAAATTAGATTTAATGTCTTTTTTGACACTTGTCTTTCTCTGTTGGTCAGTGTGAAAAAAGCCTATTAAAAAGCCATATTAAATCTACTTTGATTCAGTATTGTAAAACAGCAAAATGTGGTTAGCAGCGTAGCTGTTAAAGTTTGAATTTTTCATCTTGAATCTCGGTGTCTGAATTTTACCAGTCCAATAGGCCTTTTTCAGTGATAACATTTTGGCATTTCACAGTAGTAAAGCACAGGTGTAAAAATACAATTAATGATGGCTGAATTCCATTTAGCTGCTTCAGTTTCAGGGTCCTGGTATTGCACATGCTGGCTCACTGTCACACAGCTTACTGGAACACTTCGAACCATTGTTAATATTATTTACACCTGTGATTTTCCCACTAGACAAGTCAGAATGTCTGCCATCAAAAGGGCTATTAGTTCCGTTGCTTATGAGATTTTGTTTTTTTCTTTGCTTTGACAGGAGTAGAAATATCTCAGCCCTCAATGGTACTGTAATACTTCTACTGAACACAAGAGGGCATAGATAAAATGTTGCAGCACAAGGTAGCAGTCACATACTTTGTTGGTTTACACAGTAAAGTGACAAAGCCAACTAAAGATACATTTCAAAATGCTTTATATACAAGTTGCACATACAACATAAAGACTTAAGATTTATACACTTTGTACATCAGCTGACTAGAAACCACTGACAATACTAACAGAAATGACATGGGGAGAGAGTCAAGCCATATAACACACGAGTCAAAGCAATTCACTAAATAATGAAAATTCAGCATAGTTAACTCACCAGTATGCCAGTTTGAAAGGTAAATATCAAGAACTGTATTTGCAAACTAAATACTTTACATTTTTGTCAGTACAATACCATCTTTCACGCAGACATACAATTATTTTGTATTCAGTTCTTTCCATGTTTTGAGATAAAATGTGCCATACCTTGTGATTTCAGCTTTCCCTCACTAATAACTGAGGAAAATGAAATCATGATCTAGGTTTGAGCTATCAACAGAATGCACAGTTCAGACAAGGCCTATCCATATTTACTCATTTTCAGTGTCATGTGGGCTCCTAACATGAATATTTCACCCACAGTAAGGCACAGTGACTAAAAGAACAAGAGTTCATTTCTGAAATACGAGGAGGGAAAATATGATTTCATACCATTTTTGAATAGACACTTTGTTTTTTGGAGAACAACACAAGTTAAACATTGTGCCCTTGTTTTGTAAAGCAACTAAGGACTGATGCAGCCAGACATCCACTTTTAGACAACACTGAACAGAGAAATTCTGAGAAACAAGTAGCAGTAATCATACTCATACACAATAATCAGTAAGTTGGTCTGCAAGGTTATCGGAAACTGGCAGCCTTTCAAAAGTTATATCTCAACATAACGAACTGATCTTCAGGGGGGATATTTTGTGTTGCAAAGCGCTCGATTAATGTGCCTGGTTTGGAATGGAGACGCATTGCTCAATGGATGTTATGTTGATCCTCTATTTGTCCACCAGAGGGAGTGCTAGTCCATATATTCCAACAGCAGAGAGCGATGTGACTTCACATCTGAGATTTATTTTGTCTTTCTGACTGGATTCCTCGCCAGCAGCCAGCATGAGGTGAGGAGAGGGGATGTAGGCCCGAGGCCCCTTTTGCACATGCAGGTGCTGCACTACAGGGTGGAGCTAAAATCAGATTGGACAGGTGGTGGTGCGGGTTGATTGGGTTAGAAAGATCTGTTGCATATTGTGCTGGAGGAGCTGGCCGGGGCTGCTCAGAGGAGCAGGTTTAACTGTCGTCCTCGTCCTCTTCCTGCCGGTCGTCCGTCAGTATCTCCGGCACTCGGAAACACTCCTCGAAGAAATTGACCAGGGATTGGCTCAGGTGCTGCTGTGTCCCATCACTGTGTAGGAAGTGTCCTTCATCTGGGTAGATCTGTAGATAAATACCCATAAATGGATTTACATAGAGCTGCACTGTCAATTAATCTTTTTTTTTTTTGGTAATTGGTTTAGTTTATAAAATGTGAGAAAAGTGCCCACCCAAGGTGACGTCTTCAAATTGCTTTATTTGCCTGACCAACAATCCAAAACCCTGAAATATTCAATTTACAATAATATAAATCTCACATTTGTATAGCTGGAACCAGTGACTTAAAAAAAACTGTGAACCTGTCCATTAAGTCTTAAAACATCACTCACTCATTACTTATGCCCATATATTGTATGTACATTGAAACACTGAGCTTGGAGCCGAAACAATTTATCGAAATAATCGATTAGTTGTTCACCAGAAAGTTAATCTGCAACAATTTCAATACTTGATTAATAACTAGGGTGCACGGTGGCAGAGCGGCTAAAGCTCCTGCCTCCCAATAAGGAGATCGTGGGTTCGTGGGTTCGATTCCCGGACCAGACCAACATCACACGATCTCTCTGGGTGGAGTCTGCATGTCCTCCCCGTGTTACCGTGGGTTCTCTCCGGGTTCTCCGGCTTCCTCCCACCGTCCAAAGACATGCATGTGTAGGTTAATTGATAACTCTAAAAAATTGCCCGTATTGAATGAATGTGAGAGTGAATGGTTGTCTGTCCTTGTCTGTGTCTGTGTTAGCCCTGCGACGAGTTGGCCACTGTCCAGGGTGTACCCTGCCTAAGGCCCAAAGTCACTGGGATAGGCTCCAGTCACCCGCGACCCCGGGTAGAAAATGCGGTAGAAAATGGATGGATGGATGGATTAATAACTAAAGACATTTTTTAAGCAAAATTGCCAAAAATGTGATGGTTCCAGCTTCTGCAATGTGAAGATTTTCTGCATTTCTTTATTTTATATCATAGCAAGGTGATTATTTTGGGGGTTTTGGACTGTAAGTTGGACAAAATACTTTTGAAGATTTCACCTTGGACTCTGGTAACTGGAATGGACATTTTATAGACCAAACAATGAATTGAGAAAATAATCTGCAGATTAATCGACAATGACAATAATTGTTAGCTGCAGCCCTAATTTAGATTGAAAGTTCATTTTTGACCTTGGAAACAGCAGTTGGCAAAACATGTCCACATGTTGGACACAAGTCCATTAGTAGCTGTTCTGGAGCTTTCGATTGTATCACATGATCTTCCTTAGCAGAAGTTCATCTGCTCAACTCAACTTTTAAGCCGACCTGGACAAAAAATCCTTACTCAAGATAATCCACAGACCTTGTTGTGAGCAGTTTCATGTAGGAACTATCAGTAGAAAGAAAATAGTTCCTACATGAAACTGCTCACAACAAATCTGTGGATTATCTTGAGTAACCGGGTCATGATTTCTATAAAGAGACATTGCTGTTGAATTTTTCAAATGTATTTGTTTTTTCGGCACCACAGGCCGAGTGCCACATAGTGCTATTATATTCAAAAAATGCAGACATCTCTACGGCCGATATCTCCAAAACTCTGCAACTCACGCCAAAACAATCTAGATGGATAAATAGCACTACAGGCAAGCGGAAAAATATGTATTTTTGATTTTGTGGTGAACTGTTTCTTTAAAGTGCTCAGAAAAAAGGAAATTTGAACATCTACAATTCCATGACAACTGGGCAAACTTCATTTACTGAGAAGATCCCATGATATGATCGAAAGCTCCAGAAGAGTTACTAATGGACGCTGTGATGACATTGTTTTGCAAACTATACGGAAACTGTTTTTGGTCATTGTAAGTGTTCCTCCTGTCCAAACTGACTTTTGTTAAGACAAAATCCACAGTCCTTGTTTTGTGCAACAATGCTATCTTACGTTCAGCCACAGCTAATATGAAGCCTCGGCAGTCTGAATTAGTCAAATCCAGTGGGTATCTTCAAAATTGAAAGTCTTTTTAGTACAAAATTCCCCGTCCCTGTCCAAAGAAACACAAAGAGGGAACTTCATACTAAAAAGACTTTGAAACTTTGGAAGATATCCTCTTGATTTGTGTAACTGCTGAAGCCTCATATTAGCTTTGCATGAACTTAAGATTTCAAGATAGACTTGAAAAAATGTGAACCTATCTTTTACATGAACAATCAAATATCAAAACATTAAAATCAATTAAGCAACTTATCATTTCGGCACTAGATTCATCTCTTTCTGAGAAATTAGAGCTTTCGTCATAACATCAGGAACATATTAATAAACATCACAGTTATAGGTTATAGGAAACTGCAGCTCACCTGTAGACTGTAATTGGCCTTCACACTGATTAAATGATTGATAAATTTGGCTGTGTGCTGGAAGTGAACCTTTTCTGTGGTAGAGGAGAAGATAAAATAGACACATTAGGTTCTGATCACAGTTAAAAAATTAGTGTTTCACTCACTGCAGTATTGACAAATAATATTTAAAACGTGTCTGTTACCGTCAGCAGTTGGGTGAATTATCAAGTACTGCTTCTGCACAAGCTGACCCGCTCTGTGTGCTAAATTTGCCATCTGAAGGAACGAGAAAGAGGAAAATCCACCATGTATGTCATCACCTTCCTCTTATTAACTGACCCTTAACTTCCACTTTAGCTAAACATCTGGGTGCATGATTTGGATAATGAGACTGAAATGTTCAAACTTTACCACATATACTCGGGAATCTGTCTTTGAGCCGAGGTATCGTTCTGAAAATGCAGATGCTGCGATTTGGAAAAGAGTAAAGAATTTAGACACTGTCCCAAGAGCATGACATCTTTTCACACATCCATAGACGAAAAATATCTGGAAAGTTATACCATATAGCTCGAAATCTGTGATGGGGGAGACTGCTGTTCCACATTTAAGTTGGGTAAACTCCTCAGAGCTCAGAAGCATCGTGGCTAAATATCCTCCATAGGCCTGAACAAAGGTAGGGGAGACACAGAAACACATCAAGAAGTCTAAATAATTATACTTTATGCTAATAATTTGAGGCAGTTGCTGTATCTCTATGAAGGCAGGCAAGTAAATGGAAATCTTACCTTTCCATAAACTCCCATTCGAGTCTTATCAATGTAAGGCTCTTTAGATATGAACCTAAAAATGAAAGACAACCAGTAAAACTTGCAGTGTTTTGGCCACAGCTGCTGTCACACTCGCAGTTAAAGCAGAAGTCTTACCTGAGTGCCTCCAGCTGGTCCCTCTCCTCGAGTTTTCCCAGTTTCCTCCTGACTTTGTGGAGAAAGTTGGTCCCCTGGAAGCCGCTGCCATGGCCGTCAAAGCGGATGACGATGGTGCTGAAGCTGCTGACCAGAACTGTGGCCCAGTCCACCCGGAACTGCTCCGACACCATCTGCCCGCCGGGCGTACCGTCTCTGTGGAAAGTACAGACAGGACAAACAGAACAAAGCACAGCCATGTTGGTCATTTTAAGGACTGACACATTTCTCAGAGGTTAATCTTAGATGGGAATCTTGTTAGGAGACACACATTTTATTTCAGTATTGAAATAACTGGACAAATAGAGGGTTTAACATCAAAATGATTTATAAATTACATATTTACAGGTCACCAACACAGAAGGATTGGACTACTTACAAGACAGCTAGAAAGAGTGGACAAAATAAAAGGAACACCTTGCGATGTAACACAGTCCAATACACTACAAACCTTTAAAAATGACCTAACTTATCTTATTCAGTCTTAATGTCTTGGTACAAAAACAGACATATTCATACTTACACTAGCAGCAGTAAGGGGTAATGGGCTGTTTCTACGAATCCAGCTGGCTTCAGAATCTGCATCGTCAGAGCTTCAACAGACAGGACAAGGTTAACGGGAAACTTATAATACAAGATGACTGGCTGTTATTCCATTAGGACGTGCACGTAGGTAATTGTGTATCTGCTAATTCAACATGAGCATGGGCACATACTGTAGTCGTCTATGATGATGGTCTTGTTCTCCACTTTGGGCATCTGCATGTTGTTGTACGTGTTGTTTACCCTTTCATTTGTCTCCACGTCAAACACCTCTGCAGTTAAGCAGATTAAACAGGCCTTTTGTTACAGTCTCTCAATGACAAATCTATTTTATCAATGAAAACGTATTTGCAGAGAATTCAGTACAGTGTATTGATCATAGTGATGTAGGAGCACAACACTCACTCTGTTTGTCCTTGGTGCTATAGATAGCCATAGTTGGTACATATGGACCTACACAGAACAATTCAGGGAGGAAAAACATTAACAGGGATGCAATAACAGAGGCTGATTAAATTCCATGTAACAAAGCACTGACGAAAGTGCCTCCACCATACCAGTAATCAAGCCTCTGAAACCCAATCCTCCTCTGCAACAGAAGCATCTCTCTATCTCATCTTAAACAGACTTCAGAAACAGACCTCTCAGCCAGCTCTACAGTTAATAATCTACTTCCATCCCACAAGGAAGCAGCTTATTATTTCACAATGGAGCTACTCTCCAAAGATCCAATTAATGAAGAAAGCCACTGGCACTTTTCCTCTTTGGAGTGAGCCCCCTAAACAAATCAGCTTCCATAGAAACCGCAATGTTGTGCCCCTGTGTTAAAGCCACAAGGGCAAAAAATAAATAAAAATAACACTATGACACTATGAGTGTTTGCGAGGAACATAAGGAATATCTAGTAAACAACAACACAATGCTAACCACTGGGCCTCCTTTTCATATGGCAAATACTAAAAGCAGAAAGCCCACAAACTCTCTGCCAGCATCTCAGCAGTGTTCACATGACTTCTGGCATGCAGTCAGACAAGACATTTATTTCTGTGGCCAGTCCGAGGGATCCAGCAGTGATTTGAGGTTATCTGTTAATGTCCAGTTCGATATAAGCTCTCAACCTGACATGGAGCACTAATTCAATTACACTTTCTACTGAACAGAAGACTTTCGTTCTCAGGAGTGCTGGGATATAAAACAATCTCAGTCCGCTGTTATAAAAAAAGCCTTGACCCAAGAGATTCAAGGTCGAGTACGCTCACCTTTACAGTTGAGTAAGAAGTACTGCATGTTGTGGCTGAATGAAACGTCCACATAGCCGCAGTTAAACTCACAAGACAGGCAGCAGCGGTTGAATGGAGGGATTGTGTCAGCACTGTGGGATGGCACTGAGTTACGTATCATTGTATACCTTAAATAGCACTTGCAGAAAACACATAAAGTACTCATAACTTCTAATAAAATCCTACCTGTACAAGTGCCGTCGCTTGGGGTCGTCCTCTGTGCTCAGAAAATATCTGGAAAACATCCAAATATTACAATCAAATAACTGAATTTGCAGCACTGGCTGTTTTGTGCATTTGTGCATGCAAAAGCTTCAAAATGTCTCACATGAGGTTCCTTTTATGATTGTAGGCCAAGATGCTGGTGATGTCCCAGTCTCCAGAGGTCAGGGACTGAAGTATGTCTGTGCTAGTGTTAGGCTAGAAGAAAAAGAAATTACATTACACAGTCTGTGCCAAACCTTCAATACAAATATCATGAGGATAATTCTGCAATTGCTTACCATAGAGGTGGACATAGAGATGTGGAAAAATTTTCCTCTCCCACCCTGAGGGATTGCTCTGGTGAAGAAGAACTTGTGTCCGTCTTGGGAAAAGAGCGGCGCTTCATTCTGCAGAGAGGAGAGAAAAACATCTGCATGTGTATACTTATATTGCTCCAAATCGTGCCTGCAGGGCTTTTCTATTTCCAGTTATTTACTTGTTCAAGCTCAGACACATGGAGCAAACACCGTCTGTTTACTACACAACTCCACAACAACAGGGAGGCAGTGTTTTCATCACGTACCTGTCTGTGCAACCAGCTCTCACTCTCATCCTCGTGTTTCTGAAAATAAAAAGAGTATGAGTTAAAAGTTTTTCTGAATCTAACACATTGCATAAAAATTAAAGATAAGTCTGGCGATATTCTATATTTATGTTTTTGTCAACAAATCATATGAAAAGACTCAAAACAACAGTGTGTTTGTACTTTCCATCTTCCATAAACTGTCGGTGTCACTCAGCCCTAAGCCCATTTGTTCCTACATTTTGTTCCGACATTTTGAGAAATACTGGGGGTTATGTGCCAGACTATTTAATGGACAGACATGTGAGTGGTATCGATCTTCTCATCTAACCCTCCACCACAAAGCGAAAATTTCCCAAAACGTCAACCAATTCCTTTAAAAAACATGAAAATATACTTCAATTTAAAAAAAAAGAAAGCTAAATCATTTCCTAACACAGCTGGGCACTGTAGTTTTTAACAAACAGGACTAAATAGTACATTTGTTAGGGACTATTTTCAACTGCGGATTTGGTGAGCTAGTGAGTATTCGCAGCAGCAGGATGGTGTAGGTGACAGCAGATTTCACACTTAAAATAAAATTTGCAGAACGTTTCACCTTAATGCAGACTCCTGTTGTAGCCTCACACAGTGTCAGGATAGAGTTGTTTTGGGCTCTGTTCAGCCAGTTGACAGCCAGTTTGGTGCTGGTGGCCCATTTCACCATGGTGATATAATATTCTCTCCTGGAAAACCAAGGCGAGAATAATCACCACCACTGACAACCTCTGTCTCAGCTACCTTAAGAAAATGTTCCACAGCTATTTTTGGTGCTAGTTACTTCAGACACAATAAGGCACCGTTGGGCTGTCACTCACCCTATTCGGGGGTCATCAGGTTTCCTCATCACCACGGTGTGCAGGGGACCGTTGAGGCTCACCACTGACAGGTGCACTACAGGGTTTTCCTCCCCAGCCTGCAAGGGCCAAGAGGAAACTAAATAGGTCACACTGGATTTCAGTTTAAGACAGTGAGGAATTGTCTTTCTGTTGTCTTCGGAGTTAAATAAGTTCTATCTATCAAAGTCCTCTATGCATAACAACATCAACATAGAATATTTAAACCTGATTTTTAACAGATTTTTTTTTGGCCACTTGTGGGCAGTGGAAACAAGTTATGAACACAACATTGACACACATTGAACACAACACCTTGTTAGCAACTTGTTAACAAACGGTTGCTTATTTACACATCCCGTAGCCCCAGTCTGTGCCTCTCGTGTAGTTATTAGCATACATTCACAGAGGTAACCGTCAGTTTCTCTAGAACCCAGAAGGTTATTAAAAAACACTTAATGTTGTTCTAAATGTATTTCCAGAATCCTCAAAGACTCAAAAATCATTTTTAAACATAGCAGGTTGATTATATTTTAGAGAAACCGATGGTTACCTCTGTGATCTGACTGTATGCTAATACATGAGAGGCACAAACTGGGGCTGCACATCCAGCAGTTATGGAGCAACAATATCGTGTTTGGACTCGTGTTTCTATTCACCTGGCGAATGTAAGTCTAGTATTCACTCTGCTTTTAGCTCTGTTTTTGGTCTCTACCAACTCCTGAAGGAAATATCATGAGCTGAAACTCACTACAAAGCTCAGTAAAACCGAGGGGATAATAAGGGGATAATTCTCTGTAGGTTCATCCCTACAAGCGACCCCTTCCACATTGTAACAATGTCATTTGATACATTGTTATTACAAATATCACTTATAGCTGCTTTAAATTTGCTCAGCCTAAGAATAAGTGTGAGTGTGGCTGGAGACTTGCTTTTGGGTAGTGATACTCCAAGCTGGCGGGGTACGGCGTTCCTGTGAAAAAGGGAACTTCCATCTTCGGCACCAGAGTGTCATTGATAGTCATGTAGGCTAGACGCAGCCCGTCTGGAGACCACCAGTGGGCTATGTGGGTCTGCAGGATCTCCTCTGTAAAACAAAACAACCAGATATTACACACACAGTGTGAAGAATGCATGAAACTAAAGACCAGAATATAAGTTTTGGAAGATGTGGAACAAAATAAGTTCAATGTAGTACTTAATACTTTAGTATTTTCTTGTCTTTTATACCTGTTTTCTTGTTTTTTGTATATGCACCTGTTTGTTTCTATTTTATGTACACAGTATACACGGGAACAAAATTGTTTTCCCTCAGTGCTTCAGAGTACTGTATATGGAGAGATTGACAATAAATTCTACCTTGACCAAAGACCAGATTGACTTTGGGGATACGTCATAAAGTTATTCTGGAAAAAAATAGTCACATCCATGTCGAAATCCCTTACAAAATGTAATGTTTGGCTCATGACACTTAAAGTACTGGACTACGACACTACCAAGTCCCTAACATGCAATGCTTCACATATAAAGTTTGCATTGCTCTATTTGCAGCTTTCCTATTTGTTGGTCTTTATGTACTTAATATTCTGACACTGATAAAGACATTTCCAATATGTCACCATTTGTACAGACACTAGTTTAATATTTATAGCATGTGTGATTTATGGTGCCCATTCCCTGTACTGTCATTGAGGAAGAATATCAATCAGTCATATTCAATTTTGACAGTTTGAAATCCAGTGGCATTGCAGTAGTAGATACACCATGCTGATGTAGATTTTATGCCTGTGAGTATTAGTAGTAGTATTAGTATTACAATAATTGTTATCAGTACTGTTACCATCATTAATCAAGGATTGCTTATGTACGGGTAATTCCTTTCTTTTGTTCTTAATTTGTGAGCAAAGCAAGTTGAGTTTTTACCCCTGTGTATAGAGAATGCTGCATAAATACAGCTTTCTTTGCCTTGCCTAGTTCCATTGTTTAAGGTTTTGTGGTTGGTGGTGGAAAACACAGCCTTGAAATATTCCCTGTGTTAAAACTAGGCTTTGATTGATAACTGTGGGAGCTGACATTTTGGAAAGAACCAAGACAAAAAGTGCAGAAATACCTCCTCACAAGAACATTTATTTTGAAAGGCTCTGTACTTGCAATTTCAGAGTAAATACACTCCCTCCTTTTTCTTTTCTCAGCAGTTTCCTGATGAGTGACTATCATCCAGCAGGGGGCAGAAGAGCTCTATGAAAAGCACACAGTACACACTACTGTACCTACATGTGGAAATCCAAACAACAGCTTTTTTCCTGTCAAAAATGATCAGCTCAACATTTACGTGGACTTTGGGATTTCGTTATTATTGATGTTGTCAGACTGTTATTTTCACACTACTGTGAATGCACAGGGTGAAGCCTGTTGTTAACAGGGTCAGAGTGGGTACAGGACACTATTCAGTGTTGAATTCTCAACATTTGATGAAGTTCTCCCTCTAAGACCAACTATTTTCAAGGCCGGTGCCCACAGAACATCAGCCAACACAATTTCTTCTATAACCCAGAGCACAACATTTTATTTTATCCATTATTTTATGAAGGTTGGAACATTTAATAAGACTCCTGGCATGTTGCTCTTTAAAGACGATGCCTTTGTTGACATCAACTGTAGGATACACACTGTATCTGCAATTCATACAAGACAAAAGGATTATTTCCCATTACAGCGCCACAAAAAGATGGGATGGTTTTGTGTGTCTTGCCCTCGCTCATCCACTGTGAGGAATCAGTGTTGGGGTGCTGTGAGGATGTTGTGACATTGACTTCTGTGCATGACAATCACTGCTGTCAGAAACAAACATACGGCTGTCTAAACCTGCATCAGCTGGGGAAAGGGCACATGCACAGACTAAAACCCACAGAAACCCACATTTACAGATAAGGATAGATGCAAACAGAGGAACTCACATGTTGCATTCTTGTAAAAATCAATTTCTTTCATCTTGTCCATTTCCCAAACGCACTGCTCTACAGGAAACATTAAAAGTCATCCCAACTTCAATCCCTTGACTGTCTTTTATCTCTTGATCAAAGTTAGAGCTCACATGTTTGTTGATGCGTTATTATGACAACTGAGGAATAATTATTAACTCATCAACATCAAAGTCTCATAGATAATTCTTGTTTTTGGCCAAGCATTGTTCAAACCCACAGGTCAGTATTTAAAATTATAGTTAAGATCTCAATGTTTCAGAAAAATGTGAAATCATTTGATACTAGTCCATCCATCATCTAATATATCCCATTTGATGTAATGGTGCAATTTTAAAAGGAAGAGGGCAATAAATCACTAACATTATTGTGATGGAAACGTTTGCTGCTCACAATAAAGTTTAAATTCTCTCACTCAAGGTTGAGGATGTTTGACTGTGGAACACTAAATACCTGAGAGAAACGAGGCCGCCTCACCTTGAACCATATTCAAACCTATCTCAACTGACCAATACAGTTCACACTGTTAACACTTGTAAACAGTGTGTGAAGGTCGTAAGCTACATGATCTCTGCTTTTGTGAGTCTGTTATCCGCTGATAAATCCGTGAAACATGGCGGGAAAACACAGCAAGACAAATCTTTCTTTAGCATTGAAAATGGATTACTTCTTTCATGCCATGTTCCGTGTCTGCAACAAAGAAATAATCCCATTAATGAAAAACTGATTAGAGCCGACCCTGAAGCAGTTCATACACTGTAACACAATTTCTCTCATAATAACTGGCATTTTGCAATTACATAATACAATTACACTGCAATTATTATCCAAAACCACCCTCTGGACAAATCCAAAATAAATAATTATAACAATGCCAGAAACACAAGTCTTCACTTCTTAAACAAAAAATAATCTATAAACTTTATTATAAATGACTGCACAGTGGAGAAACTAGTCTCAAACATGGCAGCGCATCTGTAAACAAAGCCATATCCAAGTGGTATGTAATTGGAATGTCTGTCTCACATATGCACTAATCAGAAAATGTCTCATATTAAATTACAGGTATACTGGCTTTTGAACATCTGCTGAGTGAGATTGCAGCACTGCAGACATGAATTAATTAAAATTGCCTGAACACAAAGACAAGCTATGGGAAGTCTAGAGAAGGAGGAGCACTGAAACGAAGCCAGCTGTGCCCTTTCAAATAGAATCATGCACACAAACACCCGCCACGCCTCGGGGGGGGGGGGCAGGTGTCACAAGACTGGATCAAATTGGTCCCCAAATTCAGTTTGTTAAATATACAATGTGTTCTAAAGTGTGTGGACACCCCTGACCAGAGGTACACACATACTTGTTCTGTCAGTGTTTTTTTCATGGTTTGGTCTTTGGTGACAAATCCACAAAGAATTATCACCCTATTTTGAATTTCCCATCAGATCTACAGAGCATTTTAACACCTCTCATCTTACTGTTAAACCAACTGTATACTACCTGCCCAGCACCAAACAGCAGACAGACAGACAGTTAGCGACTAGCTGGTCAACAGAGTGGAGCATTTAGCAGCTAAAGAGCCAGATATTTCCCCCAGGAAACCAAAACCAGAGCCAAAAGAGTTAATATTTACATTCATCAGGTGGACAGAAACAAGACTCCAAATAAATGCTAATGTTGCTCCGTGTCTGCTGGATGTGTAAATAGGCAGCTGTTTGCCAACACATTGGCTATATCAATTATAAACAGCTTGTTTCTGCTGCCCCCAAGTTACCAAATATTAGTTAATGCAGGTTTAAGGGAAATCCTAATGCTACTGAATAAAATGATATTATACAATAGTGTGCTTTCAAATTTGTGGCATCAGTTTGGAGAAGGTCTTTTACAGTTCCAGCGTGACAATGCCCCGAGCACAAAGTGAGGTCTGAAAAGAAATGGCTTTCTCAGTTTGGTGTGAAAGAACTTGACTGGCCTCCACAGAGCCCTGACCTCATCCCCATCCAACATCTTTGGGATGAACTTGAATGCTGACTGCGAGCCAGGTCTTATCCCCTAACGTCACTGTCCAACCTCACTAATACTCTCGTGGCTGAATGGTAACACATCCCTGCCACGCTCCAAAATCTTGTGGAAAGCATTCTCAGAAGAGTGAAAGGATGTTATAATAGCATGTTAATGCCCATTTTAGTCAGGTCTGAAATTGACAGAAATTCCTACTCTGTCTTTGAACTTTGGAGAAAGTCCACTATTTGCAACATGGACGATGTACATGATATTATCCTGGGCTTTGTTGTATTTTGGTGTAACTGTGTTTGTAGTCGTCTCACCTTCATACAGCCAGTCAGCAAGGCCATTGAAGACGACTCCCTCCTTACCGGTGGAAACCAGGCGGATCGCTCGGCTCTCTACTGTTGTTCTGTAGTAGATGTTGTTTTCAAATATGAAGATCTGGACAGAGAAATGCAGAAGGGAGAACCATCATTAGTCTCTGTATCACTGTACTGTAAGTAGCCTAGAATCGTCATGCACATTGCTGTAGTGCAAAGCTTGTACTACTTTTTCTCAGCCACATCTTTCCATCTACAGTACGAGCCTTTACGCCAAACCCACCCGTGGCTTTTTATCACAACATGACTTGATCTTAATCCAGACAGAAACACAGCTACCCACTCAATGACACTTATAAGCTAATACAATCTCAGTCAACACCTGTCTTAATCACTGTGTTAACAGATATTTGCCTAATTACAGTTTGAGCTGGATTCCTCTCCAAAGCACTATGAAACCCTTTCTGTTGCTAATCAAGGCGCTGGAGCTGGCTGAGGACCTGCAGGCACACACACACACACACACACACACACACACATCCTTGAAGTCATGCAGAAGCACACCACTTTCCCTGTGTGTTTATTGAGACATTATGCTATCTGCTGGGGTTGGGCGATGGCTGTGCTAAACTGCTGATTTAAGCCCTCAGCGCCAATGATGGCATCGCCTGAAGGAATTAAGACACACCGCAGGCAGATGACTGACACTTAAAACCCTCTGTCAATCCACTCCAGTATCTTCCCTGCTTCGCCTGGTGCCAGTATGAGGGCGATGAATGTGGGATTGATTTGTATCTGAAGCTCAGGCCGTGTTGGTTTGACTCGGCTGTCAGCTGAAACCTCTTCAGTTAAATCTAAGCCTCAAATCGCCAGTGCAAGAATCAAAAAAGAGGGACACAGCTCCTTTCGCTCTGATCTATGGCTGCTGTTGAGAAAATCAAAGTTTTATATTGTGGGATCAACATCTGAGGAAAACAGATCAATGCAGGGCTGTGTAAAGCAAAGGAAGCTGGTGGTTGGCAAATGTTGCAAAAGCGCCACGGGACATAACGAAAATCATAGGCAGCTTTTAAAGAGTTACATAAAAATTTCATTCTCAGTATTCTAATTATTATACATCTTGGCAAAAGCTGCCTCAAAACCCAACCTCAAAACCTTGTTTCAACATCACAATATTAACACTAAAGGATTCAAAGAGATACATAAAGTCTCCAGGTTCAAGGGACTCATTGTCAGCAGAGAACCCATTATAGCATTTAGTCGTAATTGATCCGGAATGGCCTCTGAAAACTGGAATGATTTGTAAGTCATCTCTTGACTCATTCAGTCCTTGATTTTTCAATCTTCGAGGGATTTTGATGAAAAAGTAGAGAATAAGCAAAAGGCTAGAAAAGAGTCATTTCAAAAGGGTGGAGAGATGAAAGTAGCAACATCAAAGATACCTGTGGAGCTTGTGGTTTCTTATTTGTGTGTGTGTTTTTAGTTGTGCATTATTGTCTCTTAAATCCACCCCTTCCTTCTTTCACCTCTTTTTCAGGTGTGTGTGTGTGTTGACCCAGGCTCACTGATTACTCTGTCACGGTAGAGTAATTGCTTGAGGTTTAATGAGGTTAGCGTCGCTGGATTCATCCCCCATCTCCATTCACAGTACATCTGATGCTTCACTGCACACGGCCATACTGCCACAAACACTCACACCTCTCATCTTTATGTGCTGATAAAGTAATTGATGATAGATTGCCCCAATTCTGATAAACTTGGAAAATCATTATATTCAGAAACCGTGAGGGGAAAAAAAAGAAAACATGTCCGATATCGCCAGGTCAGACAGAGACAAAAGACACAAGCTCATCTCGTTTTTCTCGCTTAACCTCGGCTGTTCATTAAATCAAACGCGGAGCTACAGTAAGAGCACTGTGAAAGAAACAATCAGGTACACTATTACCATATGCAAATTCATCTACTTTCTTCCCTCGGCAGGCGAAGTCTCATCGCACACTTGAAATGTTAATATTTTCTCACAGCAATGTATCTGTAATTTAAGCAAATGAGACGATAAGAGCAATTATGGAAGAAGAGAAAGCTTTGAAGTAACAGCTGATGAAACACGGGGCTGTCTGTTGTCTAAGCACTGCAATACAAACTAATTTAAAGTCAACAAGGTAAAAACCTTGTATTGGAGTATTGCATTAGGCCAGAGAATGAAACAAAAGATTATCAGGTACTTGGGTCAATGGCACTTTTAAGCCCATTAAAGGATATGGCTGCCATTATTCTATATTTTTCTTATTGGCAACAAATTGCATGAAAAGACCAAAACTAAGAGTGTTTTAGTTGACTCTCAGTACATTCTGAGTTCAGCTCCAAGCCCATTGGTTTCTAATGAAGATGTAAATTTTTAAAAAGTAAAATTATTTTAAAATGCTAAATAATTTGGGGCAAAAAAAAAAAAGCAGGGCACTATAGATTTTACCCAACATTACTTAAACATGAGTAAATAGTACATTTGCTTCAGGACTATTTTCAGCTGTGGATTAAAACACATTTGGTGCACTAGTGAGTATTTACAGCAGCAGGACAGTATGTGGGATCGACTCAAAACAAACTACAGTGTCCATGTTCATAGTAATGAAGGAACATGCCACCCAGTACAATGGTGTGGTTCGTTAATGTGTTCTAATAATGAACACATGAATAATCTGTTTTAATAATGAACACAAGCCAATTAAGCTATTGAACAGAATGACATATATTCTAAAGGCTATGTGTTTTTCTGATCTGACGCCCCTATCAGAAGGAAGACAACATTTGTCAGCGCTTTCCAAAACCGCTACAAATCTTTTCTTATTTGACACCGTTATGGTTAAGGTTTGGTTAGGTTTAGGCACAACAACAACTTGGTAAGGGTTAGGGAAACATTGTGGTTTTGGTTAAAATAACCACTATATTAAGCACCATTTTTATCATGGTTAACAATAAAAAAATTTAAAAAAGCGGTCACATTTTGTCCACCCCAATCATCCCAACCTACTCCCTTTGCAGACATTGTGGCTCTCTAACAACGTAACACTACTTACTCCTTTGCTCCAGATGGATATGTGTCATAATGCCTATGGCCGTTAGAGGTACTGTGTCAAATGAAATATGCCATTCGCCTACCAAAATTCAAAACACAAAATTGAAACCTGCTCTCACTCCCAAATTGACTGACATGTCATTTAATACATGGACTAACACTAGACAACAAATCTTAGTTATTCATCTTTTCTGATGCATCTTCATGTTCACTTAGAATCAGTCAGACATTTTTGCTTCTTTTTCATCTCTGAATCACACCTCATGTGAACCTACAGTACTTGAACTTTCCATGATCAAAACAATTACAGATTGGGCTACATCGTGTATCTGACCTCCAGTGAAATTAATTTAAAACTTGAAATTATGTTTTAGTGAGTTTACCAAAAATAGTTCAATTTACTACTGCTGAATTTACTGTTTAATAACTTGAACTATTCTAACACATTTTCCTGTGCAGCTCATTATGAACGCGGTTGAAAGTTTGGAAATAAAATAGTTTAGCAGACATTATTCTATAACTATTTCCGCACTCTTTAAGCTTTTCAACGCTACAAAAACATTTTATTTTGTAAAAATATAGCTTATTCCTCATGCCATAGAGACAACATACCAATATACGAAGAAAAAAAATGAATGAATGGAAATGCCAAATGGAGCTGCCATGAAACCAAATTTAAGACACCAAATGCGTTTGCCCAATTGGACAAACTGTCTCCAAATGTGGCTGGTGACACACACACACACACACACACACACACACACACACACACACACACACACACACACACACACACACACACACACTCTAGTCAGTGCCATGTGTTTGCCCCCCCCCCAGCAACCCCAGACTGTCCAATCCATGGGTTTTGCCACCGAGATGCCATCTGCCACTGTGGCTCATACCAGCTCATGTGTTGTTACAAAGTTGTGAGAGTAAAAATGATTTGGCTTCACAGTGACATTGATGGAGGTCAAAGCAAGGAGAGTTCGCCCTGGAACCCTTACAGCGGTCATCCTTACAGTGTACATAAGCCTCTTATCGCCACAACATTTGTCTGTTCCACTGTGACAAACCATAAATCACCTCTGTGCCTCTGCCATGACAGGCTGATTCTGACAGATCTCCACCAGTGTGCCAGTATTCAGTGAGTGTAATCTCGAGTGTGCGGCCTCCTTACCAGCTGCTGGCCTCGAGGTCCCCATCCAGCAAACTGCAGGACAGCATCATGCACTTCAGGGGGATTCAGAGGCCAAGTTTCCCTGTGGAGACAACACATTAAAGAATCAATACCGTATTTGTCTGTATGTACACTACATGTAAAATGCACAGTGTATGTCTGAATACAAATGCACAGTCAGAGCAAGGAAGTCATGTGTTTTTTGGCTTGTTCCCTCACTCTAGGCTTCATCAATCATCCACATCCTTTTTTTAGCACAAGCTGACTTTGCTCAGCTCACTACAAATACAGAACAGTAGGGAAATAAGCAGACATGATGGATGAAAGGCTAAAAACAGGCCAGGCTGAATGCAGCACACAAAACTAAATTAAAATTAAATGCATTCCCATAAAGTGGCAGCAAAAGCAGGTAAATGGGGCTGACGTCAGTGGACTGTCTACATGAGGTCAGGCTGAGGGCATATTATTGTCCAGGAATAAGGCAGACAGAAAAAAGACCTAATAACGATAGACAATGAAAAGGTGGGTCTTACTGTGTCACAAGGCTGTAAATAATGTACTTGGCCACATAGGAGTATTGGTAGATCTGTGGAGACAGACAGCATCACAGTTAAAGAAGGACAACGTCTGGAAAAATTATACGGCACGAGGTAGCACTCGGAGGGTTTCTCACCGGTTTCACTTCAAAGGCAAACAACACGTGTTGCATGTCTGGAGACACTTGGTACTTGGCGGCTCTGGATCTGTCCTGGATGGGATCAAAAACAAACTTGCAGTCGTAACACATCCAGTACAGCAGCAGTAGAGAGTATACTAACTGCTCTCGAAGTAAATTGAAAAACAAAACAAAAACAATGCTGGAGTAAGATGATACTCACAAACAACTGGTTCGGCACGATAACAGTTCTCTCCTTTGTATCAACATTAAGCTCGACAACATCACCATCCCTTGTACGATACAGCAGCTCATTGTCTGTAAATAACAAATAAAAACAGCCATAAGAGAGGCAGATAGTAGAAACTGTACCAGCATAGAGTTTCTACCCTTACTATATAGTGTCCTTCACCTTTCAGTTATCTTGAGTAAGCCAAATTGCTATTAAACCTACACTAACTGATTTTCTGGGCCACCTTTTGGGCAGTGGAAAGAAGGTGTAAACACAATGTTGACTATTATCTAAAATATCACTGTATGCAGTAGCGTTAGGATTTCCCTTAAACCTGCATTAACTAATATTTGGTAACTTGGTTGGCAGCAGAAACAAGCTGTTTATAATTGATATAGCCAATGTGTTGGCAAACATCTTTAGCTGCTAGATGCTGCATTGTTTGGTGCTGAGCAGGTGGCTTACAGTTGATTTTTAGAGCATTTTCGCTGAAAACAGTTTAAATTGCCAGTAAGCTAGCAAACATTCCTGCTAAATTCAAGCAGCTGTTGCTCTTGCTGTTCTGTTTAATGCTGGCTAATTTGCTCAGTGCTAACTCTATCTCATGGCTTCACTTACATTATCAAAACATCTCCCATTGAGCAGTCTTTCAAAAGGCTGTGAGTGTGTGATATGTCCAAGCTAGCACTCAGCATGGACTGTTATAATGCTGTTGTCCTTGTCACCCTGCTCTCTAAACAACAAAGCAGTGTAATATTTTATGAGAAGATCCCATTAAATGCCAGAATTGCGTTCTCTGGTTACCTTAGCAATAAAAAGACAGTGCTTTGAAAACCAAGGTACAAGATTTGACGCTGCATGTTTTGCTATCATTTGAAGCTTATCCCAGTGTGTTTTCCTCATCAGTTTGAATTTTATAACCCAAAGATTTTCTCCAAAATTTCTCAAATCTTGTGTTCAAACACAAACATTTTTTTTAAATGGCAAAAGAAATGTGATTGTTACAGTGCCTGGCTCAGGCCGTGACACCCTAGCCAAGTGAATTTGGTAACACCTGTTTGTGACAGTTAAAATGTTCATCTTGTAGAGCCGCCCAGTTTGTTCTGTTTCACTTTATTGCCATTTTTTTGTGACAAGGGACACACACAAGAGTTGAAAATGTCATTGCATACTGAGTCCAGGATGGAAACTGTAATTACGCCACATCAATTTCATGAGAAGGTCTGAGCTGGGAGTCATAAAGGAAAGTGATGGTGACTCAGTTAGATGGTGTTTTTGTTAAAGTAAATTTTCATGAATACATTTAGCCACAGATGTTTCTTGTTGATACTCGTTTTCATTGTGGGACAATATTATTCTGTTATATCTCAAAAATATGAATGCGTCAGACAGACAGCAGCAGTTCTTTGTTTTAGAGATCAGTCTGAAGGTCGAATCCTTTGTCTTTGGATCTGAGTCTGTGTGAGAAACTCAGAGGTAAGTCCAAAGAAAACTGAGGCAAGCGGTGATCAAAGAGCAACGGGATTCAATTACGCACTGCTGTGAATGAAGCCCACAAAATATTGATGAGGACTACTGAAGTGTGAGATTGTCCCAGTGGGTTTCTTATCAGAAGGTCATTAGCACCAAATGGGAGTTGATTGCATTAACTTAACTGACAAGATGCAATGTCACACAATTGATTGCCAGGGTTTCGTCAGGTGCTGAGGACGTTTTCATCATGGTCGTGAATGAAGGGCATAGAAACACAGGAACTTAACTAATTATATGTTAATAAGCCTGTAATGTAAATGATCAGGGGAACAGTCTTCATAGTAGAACAAAAGGACAGATGTAAGGTCGTAACGTGCCTGTCACACAAGTAGGAGATGTAAGTTTGCATGTGTGCGAGTGATAATGTGAATTTATTTATAGACACAGCTGCATTCAAGTGTATACATGCAAGTCGGGAGGAGTATTCATGCATAAACTGTCTGTGCATGAATGTGTCACTCTGGTTATAGTGAGAGACGCTGAACCAGTTTGAATTGTTGTTCACTTTCTAGTGTTATGTGTTCAGACACAACAAAAAGGTTTTATAATGGCAAATAACACTGATGATAACTGTATATGTCTGGCACTTTTCTCCACAAAGCTACAAAGTGGAACAACATGACAATTTTACAACACATATTTAAAAGATATTTTATCCAGTACGAGCTGGATCTATAATGTTTAGTGCTTCAAAGGAATAGGGATTTTTTTTTAAATCAATAAAATCACCTGTTTGCTAAATCTGAAGAAAGAGCTGAACACTGAACCTTTTAGACTCAAGGTTCACCTACTAGTTTTAGCTCAGTTTGCTCTGAGCAAACTCTATTTACATAGAAAGACTGAGATGTGCCTGAAAGCTCATGAAAAAAAGCTATTAAGTGGACCTTTGGTTAAGATTTTTTTGTAATAGAAAAAACATCAATACTCAACTGACGGAAAGTGCTTGGTTAACAATGTCTGCTCAGTAGGCTATATATCAACTCTGAGAACCCCAAAGCAACCTCTATGTCAAATCCAGATGTTAAAGACCTATTTATACACCTTTCCACACAATTGTGAAAATCACCAAAACCTCAAAATTTCCTCTCCGTTTGCTTTTTTTTAAATCCTTTAATAAGTCATAAGGATACAAGAAGAAATTACTTGGGGATCTTACCTCTATCAAAAAGGGTAATTAATTAATAGTAGTACTAGTACCAGTAGTAGTTATACTTGCTACCAACATAGAATACCACTGGTTCAGACTGTTGCACAGTTCACAATAAAATCCAATTATCCATCTTAGAATGAAGTATCACAGGTTCAGTTTATCATGCAGAAGCTGAAAAATATTTCAAGCACTTTTCCTGTGAAACACCAGAGGGCACTAAGTCAGCGGATCCAACATTTATGATCTCAGGTGGCAGCTTCCTACTTGCTACTTTGTCAAGGTTACAGAAGCCACAGCAAACCCATTCTACTGTACATCTGTTCAATTTAGACCATCTTACTGAACGCCTAGTACACAACATGCTGAATTTGTAGTGCATACAAAATGAGCTTGAACACTGGTTGTTTTTATTTGTCTGCCACGGAGATCACAGCCAGAATGAGTTTATGCGCATCTACATAATGTTGCATAATGTCTGCGTCCCTTTAGAAAGAGTATAATCACAGGAATAGTAAAATTAATCCCAACAGAGCTGTGATTTTGTGAATGTTTTTCAAACAAGACAAAGATCACAGTTCACAGTTAAATTCGGGTAAATTACCATTAGTTATAGAATGTGGGAGGTTTAATGGCAGAGAAAAGACGCCGTTTGTTATGTGATTTCAGTGAGACTGAAGACGGGGTGAATTTTATATTTTTTATTGCTCATTGTGATGTATAAAGCTCTACTATTAAAGCTTTTTAAAGCTCACAACTCTATTCTCATTTAAACCTACAGTACATGATCCAAAAACTACTTATCCTCAGGTCCCATATGCACATATTAACTTTAGCAGAACTAGTTTAAAGGTATTGTGCACCTTTTAAATGGTATGAACTGCAAACTGCCCTCAGGCTACATTCTTTCATTCTCCTCAGAGACTTTACCATCTGATGTTTTTTATGACTCTTGTAATAGTGTTTATTAATTCTATTTTATGTTTGATTGTTGGTTGTCTGGCTTTTGTGTTGTTCTTGTTTGCTGGTTGTGTTGTCTGTTAAGTTAGGAAGGGAATCTTTTTTGCAGCAGCAGATTTTATTTCTAGAGCTTCAGAAAGGAGATACAGTTCTTTGGTTGCAATGTAATATTATATGTACTGTATATGTACTATATATGCAACACTATTTTTGGTGTCTTATAAGCCCATGTGGGTGACACAATAAACAACAACTACTATAACTGTATGGACATTTCAAGGCAGATTTGAATGCTGATGGTATGTCATGGACAGCAACAATGATGCCTGTCATAATGTGTCTGGATATGTTCTGCGTTTTGACATGAGAGGCAGATGCTAAATGCCAAACTGTTTACTCACCGCTGAGCCATCTGGCATCTGGGTCATGGATATGAAGGTCTGGACCAAAAACATCCTCTATAGTGACTTTCTTCTTAAGGGCGAGGCTGTCATCTTCACCTGTCAAGTGCATCACCAAAAGATAAATAAACATGCATAAATGAAACACGACGTACAGCAGCTCATCTATATTTACAAGTGTCTGGATGTGGAGATTCTTGAAGAGCACATCAAGACGGTGTCGTTCAGTCTCGTGAGATTTATTAGCATTTCAAGCAAGTGAGTTTCAGAGCAAAAACTGAAGTAAATCTTTTTCGTCAGCATGTTGCTTCGCTCAGGGGGCTGCAGCCTCATACCAGAGATTGTCACCATGTCACTATATTATACTCTTCTTCTACCTTTGGAGATAGCACCTCCAACAACTATTCCCCACTGTAGGTAGAGCAATTTAGAACAAGGTACAAACAAGAAAGATGCTCCTGGTATTGCACTATTGATCAGAGAGCATCAGTTCACATCTGCCTGCTTCGTTTTTCAGCAGCGGGGGGACGACTCCTTCCATCCCATCCCCAAAACTCAAAATGAGATCTGAAGCTGACAGCTGAACTGCAGGTGGAGCAGACAGCAGGGGACACAAGTGAGTTAGTGTGGATGTAAGAAAGTGTGTGTGAGCCCTTTAACTGTCTTCTACTACAAATTTACTCAGGAAACAACCGTTAGACACGAGTTGTCAAACTGGTTGACAGCCCAGTGTTACTGTACAAAACAGTACGGTGACAGATTCTTCAGCAGGCTTCATGTTGTGACTGAGCAGCAAGATCTGAGTGTGTAAATACCATGTCAGACATTTTAAAAGTGTTTATTGACTTGAAAAAACTGAGAAATTCTCTTGTCTGGCAAGAAGCTGCAGAGTGAAGGGAGAAAGCAAATTTCTAACATGAGGCAAATGGTATGTCTGATGCTGTGCCAATCTGATAAATGGCTGGAGCTATTACTGCATAATCATCTCCATTAAACAGGACTTATTGGCATTACACGTTGAAAGGCCCATTACCCAGTGAAACAGACCCAGCCCTGTGTAAAACCAGTACACAATCACCAACCGGAGAAACCATGTCATCTGTAAAACCTTGCCCCCCTGAAACAAGGTTATCAAATTAAAATAACTGCTTGTGTTGAGAGAAAAAGCAGAAGAGGAGAAAGAAAGAGGTTTCATCTGAGTTGTGTTTGCAATACTGAATTTAAAGCCCGGCCTGTGTGTAGAGTATGTGTAAACTGATTCACTGTGCAGTGAACACCTTAACAGGTGTGTGTGTGAGAATACTCTGTGTAGGTTGTTCCCTTTGTTGCAGTAGTTTTTAAGCAGGACATCTAAAAATCTTCACAAATTTCAATGGAGTTTGGTGTAACATTAGGACATGGCCCATGAGGAACAATGAGTCATATTTAATGAGGATCCAGGAGTTTTTAAAAAAATTTTTTTTTTTTGCAAGATTGTGAAATAGGGCATTTTTCAACACTTACGCCATTTCTCAAGAATCTAATATGCAATATCTGCAACATCTGGCACATTGTATCCAATGACTTTCTAGCACTATGTGTGTTTTGATGCACATCCAGATCCAGATACAGATTTCTAAACAATTTCCACTGTTAAAATAATCACTTGAGAGGACTGTAGTACAGCACATGTATACTGAGGCAGAGAACAGCTAAATAGGCCTATAGTGTGTGCGTGTCGTTACCTCCGCCAAAGAAATCATGTTTTATGTCCAATTTGTTTGTTAGCAGACTATTTCAAAAACTTAAATGAAATTTGGTGGATCTTTAGGCCATGGTTCAAGAAACACTGATTTGCTTTTGGTGAGGATCCAGGAGTTTTTTGGGTTAAGGTTAGTTAAAGATCATGGTCACGGTCGGTAAAAAGGTGAATGTTAATTGCAGGTCTGTGACGAGACTCATCTTCTGCATGAAAGTCGGAAGTCCTACATTACATTTATTTAGCTGATGCTTATATCCAAAGCGACTTAGAATAAGTGCATTCAACCCAAAAATTGCAAGAATCATGCAAGTACATCAAGTTCATCAAATATGCAGAACTGCTTCAAGTGCTAGAAGCAACAAGAGATAGAGAAATAGGTTTTTTGGGCCAAAGATAGATGCCCATGCATCACCCAGACCTCCACACCCTTACTTTTTGCCATGCTACATAAAGAGCACACAACTTGCTCCACTGACACTAAACATGTGCACTTGACGTCCAGTAGCCTATGAACAGAATTTCTAAGATACTGGGCTGTTACTTTGATGTAGATCCAGATTACATATTTTCTAAGCATTTTCTAATAAGAAAACAATCAGTTAAGAGGATTGTGCATCTTTGGCGTCCTTGGAGGAAGGCACTCTCTGAATGATAGCATGTGTGTATGTGAGTGTGTATGTGTGTGTGCACTGTACATACGAGGGGTCAGCAGGATGACAGAGGTGACAATCAGGGAACAGATGATGAGGATGACCAGCAGGGCGATGGCTATGCCTTTCCAGTTCCTCTGCGGCGGAGCACTGCCCACAAGGTCCTGAAAAGCAATATTACACATTACATTACACTGATGCACACAAACACATACAAAGAGGCAAAAAATATCCCCCTTTAAGCATTTAAGTAACAAATACAATGATTCGTCTCCACAGGCTGGATCTACTCCACTGTATTATGAGAACGATGATTCAGGTGGTGAGTTTTATTTCAAAATGGATGCACAGCGTTTTGATCTTATCAAACATAAGACAGACGTATGTTGTACTGTCACAGTTGGAGCCAGAGATTGGCCAGAGGACAGCTCATTCTCTGTCAGACAGATGCCGACAACTCAGCCACTTGTGTGCAGTAACACTGCATCCTCCAGCTGCTCCCCGCAGCTCGCATACAAAGAATCCCTGCAGCTTTGCCTGATAGCTGGAGTGGAGCTACGGCTTCAACGCCGACAGAACAGGCAGAATAATGAGCTGCTCTCCTCACACGGCCCAGCAGATGGTAGATGGCTAATCAGCGCTATTCGAAACACATATACTGCAAAAATCCACAGGACACACAAAACATTTTAACAGCAGAAGTGCAGGAGGCAGCAATCAGGTGGCCTCTGAAGACTGCCCAATACGCAACACACAGACTCAAACTTTTTTGATCTAGAAGCCCCTTTTTTGGGGGAGTTTTACTGTGTGATTTAACTGGTGGGCCTTGCACAAACACACAATATCATCCGCTCCTTGACATACTGCGTCCATTACAAAGCAACAAGACAGTTTTCTGGAATAACTGGTAGGTTAACCTCATCAACTCCAGGCTGTCTCTCACTCCCTCTATTTCTAGGCTTGTGGCACTGTCACTTTAGGTCTCTTATATTGTTGTTTTCAGGACACGTTATGCTTCTCTGACATACCATCATTTGACATGTGAGTAGCACTATATATGTTTGAGGATACATTTCATGAGTGAATGAAATATCCAAATAATAGTTGAAGAGTTAAGGTCAGAAATCAGGGTTTCTGTCAGGTGTCATTCCTATCTAAATAATGGTCTCCAACTTTGTGTGTTCACAGACAGACACATACATTTGCGCAAATCTCTCTGGTCACAGTCGGTGAGGAAAGTGAACCGCTCCAGCCACCCGTAATAGTCCAGCTGGTGATATCCTTGTTACTGATTAGACCTGGTCTCTGTCTGCCTACAGTGAGTGGTTATACAGTATACAGCAGCTCAGTGAACCATCCACAAGTTAATGAGGGGTGTATGTACACGTGAAAGTGAAACAGACGGCTCAACTCCGGGCCTTTTTTTATATCTTTAAAGACTTTAAATTGCTACATTGCAAGTTACTTTCCATTTAAATCTTTAAAGTGTACCTGTGTGTGCACTTCCACTACATGTGCACCCACTGTCTGCACAGTTTGTCTCACAGCAAAGCAAATCAATACTGAAGACAGTGAGTACACATAGAAAAACAGCAGGCACATCAATAAGCTGATTTATTGCTGCAGAGGTAAGGGTTTTCGCGATAAGGTGTATGGACTTGTATACTGGATTCATAAGATATTAATGTCCCTGTGTTATCATACTCCACAAGGAAGGAAAGACATGCTGTTGAATTTGCGTTTGATATCAACAATCACTTCAGACCTCTCACCGAGCCAGATATAAAACAATGAGATGGTTTGACAGGCAATGCAGATAACGGTCTTGTTTCTGCATCTGCTTACTTGTTTTTCTGTATATCTGCCCTGAAAATGGCAAACCGTTTACTGCAGGCCAGTTATTTAAATGCAGCCCAGTCCAGTATCCAGTTCAGTGCAGCCTGTACCTGACGGAGAGGCACAGATCTATAAATGTGACAGCTGGATCTACGCCACATAACAGAGAAAAGTGTCTCTCGGCAGAATATTTCCAGACACTTTGATGCCAGCCTGGGAAGCATGTGAGTAAGTTCCAGTCATTTTTTCCCACCCGTGCCAAATTCAGAGCACTCATTGTACTGGAGCACAAGAGGCACAAGGTAAAATTATTTCAGACAGCCTACTTTTCACATGTTAAATACATCTTCCACAGGCCCTGTGGGCTAATTCAGGCTGTGGAAATGCAGATGACTTGACGAGCAGGAGTAGCTTCCCTCTAGTGCTTGGCATTTCTGTAAACAGACACCCAATTATTCAATCAGAGGTCAGGGAGCTTTTCCACAATCAAATCAACCGACAATCAAATACTGTTGGACTTTTGCCTTTTTCACTGTTAAATCCCCAATAAAACAGCATCCAGTTGAAATGGATACGACCATTAACCTTCACTGTCAATATTCCTGGATACATAACGCCGACTTGAGAAAGATGTAATCGATGTTTATTGTACTTCCTGTGACAAGCTAAGCGGTGGTCAAAAGAGCCATCCGGACAGCTGTCGCTGCTATTTAAACCCCCTGCTCAATTAACAAATGCTATTGCAGAGTACAACATTAAAAACCAAGCTTTAGGAGTTTGAGTGTTGGG
Source organism: Siniperca chuatsi (assembly GCF_020085105.1). Lineage (NCBI taxonomy): Eukaryota > Metazoa > Chordata > Actinopteri > Centrarchiformes > Sinipercidae > Siniperca > Siniperca chuatsi. Next base: position 14,486,250 of record NC_058054.1, on the reverse strand, counting down.
CCTTGAAACTATGCTAGGCAAGATTTTTTTATGAAAAATCATACACTGAGATTTTGAACTGAGAGTTATGTTGATTACCCTTATTTGCCTGAATTAATTTCTGGTGTTACATGGATATGTTTCCACCAAAAAGAAGTCACAGTTCAAAATGTAGGAAGAAAACTGTCCTGTAGGTAACACTGCTTAATCTGAGCAGAGTTTTGAGAATAGTTTCCATGTTCTAGAAGAAAAACTGTTGCAGATTACATTCTTTATTGACCCTTTCACTGCTAAATCAGACTGTTTGAAACCCCGATTAGTGGCAGATAGAGGTGGTTGATCTGTCTGAGGGTCAGTTTATGGTGAAACAGAATTAGTTCATATGACGTGTTGTCCGACCACATCTGAAATGCTTTAAATGCTCTCATTTAAACCAGAAAATCCACTGATTCTAAAAAGAGCTGAATGCAAAGTAAGAAAAAAACAATTGTGCTTACATACAGTACTTAGTTACACTCCTCCACTGTGTATTTTATTAAATAAATTCTACAAGACCATAATTTAACACCATTTTCAGGCTGGTTTTGATCATTTTCTTGTAACCCAAAGGCTTCAACTGTAGTATTTTTTTTAATCAGTAAAAGTAGTGAAGATCTAATGTTCTAATAGTGACAGACAATTTGGAGCAACTATCATGCAAGTTTGAAAATTAAGCTATTATGTCAACACTCTCTGGAGAGTTTTTATGATGAAACACTCAATATCAGTACATTCTTTAGGACGCTCCACTGGTTCAACCTTCTTATACAATCTATCTGCCAAATACCTAGATTTAGGTAGATGCTTGTTGCTTTTTATTAATTAATTAATTCATTGTTTTTCTTTACAACAACCTGCTCCCATTCTGAATCCATGTATTTAAAACTTAGACTCAAAAGTAGCTCCATATATTTTAAAACAGCACTATTCTCTCGTACAATTGACTGTTATTAAAGTGTCTTAGCTCTTAGCTCTGATTGCTTTATCCCTGCAGACTGTTTCATCCCTGTGTGAAATCATCCACCTACTCAACCACAAATGGAGAGGGAGCTCCAAACTCGAATTTGCTCATATAAAATATATGAAAATCATCAACACCTCCATTGTTTCCAGCAAATTAAAACCCTAAAGAGACAAACAGAATCTAACTTTTGATTTCCCTGATGTTCAACGTGTTTAAGTACATAAACTGTGCGGCTGACTAGAGCTCTTAACGAGGCAAAAGTGCATCTGTGCTTGACCTTTGCCGAGGTTTTCAGACATGGTGGGATATTACTGGCTGTCTGCATTAAGCTATCTCCTTCTGTTAGTCTGTGTGAAGAGCAGGCATGCATGCCTTACAGCTGATAACAATAAAAGCTGCATCAATAAATGAGAAGTGAAGCCATTTTCACCCTCTCCTCTACAGACACCACATTTAAACAAACCCTGTGCATTTCTGTAACGACAACTCAAAAGGGTAGAAAAATCCCATGTGGAGAAGCAATGCATTTTTTTCAATCCATTTGTTACTATTTTCATTCTATTTGGAGACAAAGGGGCTATAAGAAGCATCTTTTAAGGTCAAGCTTTCTTTATTCTCCCCACTCACTCTCTAATCCTCTCTCCCTCCCACTTTCCCTTTGTCTAACCATCTCTTTGTCTCTCTGCTCGCGGCTGAAGTGTGAAATGGATCTTTCCTGATCTCTGAGCACCTGGTTTCCAAGGGAACCGAGAGAGTCATTTGAGTCAGATTTGCAGTGAAGATGGTGCTGGCTGCTGTACAGTACAGTGGGGACTAATATTACTGCTGAGTGTCATGTGAGAAATGTGCCCGGGCTCATGAAATTAACTCAGGACACCCAAATATGACACAAGGGAATATAGACAGTTGAAACGAAAGCAAACTTCAGTTGTCTAAAGACATCGGACACTTGATACATGATATTTCGTTCCACTGTAATGCAGTCGCTGCATGAGAACAGTCGAACTCGAGAATGAAGCAGTAGCCCTTGGACATTGGGGTAAACTTTTACTCTGTAAGAGCATCAATAAATCATGGGCATTCATGAATGAGATTAAGAATTCATGCCAGCTGGCTTTTGGTTCATGGATAGTAGGGCATCAGCCTGTCCCGGTCTGTCCAGCCTGTCTTTGTCCGCTTAGGAAAATGTGGAGTGTGCGGGTTACACTCAACTGAGGCAAGACAAAGAAAACTTAATGTTGTTTAGATGAGATATTGTAACCTGCAGACATATTTGTTGAGGAGAGATCACCTCAGATAAGTAGAGGGAAGCACAACATTGTGAATTAAGGACATGCATGAATCAAGCCACCTCTACAGACTGTGGAGTGTACTGTAAACCAAATCACATAGATCAACACATCTGACTAAAAACACTGAGGAATAGTACTGTAAGATGCTAAATGGGGCATAATATTGTGGCATGTATTCTCTCAAACAGTAGTTTGCTGCAGTGGAGTCATTGAAGACAATGGAAAAAGCATAGAAGAAGAGCGGAGACAGAGAGTGTAGTTGCTGCAGCTCACATAATGTGTAAATAGAGAATAACGTTATACAAAGTTACGTTAAAGCCCATCTTTGACTCAAGTGGTGTTCTGTACAGTTATCTAACAGAAGAGGAATGAAAGAGCTATGGAACATTATCATTAACTGCAAGTTATACCGCAAAAAAGTTCGGCCTTTCAGTACCATCACTAGCTAAGAAGTAGCGAAGCACTTAAACTCAGCAATACGGAAAGACAATCACACAACAATCTTTCCTAATTCAAATTTAGTAACTTCTTGGTGTTAGGAGATGGAGTCCAGCTCTAGCCACATTACAATTAATTGTAGGGAAATCTAAAGTTGTATGGGTTACAGATTTTTTTCTGTTTGAATTCTTTAAAGCAGCATTAATTGATTCTTTGGCCACAAAACAAGCTGAAAACACAACCCTTACATATTATGACTTTATAAAGTTGATATGATGAACATGTTAGCAAACAGTTGCTTAATTACACACTCAGCAGACACAAAGCAACTAAGTCATATATTCACTCTCCTGCTAGCTCTGTTTTGGTCTCCATCAACTCCTGGCTCTTAAGGTGCTAAATGCTCCATTATGTTTACCAGCTAGTTACTAACTGTGTCTGTTTGCTGTCTGGTGCTGAGCAGGTAGTGTACAGTGGGTTTATCAGTGTATTTCAGAAAACAGCTGCCTGCTGCTGCTGGAAAAAAGGTTAATGAGAGCAGTGAGAGTGAACTAAAACAGTGAAGTCACAGGCAACGAGCTGTTGTCTAGACAAACTCACCATAGAGTTGAGGAAATCTGGAGAGTCAGATAATAATTCTCTGTGTTCCTCACTACAGGTAACTACACATTTAACCCATTGTGAATATAAAAATATTTATTAGTTCTTGAATGAATAGTAGTAGTAGTAGTAGAGATGGTGGTGGTGGTGGTAGCATCAGTGGTTGCAGTAGTATTACTAATGGCACCATTGATATATTGGTGAGGTAAGTGAGAAGAAGACGAGTGCATTGTGTGGTTCTTTCACAAGTCAAAATATTAAATGATTTAGACCGCTGCCTTTTATGCCATTATCTGATTTAACCTGGGAATAAATTATTCAAAATCAGATGAGATGCTTTTTCTCTTCCATGGCTCCAACACTTATATTCTTCCAGTCAGCTACAGTATTCTGTATGTTGACAATCTTAAAATTAAATTACACCCAGTCAGCGTGCCTCATTTAAAAATACCATAAGTACCGCACTCGTCTTATTATCAGGACAGATACATTACCAGACTGGAGTGGGAGGAGCTCCAAGGGATCTATCCTATATCCTCTAGAGTGTGTGTGTATGTATGTGTGTGTGTGTGTGTGTGTGTGTGTGTGTGTGTGTGTGTGTGTGTACTCATCTACATTTGGCTTTGAAACTATAGTGGGAGCTGGCAATCTCTCACATGTACCTGAATGTCTTTTAGTATGACTTAAAACGGGAACATTTTATGTAATAAAGTGGACACAGCAGTGCCAAAGCCAAAAGTAAGTTAAGAGTAATGTAACAAGACTAAGAGTCTACAGCCATGCTATCAGCTCTGTGAGGCTGTACTGAGGCGCAGCTGTGCTTTAAGATAAATGCTAATGTCATGATGCTAACATGCTCACAATGACAATGTTAACAATGCTGATATTAAGCAGGTATAATGTTTACCATGCTCACCATCTTAGTTGAGTGTGTTTCATGCTAACATTTGCTAATTAATGCTAAACAGTAAGTACAGCTGGAGCTAATGGGAATGTCTTTAGTTTTGCAAGTATTTGGTCATAAAACAAAGTACAGGACAAAACAAAAATCTTGACCTGATAATTGGGCTAGAGGAAAAGTCAGGGGATCACCAAAGTCCTAACAATTCATCCTGTGGGGGAAATAAATGTCTGTACCAACTTGTCATGGCAATCCATCCAATAGTTGTTGAGTCATTTCACTAAAAACCCCAAATGTCAACCTCATGGTGACATGGCGCTGGAGGAAAAGTCACCAAAGTCAGCAGCATGGCTAAAAACAATGAGAAACACACACATACTATAAGAACTTACAGTAAAACATACGCAAAAAAACAAATACAGCAGGATCAAAGCTAATTGGTAAAAGATGCTAAACAGACATTAAAAATATTTACTTTGTCAGAATAGATAGGAATAATTCGGCAATTATAGCAGAGCCAACAAACACAATTAGCTACATGATCACAACGCACTATGCTAAATAATCCCATAATAATACTGCTATGTCATTTTCAACTTTGGCATGAGAACAAAATGTTTTCCAAAGCCTGTTGCTCATTTGTGCATAAGTTCTGTCCTCCAACATTTGGCAGCAGGTGGAGGTGATGGATGAAGAGTTTCTCTTCTGAGAGTTTCCTTCCAAAACAGAAGCAAGTTTGAGAAGCTTGAAATTTCACTGTCTAGTGAAGTCATCGTTGAGTCACTGGCATCAACAATAACCCCAGTGGTGGGCCTGCTATTCTGACAAATGTCAAATTACTCTTTTCTTGAATATTGTCTTTGTTTAACATTTGCAGCCTGAGCGGTTACACACAGCCATTCATGAGCCTGTGATTTGGCAACTCCAAATTTTCACCTGTAATGTTATCCCAACAAAGGAAACAATAGCAAAGTGGCTTAGTGTATTTGTTAAAAAGTAACTATGGAGAGGCTTAGTCTGTTGCCATAATTGAAAGTGTGTCGATTTCCTGGGTGACAATTCCTGAAATTAATTGTTTGAAAGAATCCACAAAACAGATGGGAATCTTTAATCTCTATGCTTCAGAGATTAGAAGTGAAAATCTGCGGGAAGAGATCCATAAAAGTGGGGGAATGTGATTCATTGTGACAAAAAAGAGAAAACATGGAGTTATCAGTAGATATTTTCTGGGCTTTGTGTTGCTTTTCATTGGTCTTTGTAAGAATAAATAACATGTCGTACTGAGTCTGTGAAACTGGGAGGGAGAAGAGAAAAGTAAAAATGAGGCAGTGTTAACTCCTGCCGACTCTATCGACAGGAAAAAGGCAAGTCTGAGGAAAAGAAGTGTTTTCTCAGAGGATATGAATTACCGCCTGCCTCTGAACAAAACTGGCACAGTATCTTTTAATCATCAGAACAACTGTAGCGCACAATAATGTGACTGAAGTTGAACCACTCAAGAATGGATCAGCTGGAAGTAACCCTTGCTGTTTTTCTCTCTCTCTTTTTTTTAATCAAAAATTAAATACATTTTGAGTTAAAGGAAAGATAAGACGCCCATTATCCTTTCAGAATAATTATGTGCAGACCAAATGGATCCAGCATGATGAAAGTTTTAGGGGGGGAAAAAAAAAATCACCAAAACATCAGAATTGAATTTAATCGCAGCAGAATTTTGTAGAAGTTGGACGTGCTGTAGGTTTACCTATCTCATCCATTTTATAACGGGTCTTTTTTTATACTGCATGAGTCACCTTTGATCTCCTCAGTCTGGATGGGTACTTGTGTTTTAAATGACTGTGCCACTACCCTGCTGTAGGAAATGGGATATAGTAAACGTGGCTGCTACCTTGAACAAGACAATGACCTGAAGTTGAAAAGCAGCGAGTACAGTAATGGAGGAGATATGATCATAAACAACAAACTGAGTGTAAGAGTAACAAAACATTGTGTGGTGGCAGTTCTGTGTGCCTTTAAAGCATCACGATCAACAACAATGTGAGGGCCGTTTGCAATGTGGCTCACCAAAGAGATAAAGATCAGATAAAGAATATGGGGGAGCATTTCCTGACTGCCCTAATGAAGACAGCAGCATTTTTAAATGGGGAAGAAGATAAGATAGCTTGAATTTATTCACTTTCAGATTCAAGCTGGATAAAGAGCAACACATTGCCCAACTGTAATAAAACCTCCTCTGTCAGCAGCAGTGATGTTGCAGTCCAGAGGGCTGAAGTTCAAATCTCAGAAGTGCTTCTTAGCTGCATGGTGCTTCCTGTGCTATGATATCTTCTTCGTCTCTCTGCCTCCGTCTCAGCATCATTAAAGAGTAGACGCACAGGCAGGAATTCGCATTTGAAACTGATATTACCAACGAGCAAGATCATTGTTGAAGCTATGGCGTCAGTGATGTGGGAGTATATTTTCCGAGCTCCCCGTCCAACAGGAAATGGTGCTGTTTGTACAAACTGTGCACATTGAAAAAAGAAACAAAGTTGAGGCCGGTCACGTATGAAAAGCACGTGGAGCGAATAAAGGTGCATTTCACTCTCTGTGAGCTTCCCTTTTTCAAGTCTGACATCCGATTTCCTCTCAACCTTCAAAAGAGCTCGTGCTCCCTTTTTTTTCTGATCTGAACACGGTGAAGGATCGGCTGTACTGCTGTCGACTCTGCACTCCCGCTTTCATAAATGTATGAATAGGATGCAAAAAATAAACACTTTGCACTTAAAATATTCAAAATGTGCTGACTGCATGCAAGACAAAAGAGAGAGATCTTCATTCAGTTGGGAAGGTGCACAAGGAAACAAAAAACTGTAAAATGCAGGTGAGGTTCTAAAAGCAGCAAAACCTTGACAAATATCAAATGTAATTACATCCTGCACATGCAACAATTATGTATAGTGGAGAGCCTTCACCTCAACCAGTGAAACGGACCAGTTTTTAAAAAATTCTCACATATACAGTGCAGTCTTTGAAAATGCACTGTAAGAGCCAAATACTCAACAATCAACAACTGTTATGCAACTAGATTTATTGTCAAGATGTTCTCACTTCATATGAGCAAACATGGGTTTATTTCTGTGAAGCACCTTTCAACCTAAATTATGATATCACTGCCAGGAGCTCAGTTATGTAAACCCAAAAGTGGATTGTGTACATGCCATTACATCACTTCACAGTGTTCCCTGTGGCCTCATAGGAGCACAATTTAAACTCAATGAGTTGACGGAACAATACAGAAGCAATTTCCACCCACTCTCTGTTCTTCTCTTCCCTCTCTTCATTTGGTTTTCTTTTGGCTGTGCAAACTTTTATCTCTGGTTCAGAACCAAAAATAAGATTTTGTCCCCGAAACCAACCAAAACAATAAAATCCCCACAGTGTATCAGATGAGCATGAAGCTGTTTCCACGAAGTCAAACTGCTCATGAAAACAGGACACCACACACTCTGTTATGGTACAGATGCTACACCTGTGGGCTGAGGTTACAATAGGAGTTCATTAAATTTTTAGGCAGAAGTTTAGAAGTTGTGCCTTGTTAAGGCATACATTCAAACTGCAGCACTCCAACCATTTCTAGACAGGAAATTAAAATAAGTCAAACAGAGACAGTGATAAAAATGCTCAAATGGAAATCAAGCTGTGTCGAATATTTTGGTTCTCTTGTTAAACTGTTTCAGCCGCTGCTCCCACGTACTGTAGGCTCGTTTAGGCGCAGGGAATAATAGATCGCAGAAGGCTACAGTTCGTCGGAAGTCCTACCTGATCCTGCTGCTGAGACGCTTTCACGGGCCCGTTCGCGTCTTTTGCAGAAGTCATGACGGTAAATAAAGAGGTGGAAGCGCGCGCCGGCGTCCGCTGCTTACAGGTGCAGAATAATGAAGCGGAGAGAGAAGCAGATCGAGACAGAGAGAACGAGAGAGAGAGAGAGAGAGGCGTACAAAGTGTTCAAGGATATCCAGTGATTTGCTGAAACAATGAAGAGACCGTGGGTGCAGACAGCACAGGGTTCAGCACCGCCGCGATGTGGGAGGTTCAGTTTGCCTTTCAGAGTGGCGGTGTCATCACCCACAGCTCAATGGGCTCCTACTACTTAAACCTATACCTGATGTTTTTGTTGTTGAGCATTTAGTCTTTAATTTGCGCACTTTAGGACTGAGATGCACTTATTTGGAGTGATGGAGAATCATGGCGCAAACACTGGAGGGTTAGACATCCTTCAGCTGTAAGAATAAATGTCAGAGGAAACTGCATAACAGACTGCTATGTGTAAGTTATTTTCATCATTATCTTCAAAAATGTATTCTGTATTCTATTTTTACAGCAACTGAAACTACAAAATCAGACCTAAATAGGAGAATGAAGCCAAAAAGAAGCTGAAGTAAAAAGACTTAATGAACAAAACATAGCAGCTCCAGGTATAGTGCAAAAGTCTTCTCAGACTTCTCTGCAGTCCAGTCTGAAACTGCAAGGCTTTACCATTTCCATTTCTGTGTTGCGTGTTTCACGCTCCACCATAATACAAAGGAGAGCTCAAGGTTTTGTCCTTCCACCTGGACCTATATTTAGTCGTAGCAGGCTCCACTGCTCGGCTCCGAGCTCACAGCAACTGATAATATGGAGACCTGTCAGATTGGATCAGATCACTGCGGGGCACTCATTACTGGCAAGTCCATTACACAGGAAATGGAAACAGGAATCAATGCAAGTAGAACAAAATACTTTCAGGTATCAGTGCAGTTCTTTTCAGGGGTCTTAGTCTTATCTTGCTTAAGTTAGAGTCGTGACTGACAATGTTCTGTGCATTGCAGTTTGGGGAGAAGAAGAGAAGTGATTTGCATAGTGTGTCTATACCCATAAAAATCATATTTAGTCCACTATATTGTATGCCAATGCTGCTGTATTGTCTGCCAATAAAACAAAGGGTTGCTGCTGGCCTGGCTCTCGAGAAGCAGTGCTACCGTCCTCCCACATAGAGCAGAAATAGTTCCAATTCCTAACAAAACATTGTTTGTGCTGTAACTCTCTCACCATGTGTCACATCTCTGTGCACACACAATCCACACTCTTGTTAGCACAGCTTGTCTGCCTATTTGTGCTGTGCACACACACACACACACACACACACACACACACACACACACACACCTCTGGTTCTACAAAGAACATTACTTCAGAAGTCATGCACAGTCTCTGCAGAGCTCCTGGCCTTTTGAACCATCATCTGTTGGAGGGAAAGGAACTTAACAATCTCAGATAAGAGAGAAAGATTCCCTTGTTTCAATAATGTCTTCAGTGTAATGTGTAGCAGTGCCTTTATTTTCATCTTAAGGGCTAATTATTGTTAGGGTGATTCTCTCTCAGCCATTTGTGGATCTATAAATTAACAGGAATAAACAGAGCAAACTCTAAACTTACTGGAGTAAAATTGTCCATTTATCTTATCATAAGAGTGCATAATGACTATAATAAATGATACAGTAAATCAGGAAATGTTTTGATTGCTCCAGGAAATTAAACTGTGCAATCTCGCTTACTCTCAGATTACACCTTCATTCATTACTTACTTGGAAATTATGAACATGAAGACATGAAGTGCTGCCAGATCGCATAGATTAGGAAAAAATTATACAGTAACTGTTATCAGTCCAGGTTACACTTGAAAAAAAACTAATTTGATTATAATTACATTTTGGGGGATTTTGTTCCACTGTTTTTGAAAGATTTCTTCAGACTATGAGACAAAAATCTTTAAGGATCCATTGTCTTTAAAGTCTTTACATTTCTGTGCTCTCATGCTCTTCATCATCATCATCATCACTGTTAGGGTCGTACATAACAAAGTGAACTACGTGGTTTAATCATCCTCCATGAATCAACTATTGCAGAATCGTTCTGCATGCCAAACATCTAAGATTTGTATATGTTAAGAAATAATAAATAAATGTTTCTAGAACATTTTTAAATTAAATTAAAAAGTAGACAGAAGCTCATGTAAGTACAGATTTACCGATCCAAACTGCCAGGTCGGTATCTGCACCAACCATACCAGATCTTATTAAGGGAATCTGGTATCGGCCATGACATGACCGACTTACAGTAAATACAGTTTCTTCCTCAATGTCATTAAAATAGCCACAGATTCCACTATCAGTTACATTCATTCAGTCATTGTGGGACGCTGACTCAGTTTCACGCATCACAACAATTCCTGTCCTCATGTTAACTTACAAAAAATCAGTTCCTACTTACTATATTACTGATGATCCTTACTGATAACATCGTTTATATTTTGGATATCTGTTTATTAATATTTTTATACTTGCACTGTTATTGATATTTTATATTTGTACTGTTTATATTTGCATATGTTTCCTACTTTGTAATGCAACTGCTGAACAACAATTTCCATCGGGATAAATAAAGTTCTGTTTTATCTTATCTTCCTCGTAGTGAGGTATACAGATTTAAAATTTGTGAAAAACAGAGCACTGGTCTTGGATCGGTACTCGGATACCCTGAGTTGAGGTATCGGAAACGGTACCAGAGAGAAAAACATTGCATCACTACATGTAAGCAACAACAAAATATTGTGGAGTAAAAGCCCATGGATAAGCAGAATTGCAATAATAGGAAATTAATAATAATACAAATAAGATAATAGGTAAGCTAATGGGCAGCGCATTACATCACCACCAGACTCTAACCAATTCTAGCTGTCATCATTGGTGCCTCTGAGCATTACAGGGTCAGGATAAAGGGGGCAAAAAGAAAAGAAGAAAAGAAAGAAATTAAACAAACAGATACAGAAATAAATATAGAAAGAAAGTATTAACACAGAAGAAGTTGGATGCAAAGATAATGTTTCCTAATGTTACAGATGAAACACAAATTTTGGTGACAGGACGATTCTGACAGTCGACTTTAAAAGGCCATACACCATACCAAACACAATATTTGGCACTGCTGTCACTGCGCAGCGCCACACATGGCCTGAGGGAGCTGCATGACCAGCTCACTGCCAAGACTCATTTCAGTGCCGCTGCTGTGGACAGCTCCACTGACACATGAGCAGAGAGACTGTTTACCTTTCACCAAAATACATTCAAATAATCAAATTCAGATATAAAACGTGTGTAATTGGGTCTGCTTTGCATAGATAGCACAATAAATAAGAAAACAGCATTGAATTAAATTAATTTCACAATTTAAGATTACAGTTCAATTCTCAAATGTGTGACAGTCTCTCTCCTCTCCCTATTATCTGTTTTCACACATACTAATGTGCTTTCCACAGTCGCTCAGTGATTAAACTCACCTCGCTGTCAGAGGATGCAAGCTCCTGACAATTAGCCACACAAACATTTTTATTTTTTTAATAATAAGAAAGGTGAAAGGCAACAGGACAGCATTTACAAGATAAACACTGCATTAAACAAAAAGCAAACATAGGGAGCGCTTAAGAGACTAACCAAGCTCTAATAAACAAGAGAAGAAACCCAAACACAGGGAGGGGTACAAAGACTGATCACCACAGCACAGTGCACGTAGGTTCCTGGCAACAATTACCTTGCAAAGAAACAACAGACAATCAGGTTTAATTGGAGAAGCAAAAGAAAATGTAGCCATGTGGGGTCAGAGTGTGCCAGCAGAGTCTTTGTTTTTACAACACATGCTCTCCTTTAAGCCACATTTTTATCAGCTAATTGACATCATTTTCATTTGTATTCTGTTTTATCATTTAGCGGTTTATGTGCTGCCTGAGACAGCATCTCTAGGCAACACCTGTCAAATAAATCCTTCCTTCCAGGGCCTTTAAACAAGTACTTTGCACCAAGCAATGAATGTGCGGTTGGCATAGCCTTTTTTCTATGGGTTCAATAAATTTAAATTTATTTAACTGTCAATAAACAGTGTGAAAGTCTTCAACTGCATGCTAGCTCCCCCCAGTGATCACTAGTTGTCTGACATCTTTATGCTGGTCAAAAAAAAAAATTCTCACAGGGCAATTCCTCTTTTAATTGTTTTTACTCTGGGGCTTGTGTTTATTTTATTACAAAAACACAGGCACAAATTAGGGTTTATTATAAAGGCATTAACTTGTAGGTTGGCAGGGCCATGCAGTTATTAAAATACAACTCATTTCACATGATTAATGGCAGGAAATGTTTTCTTATGAAGGAGATTGTGGAGAGAGAATATGAAAGTCTGAATCCCTGAACAACTCTGCCTACAGTCGTGGCCACTAGTCTGTCAGTTAAGACTGAAGAGAAAGAGAGAGAGACGAGGACGGCTAACAAAGGCCAGAACAGTTTTGTTTGATAACTGATCATTATCAGCAGCGCTCTCTCCACAGACCAAACAGCAGAGCAAAAAGCCTCACACAGCCACAGCCACTTAAAACCAACAACGCCAGGCAGCACATCATTATCCACCATGTTTGTGTATAAATGCATCCCTGAGGGTTTTTTCCAGCGTACAGACGGTACAATATTGCTATGGTGATGAATAAGGGACAAACATTATATCATCAACACCTGTGCAACCTAATGCAATGAAATACAACAACTTTGCAATAAATACTACCTTTGCAAAGCTTATAATTTTCACATTTAGTCTAAACTGTGTCAGAGAGGTGCTAAGTCAACTGTGGGGTAGTTTTTGCTTTTATAGTGGTGTTGTTAATGTCTCATACATTATTAATCAGCAACCCACGTTTTTGGGTTTGACTTCTAATGGTCAAAATTGTGTACTGACAATCTGCATGTTAATATTTGACCTTTTCACAACCAGAATTTAGCGTATTTTATACTTTCAAACCCAATATTTTTACTTGCCACTTGTAGGCCAACCAATAAATAAATGTCTAAAGGATTCAGCATTTCCCCACCAGAATTGTATTACTGGCAGTGTGGGCTCTAAACCAGCATTAAGCCTTGTTGGGTCTAAATGTAAAAAAATGATAATAAAAATAGCAGTAGAATCCTAAAGATTTTAATGCAATTGCCATCTACTGTATTTGCATTCAATAATTATCTCACTATATAGTAGTTTGCATTGGTACTGGCCGAGTCCACCATTCCCGCACTGGATTCAGATTAACTACCTAAACATGAGGCAATCACAGGAAAACTATACATGTATGTTATCCAGCATGATTTTATCTCATTGATAGCAGCCTCACTGTTTACTCTCCACTCTCCTCACAGTTATATTGAATTATTGCTGATGCAAAGAGAACATCTTAATACTTCTGCTTCACATTAAAAAACAACTGGCTAAACAGGGGTGGTTTTTATTGTGAAGCAGCCACAGAAAACGCAATGTATTTGTCACTGCGGTTAGCGATGACCGCAATTGTTCATCAAAAATGCATCTACAAAACAAGACATGGTCATTTTTGTAATTTCTTGACAGCAGATAATTTATAATTTTTGCAAGGGAGTGATGGAACAAGAAGGAGCAGCCACAGTGAGCTGTTAGATGAAGCGATGCAGGCGACAGGCTGCGCACCTCCAACTCCTCAGCAATGTAACAAACTTTACTGTGCCCTGCTGTTGTGCGGGGAACTACTCACAGCATGCGCAGCATGAAATCAGATCACGGTTGCAATTATTATTGACTGGCTTCTTTATTAAAACAACATGAGCTTGTTTGGTTGCACTGTAAACAGAAACAACAGTAGCTCTTTTGTTGTATTTATGACAAAACAACGGCTCATTGATGCTGTAGCATTAAACTGCACTTGCTGTAACCACGGTAACTATGGGTGACGCCAAATAATCCATGACTGACAAATACAAATAATTAAAACATTATAGAGACTTTATCTATATTTTTCTGAGGGATGGTATAGGTGGGTATGTGTTGGGGGGACTTGGACCTCAGCATTTCAGATATCTTGGCTACAGCCCTGCCTCTCAGACAGCGTTTGGACCACTGAAATTATGTCAATGAAACACTTTGAAAATTTGAATAAATTAATAAAACATTCAAAGAATGTTAAATACATAATAAATACAAATAAAACAGCATGACAGTAACTTCATATTGTTCTCATGCACAATGCCAATAAAATCCTTTCAATCAACGATGGCTGCTGATTTAGGAACAAGCTGTCAACCAGGCCAGGTCAATCATCCGTCACGTCCCCTTTGCCCTCTGGCCTGCCATGACTCCTTCAGCTGTCCACATGGCAGCACACCTGCCTCACTGCTGTTTGTGTCTCCACTTCCGAGCGGAGCTGCGGTTGTAAATCACAGGTTAAGGATAGATAAAGTGTGGGCAGTGCTTCATAGTTTATCACAGATCAGTACTGTACTTAAAGGTCATCAATTTGGCCCTGAGAAAACAGCCTATGTATGTCATGGAGTGATGAAAGGCAGAGAAGTTTTCAGACTGCAGGCAAAGGCAGTTTTTCACTGTCTGGACATTACAGAGGGGTAATTAACAAGTCTGCAAGTCTTTAATCAGACTCATTATTGGTTCTACCAAGAGAGGACTTTCAGGGGGGAAACAATTAATCTACCATTGTCTTATCCGGAATTGTTTGGACACACACACACACACACGCACACATTATAAAAAATGACATTAACTTTGTATCATTCCCTAGCCTCTGAACCTCACTCCTTGACCCTCATCAATATGTAACTGTTTTTCTGGGAAGGCTGCCCTGCTGGTCAACGTACTTGTTATAAACAACAGAACCAGTTCACATTACTTGACATTACTTGATGACACTAAGTTATTTTTATACCACGTAGTCAGTAGCTGCATAGTATTTGAAGCTGAACATGCCATATTCCTGACGTAAAGTGCAGTGATTGAATTAATATAATCATTTTTTTGTATTCGCCTCCAACTTATAATGTTACATGTTCTTTTTCTCTAATTGGCTACTGACATTTACACTAAATCCAGTATGATGTAAATGAGGCAACTGCATCCTCCCACCAGCAACCTGATTCCCATCAAATCTTCCAAGGAAGTGGAGCATTTCTACAGAGGAGGTAGAGGGAGTCCTGTTTTTGAAAATATAAATATACATTTCCAGTTTAAAGTACAATTTCTTGTCAGTTTGCACTTGTTATATGCTATTATGATTGATAAATTAAATACTTTCACTGTTTTATTCAGTATTTGAGTTGCATTTTTAAAAGACCCTTTGCAGAGAATATTCTTTACTATTTAAACAGCGTTGTATAATGTCTATAGAGAAATAAGACTAACAAGGATGAAATTGGTTTCATTTTATGTGTTGTTTTTTTCCAGTTTCATTATTCAGTTTGCATTATGGCAGTTTCACATCACCTCCTCTGACTGGCTCAGGCTCACAACTGTAGTTTTTTATGCTCTACAGTCTACTGTATTGCTGTGTGCCCCATGAAAATGATGTTGTATGAGGTAACCAAAAATATTCATTCCTCTAAACAACAACATGCCACTAGCTCTCCACTATCTGCTCTCACAGCCTTCAAGCAGAGACTCTCTCCTGAGGAAAAAGATTATATCAGCTGCAAAACTCGCCACACAGCAGTGCAGAACAGGCTTCTCAGTGAATGCCTCCAAACTATAACAGAAATAAAAGATCCATACAGATCATTGTCTGACAAAAACGACAGCCTCAGGGACCAAAATGGGAATAGATCTCAGTAGTCCATTTATAGGATGTCCAAACCCTTAACTCTTCATTTACTGCTAGTGTTACATTAAGTTCCCATTAACATATAACCTCACCTCAAGGCTGCTGGGACCAAAATGTCCTTAAATTTAGGACTCTGTGGCTTGCAAATGAGACACAAAACCAGACACTGTCACGTTGCTGACCGCAATATTTCCAGGATAATGCAGTCTGCTAAGAAAGATCAAATATAGAAGACAGACAAGAGAGTCTCAGTGCTTACAGGACAAGACCTTTATGGGGCGCTACAGAGCAATGAAAATAGAGAGAGGAAGACCTGCAGCCATGACCTGATAGGTTTCTTCCCCTATAGTTAATTTAAACCAATACTTGAATTATTTTCTGCAACCAACCTGGTTTTATTGTGTTAGACTGTGTTTCCTTATTCAGGCAACATGCAATACCAGGTTAGCACATCCAGTTTTTTCAGAGCACACAACACTCACAGCTCATCACTGGATGGTGATTTCACATCGTGCCTTGCTTATTTTAAATGATCCTTAAAGATCCCCTCCAGACAAGTTTTAAGACATATAAAAATACTTGGCTTTGAATAATAATTTGTGTCTGATGTGTTTTTTTTTCCAAAATGGGTTATTTAACTTTAGTTATATCATTAAATACTCTTAAAATTACATCTACTCCTTCTCCCTCTAATATGAATATGAAAACATTTTCATTTCAAAAGTTTAACTGCTGAAAACAAGATGTCTCCTACTTCACTAGCCGTGTTTCCATCTAATTGTCAAGCAAATTTGAAGCAAACTTTTGAAATGTTGCAAAAAAGAAAAATTAGTTACATCAACTGGTTTGGAGCGAATAAACTAGGCTACAGCATAGTTTCTTCAGAAGTTGGCGGTATAGGCCATGTTACTCATGGCTGTGATAAACAGAGTAGAAGAAGTAGAGGTCACGAACTGGAAACAAAACCAGTTGTTTGCCAACTACAAGAGAAAAATGGAGAGAGGTCTTTAAAATTTCCTAACTCTTCTTCTTCCTTTTCTTCAAACTCCTGAAGTGTGCAGACGACACAGTGGTCATCGGCCTCATCCAGGATGGTGACGAGCCTGCATACAGAAGGGAGGTTGAACAGCTGGCCCTCTGGTGCGGTCAGAACAACCTGGAGCTGAACACTCTCCAAACTGTGGAGATGACAGTGGACTTCAGGAGAAGGCCCCCAACACTGTCCCCCATCACCATATCCAACAATCTCCCAGGACTTAAAGTGGGCGTCCATCGACACCATCATCAAAAAGGCCCAGCAGAGGATGTAATTCCTGTTCCAGCTCAGGAAGTTCAACCTGCTTAAGGAGCCGCTGATCCAGTTCTACTCTGCAATAATCCAGTCTGTTCTCTGCACATCCATCACTGTCTGGTTTGGATCAGCCACCAAACAGGACAGAAACAGACTACAACGGACAGTCAGGACTGCAGGAAAGATCATCGGTGCCGACCTGCCCTTCATTCAGGACTTATACATGTCCAGAGTCAGGAAACGGGCAGGAAACATCACTGCAGATCCATCACACCCTGGACACAACCTGTTCCAACTTCTCCCCTCTGGTAGGCGCTAGAGAGCACTGTACGCCAAAACAACCAGACACAAGTTTCTAACAGTTTCTATCCACAGACCATCACTCTGATGAACAGTTAACACCAGTCACATAGCGTCAGGAACAATTCCTGTGACTCTCACATCCACTGTACCTGTAGGTTTAGCTCATTGTTTATGTAAATATTATCACTTTTTAAATCTACACAGGCTGTACATACTGTTTATACTGTCATATCCACCTACCTCATGTATACAAAGCAACCTGTTACATTAATCATATTTATTTCAGCACCATTTGCACTCTGCACCATTGCACAAATTGTCTTACTGTTTACAAATGTTAGTGTTGTTGTTTGTAGTACTTTTAAAAAATATACTTGTTTTTAGCTGTATTTATGTCTATTTCTGTGAATGTACATCGAGAGCAACAAAAAAATTATCTTGTCAAATTCCTTGTATGTGTACACATATCTAGCCAATAAAGATGATTCAGATTTTCTCGGAGAGGAAACAGCTGATTTTTTCTTTTTCAAATTTTGCCGTTTCCATCAACCTTTTGCTACAAAATGCGCATAAAAATACGTTGATGGAAAAGCGGCTATTGAAATGTCTATTCTCTGTATGTGCACTGGAGGTTTCATGTTTCCATAACGAAAACTAATCTTGCTTGTACGTACACTTTTTAAACTTTGATTTAAGGTGAGCAAAGAGAAACTTTCCCTCCTCAGCAGATGAATGTTTAAAACAGTCTTCTAGTGTCAAACTCTGCACATACATCATTCTGCACAGTGAAGCTCAAACATCCAAGTAAAGTGACAGTAAGCAAAAACACATTTTGGAGTGGAGAGGGACTTAAAAAATACTTTTAATTAATTGTTACTGTGTGGACATGTCATGTTTATTATGGCCTAGGTGAGCTGGTCATAACACATATTATAAATATAAATGATTATTATAAGTAATTGTATAATTATCACAGTTTTTTCAGGTATCTGGGACAAATTTGATGCCACATGGCATAGTCAGCTGTGTACATCATCCTAACCTAATGTGAGGAAAGTTACAGCAACTCCAAAAGAACATCTGAGTGTCTCTCATGAGTTAATTCCATCAAAGTGTCTTTTGAAGATTGCAGTAATTTACAAAAAACACCCAAAGGCATCATTGTGGTCAGAAAATAAGCAAACAGAAGTTGAGTACAGCTGTACTGAGTGGATATGTCTCAGATAATAAAATACAACAGCGAGAAAATTATGTCAACAAGAAAACAATAAAGTTGCTCATTAAGTATAGCACATGGGCAGCTGGCACATACAAAAAGAGAGGAGCAGGGTGAGTCAGCATGCATTTACAGAGCATTAACCCATCTGCTGATCTAGTTCTCATAAAACAGACTTATGAGCCTCATGAACTTTATGTGTGCTCATCAATGGCTTACAAGAGGGTCATAAAATGAAAAGAAGAACAAAGTTAACACTGCATTTTGGCAAGTTGTTGGAGATAAAGCACAGCCACAAGGGCAATAAACAAGGAATTAGCAGCAATGTGTGCTGTATATTCAGATCGGGGAGTTACAAATCATCAAATAAACAAAAGTCACAGGTGTAACAAAATGTGTTTCAGTGGGCCAAAAGGAAATGATAATGAATCACATACAAGGATAGGATAATTAATATATCAGTGTTGTTCTATTGTTCTTAAGAAGGAGTAGTAGAAATACCGAGGGGAGTGATTAAAAGCAAATTAAAAGCATCTGAAAGAATAGTGTTTCAGTGTTACCCATTCACTGGGGGTTTGGAAAGGTTTTCATCATCACGCTACT
This sequence comes from Siniperca chuatsi, assembly GCF_020085105.1. NCBI lineage: Eukaryota > Metazoa > Chordata > Actinopteri > Centrarchiformes > Sinipercidae > Siniperca > Siniperca chuatsi. Next base: position 14,466,938 of record NC_058054.1, on the reverse strand, counting down.
CCACATCTCCAAGGACCCCCATCAACTAACAAAAAATTTCCAATTTAGTTTATGTTTAATTATTCTCTCTATCTCTCTTCAGTAGCTACTTCAGACCCAAATGAGGCACTTTAGACACACACACACACACACACACACACACACACTAACCTGTATCTCTCTCTCACACATACACACACAGAGATAAAGACAGAAATCCAAGAAGCTGCCCACCCAGAATAAGCACACAGCTATTCTCTTGTTATTATTGTCATTCAAACCTTCATCAACTTTGCATTAATGGGACAGTTCACCCGAATCACAATTGTTTTTTTCTAGAGGTCCATTATCTAGCCACACAGATGGTTTTGGTCTTATTAGTCCAGGTTTTGAGACGTCTGTCTCTGAGATTTCTGCCTCCACCCCAGACAAAGACAGATATCACAAAACCTGGACAAATAAAACCAAAACTATCTTCATAGCTAGATAGCACTAATAATAGATGTGTTTCTGTAATTTGAGAGAAACAACCTTATACTTGATCATTTAAAATGTTGTAACAAGACTACAGCCATGCTATCGGCTCTGTGAGACTGTATAGTCACAGTGGTGCTTTAAGACAAATGCTAACATAAGGTTGCTAGCATGCTCACAATGATGCCACATACTGATGTTTAGCATAACGTTTACTATGTTAACCATCTCAGGTTAGCGTGTTAGCATGCTAACATTCGCTAATTAGCAACCACCAAGTACAGCTGAGGTTGATGGTAATGTCATTAGTTTTACAGGCATTTGGTCATAAACCAAAGTATTGGACGAATTCAAATTTTGACTTTGGGGGTGCTAGATGAAAAATTAAGGGATCACCAAAGTTATTACACTATTCTGTGGGAGACATGAATGTGTGTACCAAATTTCATGGTAATCCATCCAATTTTTATTTTGACATTTCACTCAAAACTACCAATGTCAACCTTGTCATAGCACTAGAGGAAAAGTCAGGGGTTTCCCAAAGTGATAAAATTCATCATCTGGGCACCATCGATATTTGTCCCAAATTTTCAAACAACCAAAGTGATGGACCAACTGACATTGCCATCATTGGAGCAACGCCACCACACACATCTTATATTATTATTAGCAGGAGTAGTAGTAGTAGTAATAGTGATAGTAGTATCCTTGAAACACAGAAAATATGAAAATATTGTGACAGCTTGTACACTGTCAGCTCTCTGCCAGAGCTCAGCTTCTCAGGGGATTTGGATGCAGTTTTGAAACACTTGTGTCAAACTTGTATCATGTCAAAACGAATACATATTTCAGGCATCAAAGCAGCCACAAGGACAAAACCCCAGGATGCTCAGCTAGATCAGTATCAGCTGCTAAGCTGTAGCCTGAGTCTATCAAAGTCAGACAGTCTCTCATTGTTGCCTCCTGCTCCCTGTGTGACGCTGACAGCATTAAGTGAAACATCTTGGTCCTTCAACATCTGCCGGACAATGCTGAAGATGTTTTATGAGTCTGTGGTGGCCAGTGCTATCCTGTATGCTGTTGCATGCTGGGGCAGCAGGTTGAGGGTAGCAGACGCTAACAGACTCAACAAACTGATCCGTAAGGCCAGTGACATTGTGGGGGTGGAGCTGGACTCTCTGGCGGTGGTGTCAAAGAGGAGGATGCTGGCCAAACTACATGCCATCGTGGACAGTGTCTCCCACCCACTCCATGACGCGCTGGTCAACCTTCAGCGGAAGACTCATCCCCCCAAAATGCACCACAGAGCACCACAGGAAGTCGTTCCTGCCTGTGGCCATCAAACTCTTTAACTCCTCCCTCTAAGTGTCAGTCTATATGACCCTAAGTCATTAAACTGGACATAGAATCATTAACATCACTGCAATGCTTGACATAATTGTGCAATATTCTGTGTTAATACTCCTGTGCAATATACTCTTTTCAGTTTAAAATTCCCTATTTATTGATATTTATTCATACTTCTATTACTACTGTGCAATATCCACCGTCTCATTATAATCTTAATAGGCTACACTTAACTTGACAGTTCATGCACTATTACTTACTACTTGTATTATTATACCGTATTATTATCATCAACCGGTAAACCCACTTTGTACATTACACTTATTTTATTTTATACTTATACCCACTTGGTACTTAATTTATCTGACCTGTATTATGATGTATTATATTTTTTTTTGCCTAGTACTTCTATTCCTGTGTGCACTGATGTGATAGTGAGCTGCTGTAACAAAAACGTTTCCCCTCGGGCATCAATAAAGTATTTCTGATTCTGATTTTGATCTTGCCCTGCTAAGCTGCAAAATGTCTACAAACACTAAGATATATGTATTGCTATGTCCTTAATGAGATATTATTGATAAATGCACCACAAATGCACAACTGAGTATGGCTGATTAGACTCCTCAAGTCACATTTGATTGGATACATTTTTGCAACTGCTCCAAGTACAGGATGAGTCATCAAAAATACTCAGTTTTGTTTTTTTATGTTTTACAGGAAGACAAAAGAGAGGGATTTTTAAAAATACATATTTAGTATGTAACAAGAGATAAATGAGAAACTGACACAGGGAAAATGGATTGGAAAATGTATTTTTCATTTCACTGCATCTTTAAGTATTTTTTGTGGGATGCTTTTCCCCCCTTTATTAGAGAGAAGACAATATAGAGGGACAGCGAGAGAGCGAGGAGTTTGCTACAAAGGTCCCTGGCCAGACTCAAATTGAGAATGTTGTTGCATGATCAGTTTTCTTAAAGCCCTAAGCAACCAGTATGCCCCAAATGTTGTCAAACAAGTAAATAATTTCTGCCGTTTGGGTGAAATAATTCAACTTTTGTCCACTTGAGTTTCACAAGTGTATTCAGAAACTAGATTCAGTTATTCTTGAACTCAGGTAAAGCTTACCACACGTTTAAATGAACTGATGCTTTAAGATTCGACAAAATTAGTGAGAAAAGTTTATTTTTAAAGTCTGATTACCTCATCCCATCCCAGTTGCTTCATACTAAATGTTTGTGCTGTTGAGGTCCAACTTTGTCTACTGGCGTGTATATTAAATATGTATCGTAGTAAAAAAGCTGATAATGCACGATGGGACTTGGGAAGCACTCTGCATTACAATGCAGCCTTTGCTTAACCACAATTAATGCATGTAGGGAAAGTGCATTAAGGTATTTCTATGCTGGATCCTGTGTGTCTGTTTTTTCCTTTTACATCTCACTGCAGCATTCAAGTAAGACATTCAGAAAAAAACATTTTAAACTCCATTTATACACACAGGAAAGAGAGGCAGAGAAATGTATTCTGAATCAACCAAATATCAATTTCGCTCCATAATACTTTATATAAACTGCATTGTAGTGCTATTTAATATACATTTATAACACCAAGTTGCCCTTCAGCTACAGACTGGTATTTAAATTTACCAGCTGACAAGTTTTTAGATATAATGATTTTAATTTTACAGCAAATTCTAACAACAACAACAACTTACAACACGGGCTGTCATCTGAAGTGCTCATTATATCATCAGACAGTTTGAAAGCAAAATAAATAAATAAACAGCTCTGACACTAGCATAGAAACAGCTTGTAATTTCTTTTGAAAATGTCCTTCAAGTGCTCAATAGCAGATTGATTAAAAGCATAATTAGAAAGGAGAAATGCTTCACATGGCAAACATAAAACAAATGCAAACACGAGTTACTTGTGTCCCTGAAAGGATTTAACACACTCACCTTCCACAGTCTCTCCACCCGGGACAACTTGCGTGTGTTCATTGTGATGGAGTGGCCACATATGGAGCCTCAGCGTTAGAAAGGGTGAGCGAGGAGTGATGTAGATGGAGGGAGAGATGGTGAATAATGATCTGGTCATAAACAAGACACACCTCAACTCTCAGTGAGAATAGTCCCATAGTCAGCATCTCAGCACTAAGTTCCACACATTAAGTTGAAGTGAGTGCCCACGTGAGTGTGTGTGTGGTTATGGATGTTGGCATGGACTTTTTATAAGTGAAACACTGCCAGGCTTTCTCAAGTAAAGGCCACGTCATAGAGGAGACCCCTGAATGCCAACGAGAACCGGACACTGCTGCTGTCACACCAGAGGACGTCACGTCAGCGCCCTGAGGGAGAACAGGGTGTTGACGGGCACACTAATCTCTGTAACACAAGCCAAGAGGAGAGTGAAGAGGAAGCCAAAGCGCTCGGCCCCTTCACAACATTCAGCACTGAACCACTTACCTGGGCCATTAGCTGTAGCTTGCCATTCAGCACAGATCAGCATTACACACCACACGCAGAGCTTGGCCACTTTATGGTGCTTTTTTACCTAGGGTTGTTTATCCTGTCTCCCTTCTGCTTTTCTCCCAGGAGCAATTTACCCACAATACCATCTTTTTTGATTGATAAAAGCGCTGCTCTTATAGCTACAGGCTGATGCAGGCTAGAATTTGAGAAGTCAAAGGGACAAAGTAATTCGTCACTAAGTGCACATATCTGTGCCCTCAAGGCTTTGCAGGAATGCTAATTGCAGCATTAAATGTGACTGCTGCGTGAGTCTGTGACTGTTGAGCTTTTTTTGCTCGTGAATGATTACAATACAATGCAGGTAGAAAATTCTGGTTTCTGTAAATTAAAAATACTCAGGAACACCAAACTTCTCTAAATGACATTACGCTCATGGACAGCTGTACATGTGCATTTGTTGCCAAGCTGAAGGATTTGGAACCTGCAAAGACGACGTCAGAAGCCAAAGAACTGTCAACTGACAGGGTAGAGTAATATTACAGGATTTTACACAAATATGACTCTGCATAGTTTTAATTCATTGTCACATCGGAGATGAACACTAACATAACAAAAAAGAATAACAAAAAATTACAGAAAGTTTTAGTTTTGCTGAAATATTGCTAGCATTTTCAGCCCTTATACATTGTTTGCTAAGCATTTGAATGTGGAATGTGGAATCAAATAAAATGTTGTTGGTGACATGATAGTGTGTAATTTGTAATTTATTACAAGATAGTGCAATTTATTACAAGCTAGCTGAGATAGGTTTGCAATTTTGCAAACTTTCAAGGCTTGCTCATGAGATTGACAAAGACTGACCAAACATTTTGGTGTGAGATGAATATATTTATTTGCATGCTAGCCTGAGACAGAACTGAGGTTAGATTACTTTTTGCATCCGGAGAAACTACAAAACTCCGTGATACAGGGATGACACTGATAAGGTGACAGTCTATGTCGCAATCTTTCATAAATAACATTGGCATTAGCATGTACCAGAGACACTCTGCTGTCAGACTGTCGTTTTCAGGACAGTAGAAACAGTTTGCAACCCTGCATTAGTTTGCTTAATTAGAAAGTATAAATTATGCATTGATAACAGTGAATGAGGTTTGGATTTTTACAACAACGGTTCTTTCTATGGTTTTATTGCAGGAATCAACCTCAACTTCTACCTCCTCTGAAGCAGTGTGACGTAGTGTCGTAAAGAGTTACGCACTGACTTACTTACTTACTTACTTAAGAGATCGTACCCGCTCAACCCAAGTTACATAGTGCAAAAACAGGTGTTCGGGGGGCCGAGAGGGATTGAAAGAGGCACCATTCTCCCTATTACAAGTCAGTGTACCATCAAAATGATTTTGAAGCTGTTTTCATCTATTTTAAGATAAAAAAGATGCATAATGTTGCTTTAACACAGAAATGACTATGTGTAACGTGAAAATAAGCTCATAGTGCCAAATAAAGACACAGACATAGCTTTCTCTGTTAAGCTGATATGGTGTGTATGTTTGTCGCATCACATAAGCCATAATGTCAGCACAGCAAGATTTCTTCCTACGAACACATTCAACAAATAAAGTCTCTGTATTCCCATGATGCAACAGCCAATCTGGTGAGGGGAGGAACATCAATCATCGCGGTTCGCCTTTCCTGCCTTTTGGTGGGGTACGATTTGACAGGCTGCCAGCTCCAGAATAGCAAATCACTCAATAGCGCTCCCCGTTCTCTCCACCTCCGCTACACCAAACAATCATTATCTCCCCCATCTCTGTTCTGCTCCATGAGAGCTCCACAGTGAACATCATCACAGAAGTCAGCGCTCCACTCCCAGCTCAGGGAAAAGCAATCTTCTTCCCTTGTCCCCGTAGCTCTGGGTCTCATTCAGACTCCTGACTCCTGGCTTAGAGGAACAGGAGAGAAATACTGACTGGAGATGATGATGTACATGTAGGGAAAGCACCACAATACAGACTGCACCTGACAGAAAAATGCTCTCAAAAATGACAATGACCTGCATGTGCCTGTACACAAGAGGGAAGTTAGCAGATACACACACTCAGATACACAACACACTACCAATTCAGACCTAAGATGCAGTAAACAACTTGTTACTCCGTATTGAGTCTGACCAGCCACAGTCATGCTGAGCTTTCTAACAGAAGAAACAAGCTACAAACCCACCTTCATGGCTGGAGGGACAAAACTTTTCTCTCCTGTCGCTCCTCGCAAGACTAGAATGCACCGAAAGATCTGGTGAGGATGAAGCATGAAAACCTCATGCATTATTCATCAGAAGACTAAACCAGAGCCTGGAGGCAAGAGAGGGCCCGCTTAGTCGTGGCATCATTCTGTGAGTGAACACCAACAGACTTTTGACACAACAGACAATTTGACTTGTCAAACACAGGTGGAACTAACTACATTCATAATGGCTGCTTTTTATTTAGGTGTTCGGGTTCATGTATGTGCATGTTGATTTAATGACATGGATAACTGTCACACCTAAATGGAACACAGCCATCATTAATGTTATTAGTTACACCTGTGCTTTTCCTGCAAGTGTCGATGTGATGTGAAAAATGTCGACTACTAAGAAATCAAAATATATCTACTAGAGTTGCACCACAAGTATGTATATCTATCTATCTATCTATCTATCTCTCTCTCTCTAAATATAAATATGTGTATAGATAGATAGATAGATAGATCGATAGATAGATCGATAGATAGATAGATAGATAGATAGATAGATAGATAGATAGAAAGCCAGTGTTTGGTTTGTCCATTCTGGGCTACTGTAGAAACATGGCGGTGCAACATGGCGACCTCTGTGGAAGGGGACCCGCTCCCTCTGTAGATAGAAACAGCTTAGTGGGGCCGATGGTGTTGCTAAGACAAAAAATGATGGAGCTAACAAGCTCATTTCAACCACAGCATCAGGACAGAGATCTAAACGCTAACACAAGCTATTTGAATATCTTTTTCCTCTGCAATAACACTGTTGCTACAGTTACTTGTTGCTTCTGCTGTTGTTTCCTTCCAGGATTTACTACCCTGTGATATGAACCTGTTGACTTTGCAGCGCTGCCTTTCTTTTGCCATTCTGTGTGTTTGCATGTGTTTATGTACCAGTTAAATGATGTGCGTGTTGTGTCTGCGTGCGTGTGTCTCCCAGGGGTGTGTCGCTGCTGTATCATGGCATGGTCGATAAGAGAATCTGCCCGTGTGACACAACGGATTACTGCTGCCTTGTCTCAGCCGGGAAAAAAGACAGTGAGAGGACTAGGAGAAATGGCAGCTCCGTTCTGCTGCTCTAATTCTAGCTGACAGAAACGTTATAGGAGAAATTTCCTTTACTTGCTTTAAAGTTCCCTCTTCATTATTAATGATCTACTTCAGATGTTTTTCTTTTTTGATTAGAAAAACAAACATTTGTAAACATGAAGCGTTGCTGCACAGTAACAGAAGATCAGAGTAAATTTTAATAGAGAGAAGAGCAAAGGGGATGATCCAGTGCCTTGCTCAAGGACACTTATGTGGGATAAATTGGCTGCTGGCAGCTGAAATGCACTATCTGGTTTCACTACACAGCCTCTGCAACCTAATAATTTGATCTTTCCTCCTCATGAATTAAATGTTGCAATTAAGCGATGCCTCTGATGATGCCTCCATCTACCAGGTCAGAAATCCCTCAATGTGGCTGATTTTGCGAGGTGACTGTATAACCTTTCCAGTCCTAATGAGATGTTCCTCTTCTTGGATCTGGATGAGACACTTTTAGCTGTGGCAGCTGTCTGGTTTCAGTTACAGAAGGTGTGTAGGAAACCATAGCAACTTGGGTTTTTGTTTGTTTGTTTTTTGGTACAAATATGATTCTCGACTATTGGTACTGACGGTGCAGCAGTGGAAAATACCCTGTCTGAGTCTGTGTTCACCAGAACCAAAGCCTGAGCTCACCTACTGTACTGTATGTTGATGTGTACAGTACAGCATTGAGCTGGTGCATTGATTGGAACACAACAGTCTCTAGTGGCAAAACAGACACAGTGCACGGAAAAAATGGCTTCCTTCCTGTTCGTGGCATTTTAAACATCACATGAAACGACACAGTCCACTGGATAAAAACTCTGTTATTTTAACAAATGGCAGACAAAGGAATAAACTAAAAGAGTTGCACTGCTGATTATCAAGCACACAACTAATAAAGCTATTCCTCAAAAGAAAAACAGTGAAAAGAAAGCCTGACATTATAAATTAAAAAACAGACACGAACACAGGGAGAAATGGAAATGGGAATGAGCTGGGTTAAAAGACAGTTATATTTAGCTACTCACATAAAGTGAAAAAAAGCTGCAGAAATCTTTAGCTCACTCCACAGATGTAACTTTACTGTGGATCTTAATCTCCTGTGAAAAGCAGGGAGGGGATGTGACTGCCATCAAGAAGTAGAAGATCAAAAAATAAAGGCTGACAAAAATTTTTTTACTGCATGAATATTTAATCTGCTACATTTCAACCAGTTAAAATGAAAATATCTGTGAAAAGTGAAGGGGATTTAAAATGTGATATGAATAAAACTTAAATCAAAATGCCTGCATGGAGGCTTAATGACAGCCGATGATGTGTTTGTTGATCATGATCTTCAGAGCATAAAATCTACCACAAGAGACTAAAGCTCAGCATCAACCATTCTGCAGGATCCTCATCTCATCAGGGAGTAATAAGGCTTCTCTGTATTTAAACACTGACTAATATCGACTGTCAGCTTGTGTAATAATACAGTAAATCATCAAGAGGAAGAGGGACAGTCTCCCAGCGACGCAGTGGCCTGCTGACGCGCTGTTGACAGGACCATGGAGGTGGTGGGGGGAGGGCAGTGTGGCAAGGGATGATTGATGGCGCGTCAACACAGTGTTGAGGTGCTGGCCGGGGGATGGATGACCTGTTGAGATGCCCTCTGGGAACAGAGGAGCAAAAAAAAAAAACAGGTAGGTAGATAGTGAATAAGTCTGTCAGCAGCAACCAAGCCACTGAAACAGGAGTAGAGGCTGATATTCATTAGAAGCCAAAGGGGAATGACTGTTTTTAGAATGGAGGGGACTTCATGCTCATTACGCTGGACGTAGCATGTTGCATGACACAGGATGCTCAGTGTGCGTCATCTCCAGATGACAGTCAGAGCCACCAGCAAGGAGCAGTGTGTGTGTTCCCAGAGCTTACAGCCTCACCCTCTCCACCTTTGCAACCATGGCAACGCCGAGCAAGAGGTCCTGCTGAGGATGCTGTGCTGTCCCGAGGGGAGGAGCTGCGCTGGGTGACAGCATGTCTGCCTTGTCTGCCCTTTCCTGATTGTAGGTTTGAATGGTCAACAACCTTGCATTGAGTTTTTTCTTTAAATTTCTTTAATTTGATTTAGTTTTACCTTATTTTATGATTAATCAAATTCAGTTTGTTTTTTGTTTATCTGCAAATAGCTTTTAATATTTGGGTTTTCATTTTTTGCCTCATGTGAAGCGCTTTGGAACTTTTGTGCTTTTTAAAAAGTGCTCTAAAAAGAAAGACTATTGCATCTTACATTTCAGCTTAAATTTGTTATTACGTTTAAAGATTAGCTTTATGATCCAGTTAAGCTGCTAAAATCTATATTTTTATATTGACAATGGATCAAATGACCACATGTTATGTGAGAGTGGTCCCCACTGAGAATTACTGTATCACAGACTCTGCACTTCCCGTCAGCTCTACGGAGTGTTTCAGCATCCCTCAGCTCGCTGTTATGGTTTTCAGGTCCACAACTTGACTGTTTTGGTTTGCTCTCACCACTTTTATAGTCTTGTTTTTAGCAAAAGAAGTTCTAAAAAGCCACTGTACACTACCTGCTCAGCACCAAACAGCAGACCTATAAAGTAATCAACAAGCTGGGGAACATAGTGGAGCATTTAGCAGCTAAAGAGCCAGATATTTTCCCCAAGAGTTGGCTGGAGAGCAAAACAGAGCTGAAAGGAGTGTTAACATTGCACTTCATTTTGTCAAGTGGACAGAAACACGACTCCAAATGATTGCTAATGTTGCTCCCTATCTGCTGGATGTGTAAGTAAGACACTGTTTGCAACAACAAGTTTGCCATTTCAACTTAAAAGGTGATGATATGTCACTGTTGTGTTAACAACTTGTTTTCGCTGCCTCTAAGTGGACAAAAAAATCATACAGTATAAGATCGTGCAAATGGTAGTTACATTTTATCTGTGTACTATATCTTTGCATGTGCCATTACAGTAAGTTGCAGTTAAATTACAGTAAAACTGATAAAACAGCAGGTAAAATGTGACCACAACACCTCACCAACAGTATGACATTTATGCCTAAAGTAAAATCTGCCAGTTGTGACTTCAAAATACAACACAAAGGAATTTCCTGGTGGCCTAGGGGTTTAAAGTGCTGACCCTGAAAAGTAAAGTCCCTGAGTCAAATCCGGCCAGGGACCTTTGTTGCATGTCATTCCTCATCTCTCTCTCTCTCCCATCATTTCCTTTCATCTCTCAAATGTTGACTCTGATAAAGGCATAACATTTCCCCCCAAAATGCTTAAGACATAATGACCTGTTAAGATTTGAACACTAGCGTATGTCCATGAAACACACGTGCTTTGACAGCACATCTGGCTGGAGATAATGAGGACAGCTTATCACATCTCGCTGCTCTCTTTCTTTTTTCTGGCTGTTCTTGTTGAATCTGTCTGGCTGATTTGTCTGAGCTCCGGACCTCAAAGGAAGCACGGAGCTAAACTAAGACTTGGGAAGCGGGCCAAACTGTCTTACACAGATCGGGAGTATTTCTAAGTAGAAGACAGTGCGTGTGAGAACAGGTATGTGTGTGTGTGTGTGTGTGTGTGTGTGTGTGTGTGTGTTTGTCAGCCCTGGGTAGTAAGATCTAATGTGAATTAAATTTTACACTTAAATCACCTAGTCAGGGTGATTTATGTTTCACTCCTTTTGAACTCCAATTTACTGCGATCCCAAACAGGCTAATGCAATTCTGCAGACAGGGAATAAACCTTTGATAAAGTACAAATTTACCAATGTGAAACTTAAGCAAATGAATTTAAAGTCCAGCTAAGAATACACCCTGAAATACAATGGCTACACTATAAACACACTCCAGTAATCTCTAAATAGATATCAGACCTCTTTGTGTTCATCCCCAGAGATGTAGCCTGTGTAACTTTGATGTTTCAAAATCAAGTCCAGCCTCCTCAGATATTCTCCCTGATTAGGAAGAGTATCTTTCTCTCTGTCAAAAGGGCATTGGTGTAAGTAAATTTCATGCAAGCGCATCCCATTAGAAGTAATATTAAAACACGTTTCAGTGTGCTTTTAATAAAAAATCTGTAGCCTAGGAGAAGAAAAGATGACTAATGCATTATAGAGCAGCCTGCCAGTCTCAGATTAAGGTAGTCCTGTGGGAAATGAGCACTAATCACTAGTACTTAAAGTTAAACATGAATTCACAGTTGCAGTCACAAAATCACAATAAGCAAGTGGCAAAGTTTTGGTTTATTGAGTAAAGATGTTTTGTTTGCTTATAAAATATACATTTCTGTGATGATTATCAGTATAGAAATCAATATAATATGATTATGTATAAATGCATCAATGTAATCATGATTCAAGCCAGTAGCTGAAATCAGTGATTAGTACATTAGATGTTAAAGGGTCAGTTCACCCCAAAATCTCTTTTTCCTCTTACCTGTATTACCTTGACTTTTGGGTGCCTTTAAAAGCTCTGGGATCTAGCTTGATGTAGGAACCTGTGATGCCTTAATTATATTCAGTAAAATGTTCACACTCATTTAGGAAACTGACAGGTAATAATCCAGAAACCCTAAAACCACATTGTCTTGTTTAGAAGAGAGAAGAGTCTGATTATAAGGATTAATAATTTTCAAGTTTGGTCTTATATTTTAATTTATATAAAGGAAATGCAAGAGAAAGTAAACATTCCCACTATTTTCTTGTGAAAATGTGCTGCCCCATTTTTGTTGTACTTTGCATTTCATTTGTATTTTTTATGTTTATTGGTTTGTCTTATTTTATTGGAATTAGCTTCTGTTATGTGCACAGATTTGTTATTCATTAATGTCCTGTAAGATGTTGTCTTGTGTTGCATTATGGTCTTTATGTGTTGGAAAAGTTAATTATAAAAACTTACATAATGAAGTCGAACTATTTCAGTGAGAACAAAGAGTTGAGCCTTCGTGTCCACAGTTCTAAGAAAACCTGCATGTTTTTACAATTACTTTGTCACTTATACATATGTAGACTGTGACTCCTGTAGAGTCATGTCTCATCTTTCATGATCACAACGTGAGAAACACAAACAGAGAGAAATGTTTGCATTTTCTCTGCTGTAGTCTGTGCATGAAGGAAGAGTCAGTACAGGCCATGCAAGTGTCCCCGTACTCCAGTCTGAAGATGAAATGTCAGCGTATTTCACCTTTACATACAACAACAACAATTAATTAAGGACATTCATGGGTTTCTATTTGCAGTAAAGGGTAGTGAGGAGAAGAAAGAACTACTGCTGATGTCTGCTTAGGTGGCTCAAACTCTACCACAAAATACTGATGCTTACACACAGAGCACACAACAATCAATCAAACACGCACATACCTCTCCTACAAACAAAGATGTAGTGCCTGCATTTTGTGAGCTTTTGTGAGCTCAGAAGAACGCAACTTAAATTGTTGTTTTACAAAAATCTTTTTCTTTCCATTTTTTACCAGCTTCGGTTAAAAAAAGCAGCTCAACCTACATCTGGAACCGAGGGATTTTAGAAAAAGGCTAAGAAATTCATGACATGTGAATGAATTTTTGCCCTTTCCCTCTGCAAAATAAATGGAAACAACAATAGTCCGTTGAAACTTTTACTGAGGAGGAAGGGGTTGGAAATAACACTCCTTGAAATGGTCTCCCCATCTCCTGAGGCTAAAGGTAATTTCATGCTCCAGCACTGTTCAGGGGGACATCAGGACTAAAGGTGACTTCAAGGTTAACAGCGCAAACCCAATAAATATGCTGGAAATTCAGCAATACAACAGCTCCTGGTCACACTCATAAAATGCAATCCCAAGGTTTAATTGTTAGAGAAAATTACAATTTAGAATTTTCCAGCAATTAAGTACCTCATAAAATTAGCACAGAGGCTCTTAAAGGAAATAAGGAAAATATGGCGAGCACTGAGAAATTGCCTTTTCCCTGTGTCCAGCCTAGGTGTTGTTGTTGACAGCCCCAGCAGTGTCAGCGTTCAGCCTGTTGCCAACCTTATCACTGGATTCTTGATGTGACAAACATCAATAATTCAGAAGAACGCCACAGTGTTGGCAGCTATTTAAAGATTAAAGGCCAGTGAAGTATACTTGTGTTTGCTGTTGGTTTGAACTAGTGTCATCTGCAAACAAGCAACACGTGTATTAACGAGTCACTTCATCAGGCCTTCATGGAGGCAGATAGTATACAAGTTTTCAGGCAAACCAAAGACTAAAGCAGCTGTGTTAACTTGTTGGTTTCTCCTCTTTGGTTCAAGGAGGGCTAATCAGTGAATATCTGCTGTCTTCTGAGGTCTTTGGTTGGAAAAAAAGATTAAAGAAACCAGAAACAACCTCAGATGATGAAGACAAGAAAGCCAAAAACAAATGGAGAATAACGCATTGTATGTTGGAGAAGAGTTGTGCAGTTTGTTTAATTTTAAACATTTTAACTATTTAACTTGCTTTGCTGTTCTGCATTTTTCTGTGTGAATATTCAGAGAAAGAAACTGTTGGAAAGACAACCTAGACATTATCAAGTCAAAGTGGTACAAAGTTCTACAAATACTGTATGTAGTATATGTCTGTCAAGTGGACAAAAGCAAAGCCTTTCTTTCATTATGCACTTCTAATCGTCATGAGTCTACATTTGTAAATATACTGCATATACTGTCTCATATGAGGGAACTTAATTCAAGTTTGTGTCACATGAAGCCAAATGTTTGAACAGTTATAATGACAATGATGTACTGACAACAACATGACCAAACATCATGGACTCAAACCAAGCGAAAGCCACCATCACTGAGAAGTGAAGCCAAAGCAAAAGTGTCTTAAGCTACAGAGCTTCTCATTGTTGCTTGACAGTAGCTCCAAAAAAATTCAAACTGGATAGGATTTCTATGCAAAGAGTGCAACTTATCTCTCAAAATACAAACTGAATAACTAGCAGTAGGTCAAAGGCTACTGGAGTTGGTGTTTCCCAACTCATCCAAGAGGCCCGTAGACATCCAGTACATTAACTGCCAGCATAAAAACCCAAATCAAAGCTTTAAAATGATCATTCAAAAGACTGTGGGTGACATCATAGACTACATCCATGTTTTACAACAGTATATAAACCGAAACCCCCTTGTGATGTTCTTTGCAATTTCAGCACCAGAGGAAAGCACAGCCTCTCCCTACAGACAGGCACACAAAAACTAGAGAATCACAACATCAGACAGTGATGATTTTCACATCATCATCATCATCATCATCATCTTCTTCTTCTTCTTCTGCATCTGTCAGACAGCTGCCAATGATGTGATGCTCTAAAAAAATCATATAGCATTTATCACCTAGACAAAAGGCACATGCAGTGACCACGCCAGCTTTCACAGGCAGCTCCTGGGTGTTTATCCAACAGAATCTGAAGAGAGCTTGACATAAAACAGCTTGTAAAACACTACAATGCAACCAAACACAACAAAATACAAATTCAAGCAAGAGTGCAGCTGCCATAGAATAAAAAGCAACCTTTTAAAAACTTTCCTGACCACCCTGTAAAAGCGAAACCAATTAGAGAGCTTCTATACTGTATCTCCAGGGATGTACTCTTTAGGCCTCTGAGAGTGTGTATGTTTGTCTGAGTGTGTGTGTCCTCTTTGAATGGGAATTATCTAAACTATGCATCTGGAGATTTTTCATAAGGGGGAGATTATGTTGACAAATAAAGTACTAGTGTCTTACATGCTCATCCTCCTTCAAGCATTTTTTGCGGTACTGGACGTGAGGTCTGCCATCGATGAGTTGCTGAGGGGTCTTCGCTGCGTTTTCCTCGTCTGCAACCTGTCCACCGAGAAGGTGGCTGGCCTCAGGTGGGTGCGGGAATGAATTGGTCGTATTGATCTTCCCGTTGAATCTCTGATACAGCGAAGCCATAATATAGGTCCAGTCCAGATAAAACAACTTACAGCATGTCAGAGCCACAGACGGGTCTCGCCTGATTTGGGTTTTTGGGCAGATCTATTGTTTTTCTGTGCGCTTCGATGAGAACAGATAGCAGGCAGCCAGTTTTCACCTCCGGGATGTAGTAAAAAGATATGGTGAAGATACTGAGCTAGTAAATAAGCATCTATGGATAGTGGATGACTCGCAACCTGAATTGATAGACCGATATAAAGCTGAATCCTTCGCAGCGATGTCCTTTTTAGCTTTGTCCAGGCGCACAGCAGACTGGTGGGCTGAAGGTGTCAATAGTTACTCTCATCTGTATTCACAACACGTTGTCTCCCCTCTTCAGTTCCCTGATGCCTCCTTACAGCGAGATAGCAGGCGGATGCGATGAGTTTCCGATCAGATATTCGATCCCCACCAGACCCCGGGTGACTGTCCACAGAATTAAAGAGCAAAAGATAATGTTTCGACACTTTCGGCTCTGTTTTTGGTGGACTGCCCTCACGCGTGAAGAGTGTGAAGGACGCAGAGAGCCCAGCGGTACTCTCTGCAGACGCGCTCTGCATGAGAAGTGACCAGCACTGAGAGAGCAGCTTTTACTGTAGCGCCACTGTCACTGCATTTCATTGGGTGCTGTTTTACGCACACACATGCACCAACACTGCACACGTTTCACTTACATGTACATTAATTTAAAACCTCTGATTAACAAATCGTACTAATCTGATTTCATGAACGGGGTCATTCAATTTTCTCCCAAATGATCGCATATGGCCCCAGGATGGAGCTCGAGTGCCTCTCTGTGGCGGACCGGATTAGGGCAGGCTGACCACACACCTCCAAAAGAGGTCTACTGCTGGTCTTTTTTTGGCTCATATTTTCTGAGAAAATTCAGCTCTTACAAATTGAGTGAATCTTGTAAAGCTAAGGTCGAGATCAATAAACCTATACATTCTTCCCATTTTCCTAAAATAACCATAAAATACACTCACATGCAGCAAATATTGTAGTCCTGCAAATTAATGAAATGCAAGGAATTTATTTTTGGTGTTTATACAAACTAACTTAGATAAACCTCTCTCCTGCAGCATCTTCAAGTCTTATAAATACTTTCATTAATATCCCATCTTACAGTAATAACTCAAACCATGAAAGTGTCTCTTCCTCCCCTTAATTTATGCAGTTTCTCTCCTTCTATCATATATTTTCAGTCAGTCCACATCCACAAGTGTTATTCAGTTTATACACTACATTGGAAGTGATTTCATGCTTGAAATGCTCACAGAGGCCAAAGCAATGCAACTCTGTGGTAAATGCAGAATATTTGCTGGGGACTCTTGAGTCAAAGTGTTAAAATCTCTGCCATCCCTGTCATGAATGCCACAGGCGAACACCCCCTCAGCCTCTTACTGTGACAGCTCAAACTATCACTCCACCGGGGCCAAGCTGTATTTCTGGGAAATAGGTCATCTTCACAGGGGTACAACTTCAAAGCAGCACTAAAGTGTGGCTCAAAACAGCCCCACACACATTCTGTTGAATACCACTGTATCTCCCATTAAGTCAAATCAAGTTCATTTTGTAATTGTTTGCAAAGGGTACTCAAGGCTGAGTGATTACAACAGCAGAAATGAAAATATTCTATATTCAACATTGAACAAAGAGCAAGTTTCAATTATTTTTTTTATACAAATGGTGAGTCATCTCTAGCTCTGAAAGAACTGCTGGAGGCTCATTGATTGGCTTGAATTATGAATGTAACCTCTATAATAGGATTTGTATCTGGAATACAGAATATTGATTTCAAAGGTTTGGACATTCATTCAAAAACAAGGACATAGGACATTACTGCCAAATTAAAGTTAGTCCCCTATCCCTTCCTTTCTCTCTTCAGTTTGAATCCATTTCCCTTTGACTCTGAGTATAATTCATAAATTAATTGAATTACAACTTTGCTTGGTGCTTTTTAATTGTGATTTATGTTCTGGGCTGAACATCTGGGCTTCCAGCAGCCTCCTCTTACAAAGTGGCTCGCCTTGGTCCCTGTCATCATTTGTTTCTGTAGTTCATAAATGCCTTTCCTGGGTCTGCGAACCTCCAGGGAAATAGGTCCGAGTCATTTGACATCCATCCCAGCCTCTCTGATAGATGTCTTCCAATCTCCCTCACCTTGTTGGGGAGCTATTGTGAACCGCCTGGCTGCTTTAACGCTCCCCTCAGGACCATGCTGGGGAGCCTGGGCTCAGCTTGACTCCCCTATCACCTCCTCGCAGATACAGCAGCTGACTGGAGCTACGTCTTCCCCCGCTCTCACAAACATCACTGCAGTCAAGCTCTGCGTTATAAGAGGCAAAAAATTTGGAGAGGCATGTAATAGCAGCTATAATGATGATGATAGCTGCAGCATACCTAATAACTCTGCAGGTAGCTAATGGTGCTGTTGGAGCCAGTACAAGCTAAAACTTACTTCAGGTGTGATATGGGACATTGTAATTATATTTCAATCTTATAACAGATGCATTTTAATTCAAATGGCATAATGCACTTCTGTGCACTTTATGATGCTGTGAGTGATGGCTTTATGAGGCTCTGCTGTGCAATAAACTGGGTGAGTTTACTTTTGATTCCAGTGAGGGATTTATATACTAAAGAGTTACCAAAGTATTTAACTGAACTAAACAGATGTTATCTTATTATATAAAAAGGCCAGAAGGAAGTCGTTTGTTTTCCCTTCATTGTTGAAATGCAATAATCCTGAAATACTAGTGCTCACATGCTCTACAGTGTGCTGGAATACTCTGAGGCAGCCTGCAGGTCAAATCCCACCACTGTGTAAAAGATAGTCACTTTAGTTTTGCTAGCAAGAAAGACTGAACTGGAAACAAGAAGTCTGAGAAACAAAAATGGTGAGCAAACTGTTGTGCAGCATTAAAAATAAATAGTAAAAAGTGGAAAATTGTAACAAATAAGGCTTTTAAATATTTCTTTCTTTCCTGTATTGAATGAAGTATGTTTAAGTCCATTTAAAGTATTTTCTTATTCAAAATATGTAAAACAGAGTAAGCTTGAGGCACAGCTCTGTGTCACAGTACAGTCGTACTACATGATTCATATTATATATAATGCATAGCACTTATGATGCACACATTAATGTGTTTGCATTAACTGAAATGCAACAACAGGCTAACTTGTTTCCATCTAGATGCTAGACACCGCAACAAAATGACACAAATTAATTGAATGGAAGAGCAAGCAGATCAATCAATCAATGTCTGCTGGGAGTGCAGTAATATCTAATTTCCTCTGAACATCACTCAGCCAAATAAGGAAATTACTGCGCCTTGCATGTAACAGAATGGATGTAGTTACAGCCCACCATAATCACATAATTTTCCACCATATTAATGATTTCCCTTGATGCTGAGCTGAGCCAACCATGGCAACAAGTTTTTCTTAATCATCCTGCTGCCTGTGTTGGATTACATGCCCCTGCTTTGCTGTGGACTGGACGCATACATTTTATCTTAAAGCTGTCCACAATACACTCTCACATTGATTAAAAATAATCATAAATTGACTTAAACTGAGTTGTATACATCAAATTTGTCCGATTATCAGAACCACGCTTCAAGCAGGAAATAGACACCATAAATCCCTCTAGAGAAGAGGTTTTCAAACTGTGAAGTGAGAGGGAAGCGATGTGAGGCAAAGACACTGCATGAGTTGAAAGGAACAGGTATATCTAAAAACAACTGGAAGTTAGTTATTGTAATTTAGCCAAGTTACCATTACAGTCAGCAACAGCAGCAGTACTTTAAAACCCTTAGCGTCACATTGCCGCACTTTGCGTCAAAAATCTTACTCCTTCACTGAGTCATAACTCAGTCACATCTGAACACATAAACTAATAAATAAATGTCTATAAACCTGTTTAGAAATCATAGAAAAAAAGACACTGCTTATATCTCGAGAACTTCCCTGAGTTTTAAGTTTCTTCAGTATCAAAGTAATACAGTGATAGTTGTGTGTACATCCATGGATACATGGCAAACAGTAACTGCTAATAGCTAATTCGGCAAATATAGGCTAAAAAACGGGGCTTAAATTGTAGCCTACACAGCTAATTCACTGACTCCAGAGCTACATTATACTTCCTGTTTAGATCCACCAGAGACCCCAAATTATGGAAACTGTAGTTCTAAAATTTAGACCATGATTATTCCTTAAATAGAAGTAAGACAAGGAATAATAATAGGAGTGACAAAATCCATTAACATTCACTTTTTTTTATGTTGCAATGGACAGACTGACCAGAACAAAAATCAGGGTGAAAAAGGGTATGTGTCACATGACGTCTTTCCCATCAGGATGTATATTGAACAGAGATATACAGTAACACCCATTGCTCCCAGGGTAGAAACATCTTCCTCTGTCAGTGTTTAATTATGTCTCACTGAAGGCCAAAGTCAATAAGACTGCAGAGGAATACATTCCTTATCACTGAATTACACCCTAACAGTACATTACAACACTTGGCTCATTTCGGACCATGTAAGAACGGTGAATCCAATTACTGCGTGCTGCAAGTCATGGCACTTTGTTACGATCGTGGCCCATTGCACAAAAGCAAAAGCTTCCACAAATCACAGACGCAGTCGTTGAATTCAGTTCAGGTCATATTTACCTGATAATATGCTAATATAACCAGCATAAACATGTACTGAGTCTCATGTAGATTACAGTTCATGCATCATTTTTCTGAAAATCCCACTTATAAATTCACATTATGGTAAATATTCTAGTAAGTGCTCATTCCTAACTTGCTCTAAACCCATTTCTCACTGAGCCGTGTGTAAAATTCCACTTTGTTAACTGCTTTCCAGGGCTGAAACCAGCTGAGCATGTTGCCTGTTGGAACTGGCATGTTATAATCTTCTACAGCGAATAAGTGCTGAATCTTCCAGTATATTACGGATGAAGGGAAGCTATGTACTGAGCCCAAATTGCTCCATTTGCATGCAAGTACGAGAGTAGCATAAAGTCAGCATTTAGTCAAAGCTGAGCAATTAGCTGACCTCAAAGCCACCTGAATGATTTTCACATAAACAAACTGTAAACAAAATGTTTAAATTCAGAACATGCCAACAAGGAACGCAAACTAATCATTTGAAAATCCAAATATCTCACACAACAATACATATGTACTTCTATCCAACTTTTCCCCACGGTGGCCAGCTCCCACTGAAGTCATTAGATGGCAACACATCACAAAGAATAACAATGAGGCACCAAGCATTCTCCACAGCATATGTAACCAACCATTCATTGGAAGTCAGCACTTGAAAGAAAATTAAAACGGGAAGCATTTGTCGATCAAGATCCTCAGAAGGGACGTCAGGACCCACCGCTCCCTTCCTGCCTGTCCAGTTGCTATCAAAAACAGCCAGCAGCCTTTTCTGTCAGGAGCAAGAGACTCACCCATAAACACAGACATTCCCCCACAGCGTGCCACGCATGCTAAAAGGGCCCCTTACCCTTCTGGAAAGAGTGCTGGTGTCTATCTTCAGCTGGGTGGCAATGAGGACAGACATGGTGAAAAGTGCCACTTGCCTTCCCCCCTCGCTGTGCTCACACCTTTGTGCTGTGAAGTTGGGGCTGCTGAAGGTGTCTGAGAAGAAGTCCCCCCACCCTTCCCCTTCCCCTTTCCCTCCCTCCCCTACAGCTAAGGGAGAGGATGACCCAGGGGTCCAGGAGCTCAACCAGAATGCCTCCCTCTCTCCTCGCAGGGTGAATCAATCACACAGACACTGGCATCGCCTCCACATGGGGGCAAGGGGGTGTCATAATAGGGGTGGGGGAGTGGGGGGTGTTAGGGGTGCATCTCCTCTGCTCAGGCTGCTCCAAACGCTACTTATTTCTCCCGTCCTTACTCCCTCTCTCCCTGGCTCACTCCCTGGCTCGCTCACTCCCTCTCTCACACACACACTTAAACTCCTCTAAAGCAAGACTTTTCTCAGCGTGGAGGTGGAGAGTTCAATAGTGTAGATAAATTAGACACGCACACACACACACATACACATATACTGTATATATTGTTTATATTTTCAACACATCAGTACCAATACTGCCTGCAAGGCATTTTTCCCTTCGAGTGTGTGTGTGTAGGTGTGTGTTTTTCCCAATCAGAGTGTGTGCACATATTACCAAGAAATGGATCAATTCAGTCGTCTTTGCAGCTGTGTTGTGATTAAGCGCAAGTAATATTTATGCTGCCTGTCTTCCACATCATAAAATACAATCCCTCCACCCACACACACTCACACACACCCATCAAGCCATGCTAACAGGACAGAAGCCTGGCACAAGCCACACTGCTGCTTTATTTATGTAGCGTTTGTGCCTTGTGTATTGAATCCCAGGGCTGAGACTGAGTAACCTGTTTATTCAACAAAACCACAGCATGGAGCCATGGGAAAGAGGGAATAAAATGCCTTTTATAAAACTATATTATTATATTTCTCAATGAAAATCCAAACTGTCCTCTACTTTCTTAATCTAATCTACTCAAGTGAATATGACAAACGCCGGAGGAAAGAAGCACCAAACCTTGAGAAGACCATCACAGACAAATACAGCAAAGCATTCATAACTCATTCACTAAAATGGTGCACGGAGGGTTCCAAGAACAGTGAATCACAAGGCTACCCACAGTCAACCCCGAGTCAGATATGGACTTGGGCTGAATCGTGGCTCATGTTAATGCTGCTGTCCAGCATTTTGCTTGTGTGTGAAATCAATATGCTGAGCCGGTGTGAACATTGAAGATGTATGTTGTGCAAGGTCATTAAAGCACCATCACATTGCAGAAAGGTGCCTCAAGTTTTACATCACAGCTATGAAAGCTGGTATCTAACTTAACATTCATGAGCAAAATGTGCACTATTTTATTACGACCTTGCCAATTATTCATTGGAAAAGTGAATAAAATAAAGTTGAGATGCCTATGTTCTTATTTCAGCGGTATGTTTTATACCCTGTGGTAGGAATTGGTTTGAGGTTTCATGGTGCTTCATAAATACTTATATTTAAAGTCAGCTGAATTTCTTTTTGACCGTGACTCATGGACCCATTTAAAGCAAGAGTCTTTCCCCTGCAGCTGCAGCAGTTTATCACTAATGACTGCCGGGCCTCAGCTCATATTTTACATGTTTGATTTGCACACAGACGAGAAACCCAAGATGACAGTATAAGATGATAAAGAGCTGCACTTAGTTAAAGGTATAGCTAGTATAATCACAGAACATGACACAAAATAAAAGTTCAAAAAACACAAGAACAAAAAAGGTGCAAATTTTTTCATGTTAATCAGGCCAACATATAAAACCATACTCTACACAGAGGATAAAGATGAGCTAAAGTTCATATTTGCATTCACGCCACGAGAGACAAGGTTTCATCTGAGAAAATAATTGCTCTGGTAACTGTACCAGGGAATAATAAAGTCCTTTGAGTTCAGATGTGATGGTTATAGTTGTAGCCATTGCTGTTAACAAGCTGATTTTGTGCCATGACATTTCCCCAGGGTCCTTTAAACAAGCCACTGATTGGTCATCTTCCACATTCATTTTTGTCACATTTACAGCCATGACATACACTCCTATGATTATGAACATTGCTGGCTCACAGTAAGTCACTGTAATTGCAATTAGTGTAAAAGGTCAGCACCGTTATTGCTGTAAAGCACAAAGGTGATGTGGTGTTCTATGACAGAAGATTAACAATGCACGGCTTGAATTTCTTTACTTGTTTACTTTTACTTTTACTACACAGCGCCGCTTACACTCATTTACTAATTTCTTCAATTTGTCACCTCCTGCTGATTTAGCAGAACGTGAGCCGCCATTAAAGCATTTTAAGAGCTGATGTCAAAACAAAATCATTAATAAAGTCTATGATCGATGGCACGGACAAACTGAAGGAGACATATTCGTTTATAGAACTTAAAAATACCAATGGCAATATGTCTTTTTTTAAATCACACAAATCAGCATGTTCAAGGGAAACGCCTAAAGCACATATGGTTCTCTAGATCCAGAGAGAAAGCTGGATTTATTACCAGATACCACAGGGATAATGAAATCATCAGTTTAGGTTTAGGCTTATCTAAGAGTGTCTGCCTAACTGGTGTCTACAGCTGCTGAATTAAATTGATAAATCATAAACTGGTCAACAAATAAGGCTCGTAAATACCAAACAGCTCTATGTGGATTGCAAGAAGCCAATCATCCCTAATAGCATGTTCCGATTGCTTTTTTTCTGTTAGCAGCAATGTTTTCAACGCTGCAACAAAAATTATTGACAAGACTATGGTCTAAACCCAAGTAGAAATTCTAAGGATTTATGTGACTATGTGCATATGTCTGTAGAAATGTGCATTAGCATTTCTTTGTGTGTGCTACTGTGCAGCATGAAAGTATAATCTAATCTCAATTCCCAACTTTATGTCCCATGATGCTGTCAAACCTTTATGTCCTTAGCCCAGCTCTGATCATGACCTTCAGCCAGGCCACAGTACCTTTCCCTGGTTAATCGACTCATAGGCCCCAAGCATCCTCCACCAGCGCTCCTCCCTGTGGATCCCAAAGATTCATACTGCTGTACTTGGTATTCGTCTCAGTCCAGCTCCTCTTTGAGCTCAGGGAAGGGCAGTGGTGCAAAGATACGAACAGAGAAACACAACGCTTTTTGTCAGAATAGGAATGAGTCCAAGAATACGTGCATATCGGGCTATGATGTGTCTTTATCAGCAAGATGCAAGCATCTTCACTACAGACAGAGCTCTATCAGGTCATCTGTTACAGGTGACAGGTACAGATGAACCCTGGGAGCAATGCAAGAGCATGATTGTGTCCAGGCTTAAGAACTTTAGGTGCTTGAGGGTGGCCAGGAGCCGCAAAACCTGGACAGCGTTCATAAACATGGTTCTCATCTACAGCAAACCATCCCTGAAGAGCCAGACCCTCGGCACAGCAGTTAGTGGTGACAAATGACTGCTGTTGAACGGTGTTGTCCCTTGCTGCTGTGAGTCCCTGGTTGTTTCTCAGTCTCCAAATTTCATTTCATTGAACAAAGTGCTATTGTTCGCCACTGCATTATCACTCTCAATACGGCCATTGGATAAAATAAACAGATGGTATCGAAACATGCGCATAGTGTGTGTGTGTGTGTGTGTGTGTGTGTGTGTGTGTGTGTATGTGCACATAAGGAAAATGAAAGTAATTTTGTAACAGCTAATAGTGGCTGTGGGCAGCAATACAAACATTTTAACCAGGCGATTGAAGGCGCAATGGTTCAATGCTGAAATACAGAGGCTCACTAGATGAATACAGAATGATTTTGAAAGGCATTTCATTCAGTTTGTCTGTACGATTCTCGTCCAGGGAACCTTAACATTCAGCTCAGGGTGCCAGTAAATCCTTCACACGCACTTTCAAATGACTATGATTCTGGTTCACTCAAAACTAACCTGATCAAACAGATACAAGTTATGATCATGTTCCCTGACAACGCACAAAATATACTTGAATAAAAACACGCAACATGGCCTCACGGACAAATGTCCGTGTCCCTGAACATTTGAAACAGTAACTGCAACTTGGATATTTTTGCAGAGTGAAACAATACCGATCGTATCTTAGAAACATAGAGGCAGTCAGTCTGTCTCTCAGTAAATGCAAATGATGGAAGTCTAGTCTTAGGGAGAAAGGTACTGGCCTCAAAAACATCAGGCAACGGGGAACACCAGAGGCAGCAGATGAGACAAGACACTGTAAGACAAAATAGTGTATTTTCTGCTTTGTGGTGGAGGAGGTGTAAATGGATGCCAGTGATTCAATCAGTTACATGTCTAAATATGATTAAATGATGCGGAGTAACCTTTCCATCTGATTTAAATGCATTTAAAATTGTGGCTCTAAAATGCACTTTGAATTCTGCATAAAAATGTTGAATGAAAGGTTGTTGATGGGACTCTGTAGCATTACAACAATATGTGCCTTGTCCTAAAACACTACAAGATACTAGAAGCAGCAAACATACAGGTTCATGTAACAGCGTAGTTTCTACAGAGCACTTTGGGATTTGTGTATCCTCTTGGGTGACATTTCATTATGAAAGCAGTCATGAACATAATCTCCACGGAAAACATCAAAAACATTGCACCACAGCAGCAGCGACAGCAGCTTACAAACTGACAACAAACACTGCAAAAAGCTTAATGCAGTTGTGGACAAGAGTAATCAACACCGTAATGTGGTGACGATTTGTGAACTTTCAAAGGGCTCAAGATTAAATTATAGAAATGTTTTGCATGTGGAACATATGCATTTTAGTGCACGGTATTAAAAATTATGTTTGTGCTTTGTGTAGTGCATCTCCCAACAAAAGCTACATCTTCCTATTAACTCCTAAAGAAAGACTTGAAATGTCCTTACTGGCTAAATAAAATATTTGATGGGATTAAAAGCTTGAAACACCGTAATTGAAGTGACTGATAACCTGTGATTTTAACACTTGTCTGTGAAGAGCAGCTGGTCCCGGCTGTGACTTGTTCAGAGTTAATATCCTAACAAAGTGTAATGCAGAATATTGCTGCAATTACAAAATACATTTATCAAAGGAAAGACAAGAGGAGAAAGGGGGCAGGGAGAAAAGAACAAAAAGAAAATGACGATTATGAATGTATCCATGTTAAATCAGCTTGTAAGTCTTGGTAAGTCAGAGCTCTCTCATTCTCCTCAGCGCAGGATCATAATAACCAAATCAGGCGTAATGAGTTTTAGTGAAGACATGTCTGCAATTTCTCCAAATTTGCTCTATCCTCTGAGAAGGGAGGGCAGCTCGGATATCCACAGCCAGACTTAATGATTTCTTTTCTATGCAAATTGACTTCAGATTATGGTAGAATTTAATAGGCTGTGCCTGGGAGTCCTTAAAGAGTCAAACTTTGGTCACAGAAACTTTAGTGTTCAGGACATTTGGGCTTTCATAGCATCGGGCTGTAAGTGGTGTCAGCAGAAATATGTAATGTACAGGAGGTATAGCTTCTCATGGCAGTGGTAGAAATGTGATTGAAAGAAACTGACTTGTAAAAGCTTGTAAAACCTGAGTAATAAGAGAAAAATCTGTCAAGATGCCGACGAAAAGGAAAAGCTTGGCAAGGAAGCTTGATCTTGAGTCAGAGTGTGACTTTGTGCCTCCAGCAGAGGGCAAACTAACTCCAGCATGGGATGATATCAAAAGTCAATCGACATCTAATCTCTGACAATCCAGCAGCAATGACAAATGAGTGAATCCCCGCAGAAAGCAGCCACACATCCACATTTGACAAGACTAAATTGCACACTATTATATCAAGCAAAACATGCAGAACTGTGAGATCTAAATCTGATTAAATGAATTCAGCGAATCGATGGGGACGTGACAGGTGAGAAATATTTAACCTGAAACTAAAAATAATAGATTTTTAAAAAGTGAACTCTGCATGTGGCACTATAGGTATCATTCAACTTACAGCAACACCTAAAAATAGCCAATACTACAGCTTGTGATCTGAAAACATTTGCCCCCTAGAGGCAGCCAGATTTGTCACAATTTAAATATTCCACAGCTCCTCCTCAGAGTATAACACACGCAGGAAAACTGATTCATGCGTCAACATATTTTTATCCCTTATTGAAACCGCAATCGACACGTCTGGCTGTGTAATTCAAGTTAACTCTGGGTCTTTTGTGTGAGTGTTGCTCGGAAAAGGCATTATGGGAGTGCTATTGCTGGGGCATTACTTTACAGACGAGATTTTTTTTTTTTAAATCCCCCCTAATGGGATGATTTGTGATGTTTTCTTTGTGGGAACATCGAAGTAGGTAATACACAATCTGGCAGATGTACAGAGTAAAAGTTCAGAGCTGTAAGGGAATAGAAAATGTTAACCAGACTCTTATCAGGACAGTCTAATTGGCTTGACTGCACATGGAGAAGCCGCGGACAGACACTCCATTTAGGCCATGAACTTTGCAAACAAGTATCTTATCAAATGATTTGGTCTATAGAGTAAACGCAAGTGGAAAACTACCAGTGAGGAGACATTTTATGGAGAGTCTTGATACCAGCAGAGGGATTGGCTGCAAAATAGTGGCAGAAAATTCCTGATATTTGAAGTGATCCTGCACTTAAATACATTTATTGTCAAATAATAGAAATGAATATGATACTGAAGTGACATTTAAAACTCACATTTGTGCAGTGAGCCACATAAAGGTAACTCTGAATCTGATCTGGAAAAAGTACCCAAAGTTTAAAATCAAGATAAAAGACCCAGAAGACAGCAGCACCTCATCATCGAAACAACACGTAACACGCCTCAGATCGTCATCTTTTTCCTCTGCTGAGGGTGAGTCCACAGCAAAGGAAATAACATCGTCTCCTCGCGCATCACTGCGCCTTCAAAAGTACTTGCTGTGGCAATTGGCGACGGTGGATTTTAAGCCTAAAGGTTAGTAAAGAAATGCCGGCTGAATGTGAGCAAGAAGTGGAAAGAGGAGGCTTAAAATATAAATTACCTTCTCTCCCTTGCTGGATCCCCTGCGGTAGTTTCCTGCACCTGCTGATGAGTTCATGGTCCCATGTAGCAATAGTCTGCAATGCAAAAATATTCACCTGAAGCCGACTGAACATTCAACTTTAATCTCTCTTTCTCTCTCTCTCTCTCTCTCTCACACACACACACACACACACACACACACACACACACGGACGTAAGCACGCACGTACGCGCTCACACAGCCAATAACCACGAGACTATCTGCGCTGAAACCGATATGGCGACATTCGCTCACTGATAACTGCATGCGGTTGAGCTCCAGCTATTCCCGCAACAAGCAAGATGAAACGCCACCCACCTGTAGCAATGCTATTTAAAAGCGTTGTCCAAGGATATATCAAAGCTCTGTATAGTTGCAGCCTGCCTGTGTACGGGCTGTACAGTGTGCGCTTTCTGCCTGCGACAGCCAGTGAGACACATGATCAGCAGAAAGTTTCTTCACAATAACAAGTCACTATCTGATTTGCAGTCAGCAGTTTCTTTTATAGTTTTGTGCAGAGGAGTTGCCTAAAATGAGCAGATCCACGGCCAGTTTGTTGTTCCGAATTAGAATATGCATTTACAAAGAAAAAGCGAAAAAGTAGAAGTGAAGCTGCCGCTTTATCAACAAACTGCATATGCATTTGGAGTGAGAGGCCACTGCAGTCTTCAAAGTGTCCACGTTAAACTGTGCAGTTTGAATCCACTTAGTTGAAAAGCAATCTGTTTTGGCCGCCTCATCTGCACCTTTTTGAAATGTTCACGCCCCATCTAGTATGTCAGAAAATACTGACGATGGGTTGTGGCAAGTTAAAGAGCGCTTTTGTGGGACGCAGGGGCAAATAGATTCAGTTCAGACCAGCATAGCTTCTGCTTATCTGGAGAGGTTTAGACATCTGACTCTGCTCTCACACCTCGTTTGTGAATTGTTTGTGTCTCTGATCCCGTCATGAGCTGGACAACAGCGTAACCCCGTGCGTCTTTTGCCCTCCGCCGCTGTTTCAGGGCGGAAACTTCCGCATCGAGCCAGCAATTAGAAAATTTTAGCGGTGAATGGTGATCGAAGCCGAAACTGTGTCACCCTCTGGCCCCTCAGCGGTTCATATTTTTCCATAGGCCTAATGGGGTATGGGTGCAAAATTGTTCATTACAAAGAGTAAAGTGGGAATTTAGTGAAACCCCAGGGAGCAAAGTGGCGGCGCACTCTGCAAATACAAATGATCCGGGGCTGGGGAGCTTTCTCCAACTTCAGTTGCAGCTAATTAGAGGGAACAAAAGGACAGACTTTTCTTTTGTTAACAAGAAAAATATGATTGATATTTAGTTAAGGATATTTGTGTAAATCCTTTGAGGGGAAGGACTGTTCTTTCCACTTCTGTCTTTCTTTTTTCTTCTGCAGACTTGTCATCTCAAATCATAGATCACACTGAGGTACATGACTGATGACAGACTGTGGCCAGTAAAGACAACCTTCATACTGCTCTCTGTGGAGAATTGGGGAAGTGTTGAGAGAAAAAAATAAAGTCTGTGCTGTAACCCCCAACTTTCTTTCTTTTTATTTTGCCGCATTGCACTGGTGTTGGAGCATAAATAATTGAACAGTAGAAATGTAGTATATAATACCCACAGACACGCAGTTTAGCTATGACAATTCCCCACTGGGCTGCGTTGGCGAAATAGTAACAAGGCAACAAAAAACATATTCATATCTCTTCCCCTTTAAGGCACATAATAAAGAAGAAACAACAAAGCTACACACAATTTGTGCTCTTTGTTGGACATTTATAGTGTGGAGTCCCTTTGAAGGCCCCAATTGCAAATTCATTTAAATTAATATTTGTGCGAAAATAACTAAAAATTTATATCAATGTCATTCTTGTTAGCCTTGTCGGTGCATCACCTTCAGGTGAAGCTTACTTTCTCCCATTTTAGAACTTCAAAAACATTTCATGATGGTTTTGTAACATGCTTTTGTGTATTCCAGAGAGGCAATCATGCATGAGACAGGAGAAAGTATAAAGTAGCGTTTGTGACAGAGGGCTGAGCAGCATGGAGGCATCCTCCATCACAAAGCCATCATTTACAGATCAGCACCATGGACAGCAGCCAGGCAGCTCTGTGGTGGTGTTAATGGAAGAACAGGCAAGGGGCTCTAAAGCCGCAGGAGACCAATTACAGTTGTTATACTGTTGTGGGAATGCTCAAGTGGAGTAGAGGTTTTAGACCAGAAGCTGAGTTACACTGAACCCAAATAAATTGGAAATTGGCCAGATGAAATAGAGTGGGGGAGTATGAATGAGGGAAATCTGCATAACAAATATGCTTTATGGTGCTCCTATCTTTTTGTCTTTCTCTGTCTGTGTTTGTGACCCATGCTTTGTAGTTTCATCACGACACAGACAGACAACCTGAAGTATGAATGAAGCAAAGAAGATATCTTTCAGTGGACTTTCACCAAAGTCTGGTATCACTTTAGTAATCTTGTAGTAAATAATTTGGAAACCTAAAATGCTCAAAAACTAGATTTATAATCCAAGGTTGGAGCAAAAGTTCATCCAGAATTCTTTAACTGAATGATTCTCTCTCTTCTTGACAATTAAGAAGAATTTGCTAAAATCACAAATCAAACCCTTCCTGCAATGGTTTGGTTGTTTATTGGTTTATTTCCATACTTTCTCTGGAAAAAGTATAGGTGGTGACAATAATGGTAATGATCACTGTATCCCCTAAGAAAACTTCATTTATGATTACTGTTCCCTGTGCCATCATGTCAGCTTGATGATTATCTGTACTCATTTATATCTTTATAGCAAGAAATCAGATGACTATTACAAAGTATCAGTGTCAATAAAGCATTTCCTGTCAGATGGTATGTGAGAGCACTGTGAATCCTGTGCTGCATTTTCAGATCTTGTTTCAGTCCCTGTGAACTATAAGGACGTTATTTAGATGAAGGTAAATATGTCCGGGACATTTAAAAAAAAAGAGACACATAGCACAGCAGGAGATAGCTCAGCCTAAGGATTCTTTAAAAAATTAAATAAAATCTGCAGCAGCGATTGCTTTTTATATCTTTGACTGAAGATTTTGGGACTTCAGCCTTTGGAGGAAGCATCCAAAGTTGCTTCATGGATTTGCATATGGCTTATTCATTCCATTACCACCTCTGAAACAGCAATCTAGACGCAGAATAAATCACAGACTTCTTGCTGTAAATCCAATTTTTCTCCCAGTTGGCCTTCCCTTTTCCACATTAGAATATCAACAAAGTTGACCACATGGGCTGTGGGGCGAAAAATAAATCTCTGTTCAGAGCACCACGGATTTAATGGACCTGAGAAACTCAGGGGTTGAAGTGCACGTTTTAGGGAACATTGGTGGCATGTGGAAAGCCAAGCCCTGTAGTGATAATGACCTGAACGATCAGGGGAAGCAGCACTATCAGCTTAAAGATTATGTGTGGGCTGCTGAAGGGCTGACATAAGGTTGGAGTGACATAAGACTGAATACAGACAGCAGCAGCAGCAATTCCCTTGCCCCTGACATTCATTTCCACTCCTCCACTTTTCCTGGAATTACTTAACACAGTTGCCTGCAGAAACATGGGTCATATGGTGCCTCTAAAATACATTTGTAGTGCTTGACAAGGTAAGGAGCACATTAGAGAGCAAGCCACTTTCCAAAAACTGACTTACAGACAAGAGGAACAACTACCAAGCCAAAGGAGCTGTATTACTATAAAAGTTGAAGATTTAACTGTTCAAGTTCATATGCTTTATTTGCAAAAAACACATCAATCAGAAACAAGAACATACATAAAGTACATTAAAGTATAAGGCTGGCAATATTTTTCAACAAATCTCATGAAAAGCCCAAAATCAACAACGTGTCTCAGCCACAAGCACATTTTTTCCTAATGAAGATATAAATCTAGAAAAATAACTCACGAATGTATAGGTTTATTTTACAAAAAAGGCCAAATAATTTCCTGAGACAGCTAGGCACTGTAGTTTTTAGAAAATGTTACTGAAACAGGAGCAAATTGTGTTTTTTTTGGGACTATTTAGGTCTGCGGATTTGGTGTGCTAGTAAGTATTTATGGCAGGAGGATGGTGTATGTGGGATTGACTCAAATACATGTCACCCTGTGCAGCAGTGAGACAATACTTGTCAGTAATGTCAATTCCTTGTTGGTTTTGGTCTTTTTCTGGGATTTAGTGACAATAAGAAAAATATAGAATATCACCAGATTTAACATTTAAACAAATGTTGATTAAGTTCCACATTTTGGGAAATATGCTTATTCGCTTTCTTGAAGAGAATTAGATGGGAATATTGACACCACTCTCATGTCTATTCAGTATGAAGCTACAGCCAGTAGATGGTTAGCTTAGCTTAGCATAAAGACTGGAAATAGAGCAAAATAGCTAATCTGGCTCTGTCTAAAAGTAAAAAAAATAAAAAATACACCTACCAGCACCTCTAAAGCTCACTAATTAACATGTTATATCTCATTTGTTTAATTCGTACACCAAAGTGTAAAAACCAGAAGTTGCAGTTTTACAGGGGGTTATGTACAGGACTATTTCTTGGGAGGGAGCAGTGACTAACTGGAGTCACTGTGAGGTTGCCAGGCAACCAGCTGAGTCTTCAAGAAGTCACTGCTCCTGGCCAAGAAAGCAAATGAGCATTTTTCCCAAAATGTCTGACTATTTCTTCAATTAGTAACAAAGTCATTGACACAATGCTTTCCCTATCCCCTAACACTAACCATTGCAACAAACTCCAACCCTTACCCTAAACCTAATTCTCTCTCTCTCTCTCTCTCTATATATATATATATATATATAAATTGTTGGGATGTAGTCCCTCTCTCTTTTAATCTAACCTTAATTCTAAAATTCTTAACTCTCAGACAGTCCATTGAAAAAATAAGTACCTGCAAAATTGTCCTCACTCCCAAGGTCTAAAACTCAAATCAGTCCTCACAAAGATGGGCAAACAAGTGCGTGCACACACACACCCTTACAAAGACCCACACCACTGCATCAGCTTTCAGGGACAGGTTTCAGACTTCCTGCCACTTTATCTCAGGTTGTGGTCAAGAGCGACTTCCTGTCGGATTGCCTTTCAGCCATGCAGTTCCACACAACTCCTGTTTACCACTCCACTGACATTCATACAGTAATTACAACTGACCCCAACAGGCCAACATCCTCAGAATTTACATAGAAATAGTGTGTACAGACTGCATGCAGGCTGTGTAAGAGGTAGTCCATACATTCGCATATCTCAATATTACATTTGAATTGTGTGTCTTCATCTTTCTCTGGCGGATAGTGAAACCTCTTCTCCTCTAAGCTTCGTTGCAGAGTAGATAGGAAGATTGGCTGTTGGGAGATACAAAGTTTACAAAATTTTAATACAGACAGTCGTCTGTATTAAAATGAGCACTTCTTGTCTCTATTAGAAACAGTCCAGAGTAAGAAAAGCTCACAAAAACAACTCACACCAATTAATGTTTTGTAATGTGGAAGTGTTTCTGTGCCACTGGGGGATATTAGTGATGCTTAATTGCATGCAGTATGGCCATTTGTTGTGAAGCACAGTCAAATTTGTTTATGTGATTTGGTCAGAGCTTTCATGAGTGCCCTGCATGGTAAACATTCATCACGTGATGTGTAATATGATACTCTTACATCAATGTGTGGAATTCCCGACCCAGAGTCAGTGTTGTGGCTGTATTAGAGGGATAAATCATGCCATTAGTGGCCATGCTGTGTCACAACGCCACAAGGAATATGTTGGCCCAGATTCATCTTCAAAATGAGCCAACAATTCAATAACTTCCATGGTCTATGTGCAAACTGTCATATTTTATTATAGAATTTGTCAACAAAAGGATGAGAGGAGACAGATAGTACACAAAATAAGCCTGCAAGAGATTTGATTTGGACAGATTTGTGTGGGCCCACAACATTGTGTTTTGTACTGAAGAGCTAAGCAAACAACATTACGTGCATGCACTCTGAGTAAGTGGCTGTCACGTAAGGTACACGCTGCATGGATAAATCTCTCAATTTTCT
Organism: Siniperca chuatsi; assembly: GCF_020085105.1. Taxonomy (NCBI): domain Eukaryota; kingdom Metazoa; phylum Chordata; class Actinopteri; order Centrarchiformes; family Sinipercidae; genus Siniperca; species Siniperca chuatsi. The sequence goes on along the minus strand of NC_058054.1, from coordinate 14,432,655 downwards.
CAGCTGAGCAGCATTCCCAGTAATTTGCCAATAGCTTCAATGCCTCTGAAATGTTCTTAATTATAGACGTCAAGAGGTCAAGATGTTCTATCTACACTTCCATCAGATGCAAGCAGAAAGGAAACCACCACTCTGATACTGTTGTTCCATCATATTATTCTGGGACACCCACCTTCATGCATCACCTTGGCAGCCTTATGTGCTTTATGAAGAGGGATTATAAAGGGAAAAGTGAGCCAAATATCTCACGTTGACAGAAATATTCTGCACACACAAAGGTGTACATATTCCAGCTCAAAAACAATTACTCATCATCAAAGCCTTTTGTCTCTGCATGCTTTGTTGTTCTGACAAAGAGAGGGGGGCCATTCATCACTATGAGTACAGGGAGACAGTGTGAATTTTCACTGTACTGTACTTCAGCATATTCAGCCACAGTCAGCGCTGCTGGATCTTTGGCTTTGAGACGGAGGTGGTTTATGATTTATGATTCTTTGGGCTTGGAAAACAAACCTGTCCTGCATGTGTAAATATTTCACTGTGAGAAAAAAAGAGTTGGTGCTCTATAACACTGTTCACTGAGTTAGTTAAACAGGTCAGCAGCCCCACACCACATTTAATATATCAACCACACTCAGTAGGCGAACACGTTTGAAGGGGGTTCTAATAAAGTGGTTCCCAGTCTGGTGGTTGACACCCCGCAAGGGGTTGCAAGATAAATCTGAGGGGTCAGGAAATGTTTACTAGAAAGAGATGAGAAAAAAAGAAAAGTAGAAAAAACATATTTCTGCTACACAAAGTTATAATTATTTTTTACTTTGTCTCTTGTGATTATTGGGTAGTTTTAACTTCTACAGGAATCCACGGTGTTTAAAGGTCAAGTAACGATTAGGAGGAGTTGTGTTTTCATTACCTTAGAATAAGCCGTTTTATCTACATAGGGAGCGGGTCCCCTTCCACTGTCGTGTCTGGATGGTAAGCCTAGATGTGCAAAACTTGTACGTGTTGTTTCTTCATTGTGCGCGTTCCTAAACCTAAGTCTCGCAAGAGTTACCGCAAATCCAGGGTTACCATCTAGACAGGACCCCCTTCCACGTAGGGCGCTATGTTGCGCCTCCATGTTTCTACCGTAGCCCAGAATGGACAAACCAATCACTGGCTCTAGATAGGGCCTTTCGCATTTTTTGCGAGTTTCGCGGCCACCGTAGTTTCTCCGTCACGTTCGGAACGGGAGGGTGAGGCGAGCGGTATTCAAATGGTTGCAAACTGCAATTTCAACGCTAGGTGCCACTAAATCCTACACACTGGATTTTTGAATTTGAAAACAGGGATGGATGGATGTTTCACCTGAATCAGTTGTCTGGGGTTTTGCATATGTCTCAGCCACAGACTGTTTACTCCCTACACTGCTCCTGCACTATTGGCCTGATAATCACTCTGGTTGGCTATAGATTAGAGAAGACCTTTATTGTTTTTTGTCTGAGATTATATTTAACATTTCAAAGAGCCCTGATCTTTATTTCTGACTGCTTTCAGACAGCATGCAGAACATTAGCAGGAGAATCTGAGAAGCCCTGTCTCTTTCTCTGTCTATCTCTTTCTGTCCGTGTGCTACAGCTACAAAACTGTCTTTATCAACACCTTGTTTATCACATCTAACTTTAACTGTCATTCAACACATGGGGTAAATAAGTCAATAAAAACAACAGAAAATAATCACACTTTTTTTTGGTTATCTTAGATAACTTAATTCACAACACCAGGAAAACGCTTTGCCAGGTTTGTGATGTGTGCAGTCTCATCACCTACCTCATCAAACTTTGAAATGATCCCTTGGTAGCTAGCAAAGAGAATTCTGGCAATTCCCCAATGGACTTGGACGCCATAACTTATTCAGCAGCCTCACATTCAGCCCAGCACCTGAATTTGGGGTAGTTCTCACCCATTTCATGTTGGTTCACTGCATCTTTCCCTGGACTGTCAAAGATCCTGTTCTAAAATACATGATAACATGAAGGTCTTCACTGTGGTCCTCCACTGTGGCTGATTTTTGGAACGGTTGTGCAAATATCCTAATTAGTCTCTTTGATAATTCCAGTTTTCTTCAAGGCTGCACATAGATATTAATTTTCAACTAAATAGACAGACACTGATGTATGATTTATATTTCGTATAGCCAGCAGGAACGGTAAAGCAGCATCTGTTCCTTTTCATAAGGATTTCTGAGTTGGGCTGCTGACCTCAGAACCTTCTGCCTGACCAACTTTGAAAGGTAGCTTTGGGTAACACAAACAACAAACACTAAAACAACAGTGACATATAGGAATGTTGCAGAATAGTTGGATGGGAATTCACTAAACCTACTAAATTATTTTTGACCATGCATGAATTTAATGGCATGTGATATTTTTTCAGCTAGATCACAGTAACAGGAAGGATGTGATGTAGAATGGGTTTTTCAACACTTGAGTAACCTAAATACTACATGCAAACTTCATTTCCTATGAGTACACACTTAATTATTGACATATGAACTCTTCATTCTCCTGCCCAGCTGAGATTTAGGACAGATGCATCTACTGATTCAAGAAACTGGCCTATTTTGAAAGGTAGCCTTGTTCCCCTTGGATATAATCCATCTGGACCTTCACATCAGACTGTAAAGGAGAGGCAAAGTTAACAAGATGTAGACTGATGAAAAACACTCATGACCCTAATGGTCCTACAACTGTCAACTTGTCATTGAAAGGTTGGGCTAATTAGTGTGCTCTGACCCACAGTCGAACAGGAACAGGGACGTCTGTAACCAGACAGTTGGTCAAACTGAGCAACAGCATCAAAACTTAATGAAATGCCCTCAAAATGTTTGCCTTACCTCATTTTCTCACCTCAGAAACAGAAACGTTTCAACAACATGCAGGAAGGACAGGGAGTCATGCCAGGGATGGGCGAGGGTCTGTGAGAAACTAAAGTCTGTCACTGATTGGCACACCTTCAACAATAAGAGGAACTATTCACTGAACTTGCTGTAGTGTATGAAAAGACTGAGTGTTAGCATGTTAGCGGCTCTGCAAGGCTATACTTATGGGCACAGTGGTGCTTTGAGCTGAATGCTAATGCTAGCATGCTTACATTCTCTAGACTAGACTACGCTAACATGCTGACTTTTTAAGCAGGTTTTTACAGTATTTACTATCTTAGTTTAGCGTGTAAGCATGCTAACATTTGCTAATTAGCACTAAACACAAAGTACAACTGAGGCTGAATGGAATGCCTTTAGTTTTGCAGGTATTTGGTCATAAACCGAAGTATTTAAAAATATGAAAGGGATCACCAAAATTATTACAATTTGTCCTGAAAGGAACATGAATGTCTGTACCAAATTTTATGGCAATCCATCCAATAGTTCCATTTCACTTGAAAACAAGTCAGGGACCCCCAATTCAGTAGGATTCATCCTTTGGGGACCATGAATGTTTGATGAAATGTTAATCCATCCAATTATTGTTGAGATATTTCAGTCTGGACCAAAGTGGTGACTGACAGACAAACTGATATTGCAATCCCGAGAGTCATGTTGTTAGCCTGGCTAACCTAGAATAAATGCAACCCTGGATATCCTCTGCTAGCCATGGCATGTTGTTCCCCATCCCTGGCCTCCAAGGTGTTGTTACATAGTGCACATCCATAGTAGCATATAGGACTTTGCATTGCTTTATTCATTACTGGTTTCATTCATCTGACTGCAATTAGAACAGCTCTATTGACTACATTCTGTAACCTGGCTGAATGCAGTTAATCAGTTGGGGACTGATATTTTATTACTCAGAACTTTCAGAGTTTATGACAATCTTTAATCCAAATATTCTTTTACAGACAAAAGGAAAATAACAGAATGAAACCAAAGCTGTGTTGGCAATCGCAGATTATTCAAATGTAAAAGGCCATCTTTAAAACGGTGGCTACAGCTCTCAGCAGAGACTTGGTGAACCACTGAAACACAATTTAATTGGCTCTACTGAGGTCTGTGTTAGCCCTGTGGTAGACTGGCAACATGCCCAGGATGTACCCCATTTTCTTGGCCAGTGTGTGCTGGGATAGCTTCCATAAGCAGATGGATGGATAGATACTGAGATCTTCCTGTTTGACTGCTTGTCCTTCCCACAAAATGCTGACCAACAACATTTCCATATTTTCTACACAATACTTAAATCAGAAAACAAGGGATGGCCTTACATACAATTTTTTATGCTGCACTTCAAGGAAATGTATTAGATAAGTCATGTTAACATGTCAGTTATATCAAAGCAGCATGCATACTGATGAGTTTAAATACTAAGTTTTTTCTCTCTCCTCCTCTAATTTGGTTATTAATCTTGTGATTTCTGACATTGTGTCCAGGGTAGAGCAGCAATGAGGAGGAATACGATTGCCTGTAAGTCACTTCGAAAACACTACCCACACTTCGTCATAGCTCATAGCTATGTATAATAAACATCATGACAGCTTGATAACAAACCGTGAGTAACTATATTTCCTGTCTAGTATTCAGTATCAGACTTGCAACAAACTGTCAGATTTCTCCATTAAGCACAAGCTTATTACCAGGATTCATATATCAGCAACGGTCAATTTTAGGATTCATTTACGTCAACAAGCCTTGTGAAATACAGATGAGAAAAAAAATTTAAACAGAAGTGTATGAAAAGCTGAAAGCTAAAGATGTTAAAGCCATTTAAGAATGTACTGAGGTTAACTGTTCAGTCTTTTGTCAAATACTAAAACACATAGATCCCTTTGATTTGTCTGAATTTTGTCTCATTTTACCAGAGTGGGGATTAATCTCTCATTTTGGACTCAAACTCATCTTAAACCCAAGAAAATACACACAAGTTCAAATCATGTTTGATCATTACAATACTCAAATATGTTCTTATTGATCTATACAGATCACCTCCTGATCCTTAAAACCACTATGCTTCCCTTTTTATAAAAAAGAAGTTTGACATTTTGGGAGATACTTGTTCGTTCATTCTTGCCGAGTGCTACAGGAGAAGTGTGATACCACTCACACCTATGCATTCCCTACGGATCTAAAACCAGGAGGCAGTTAGCCTATCTTAAGACTGGAGGCAGAAGGAGACAGCCAGTCTGGTTCTGTCCAAAACTCCCAGCACCTCTGAAGCTCGCTGATTAACATGTTCCATCTAATTTTTTAACCTGTAAGCAAACAAATATAAAGCAGCCAAGTTCTGATTTTAAGGAGAGTTACGAGCTGGATTAAACAAACTATACTTTGGAAAGAGCCAAGCTAGCTGTTTCTCCCTGCTTCTAGTCTTAATGCTAACTTCCTCCCAATTGAATTTCTCAAATGTCATGGACATTTAAACCCAAACCGGTAACAACTAAGCTGAAGAGTGTAAACTCTGTTACTCATGGCGGCCTGGTAGCTCACCTGGTAGAGGACACAACGTATTAAGAGTTCTTACCGCAGCGGCCTGGGTTAGAGTTCCCCTCTCTCTCCCCGGTCATCAAATGACGGAAAAGCTAAAAAAATAAACTCTGCTGTTTCTGGGAATCATAAAACTGTGTTGTAATGGTTTTGTGACAAAAAATGATGACTATATGCTATTAAATGCTGATGCATAAAAATCCTGAGCACAAAGTAGACTTCAGAGAATTTTTGGTTAATAGGATATTGTGCCCCAAACCACCCCCACACTTGATCACCCCCATTCCTCCCCTGTATGTCAATATGCCTGGGATCTCAGAGCAGACGCCCATGTCGATCTTCTGTCACATTCACGCTGGGGCTTGAGGACAGAGTGAGTTCTGGGGTCTCATGGCCCACTACCCTTTCTCCCAGGTTAATATGGGAATTTGAGCCCTATGCAGTCATCTATATTGCTACAGCAGGCTTGACAAATTCCATAAGGCATTATCCGAGTCAGACAACTGATTTATGCAGTAAAGAGGCTGCTTTATGGTGCCATAAGACCAAATTAAATTTTCTGAGATACATGATACAACAAAAGCATTTCACATGGAAGGCTTCTGTTGCAGCTTTTCAATGAACAAATCACTGCAGGAACAGTGACAATGTTGAAGGCTCACATGGGATTGCAACAGCATTGTTTGCCTCCTATTGAAAACTATGTAAAATGGAAAGACAAACTTAAACATGAGGTTAAGTAATCTCTGACTCAAGCCAAATAAGCTTGTTCTCCTTTCCATAGGGTATTCAGAGCAAAAACAGAAGTACCTCACCTTAGCTAATTGCAACACTACCAGGATTACTGTACCCTTCTGTATAGTGCTCTGGGTGTCTAAGGAGTTAGAGTGCAGCAGAGAATGCAGGATATTAGAGAACTTTTAGTGTTGATACTAGTATGAAGTGTAAGACTGTTGTAATTCACCAAGCAGGGAAAACAGGGAATTGGACCCAAAATACAGACACTGAGACAGAGCAGTTCAACAATTTAATGAAAGTACAAGAGCTTACATGGATTTGTCAGGCAGGTAATCCAACAAAGGAAAAACATTTCTGACAGGGAGCAGGCAAAGTCCATGCAAGGTCCAAGAGAAACAGAAGCAACACCAACACACCGGAAAAACAAAGGCCAGGATGCTTGGCAAGTGAACGAAAAAACGAACACAGAACAAAGGCTGCAAACAGACTTAAATACACTCAGGTGAGGGGCGAAAATGCGACACAGGTGAAACTGATCAGGGCAGAGCAAATAATCAAAACTGGTGAGAAACAAAGACAGGAAATACAATTACCAGACACAGGAGGGGAAAAGAGCATTTCAAAATAAAACAGGAAATAACTACGCTACAAGCCTCAAACCATAACAAAGACAGAGCAGAGTGGGATTTAACCTTGGCTTTAATAAAGCCTCTTGGGTGTGCCTGTAAGGGATCCCACTATCTAGCAGAAAGTGGAGAGTAGCTGAATCTGAGAGAAAAGATGACAACATGGAGATGATATGACGGAGAGGAATAATGAAGGCCCCATGTTTAATAGACAAAAACATCTCATTTCACATGCTGGTCAGATGTTTTCATCCTGTCACATCAATCAATGATTGCTCGATGTGGAGTAAATCAGGTGTGGATGAGAGGCTATTTCAGTTTGTACTATTTTTGTATCCTTGCCTTTAAATGAACACCAATGGGGACCAATGTGTTTTTTATCTAAGCTAGTGGCATAAACAACTCATGTGAGGCATAGTGTATTGACCTGTCTGCTCATGCTTGTGTCCTTTTTTGTCTGTGTGCATGTGACTGGGTGCTTTAGTGATTCCCAAGTCCAGCCAGACACACTTTTAATGCCTCCATGTAACTGGATGATGGGTGGTCCACACTGAACTCACTGCTTTGTGTCTGCTCTGGGTCACATCATTGCATAAACATAAGTGGCTGGCTGCAGAGAACTGACAGCATGGTCATGTTTTTTGCACAAACTAGTGAAGCAGAGCCCGTTCCTGATTAGAATCTTTGATGATGCAACTGCTGAGTGCAAATGAAGGTAAGCCAGAGACACACAGCATCACAATCTTTCCTGTTTAATATGCGAAAGTGTTTTAATATTATTTTGACAAATGAGTTGTGATAGCTGGATCATGGGGCTCACACATTTTGCTTCTTCACTTTCTCTTCTTCTCGTCCTCATGAGAGGGGTCTCTCTGTACTGGCCCCTGAGAACTTTACAAGACTTGACTACTGAAAGCTGTTATGAGAAGTTTCTGAAACTTTAAGATCAAGTGATTCCTCTTCATCACTCCGCTTATGCCCTTGTGTTACTCAAGAATGTGTTGTAAACTGCTGCTCCACTCCTTTTCCTCTTTACTCAAGAAAGACACTCTGTCTTGTCAATGCAAACCTGTTAATTTGGTTTTGTCTGGCTCCTTGGATGTGAACAGCTCGGTTTCAGACATCACAGCATGCCAACTGTGTTATGCGCCCCACACTCCTTTCAGCCCCCTCTCTCTTTTTCTATCCTCCTCACTCTCTTAGCTCTTTGGATATATTCCCCTATGATTATAAATAGATTCTAATTAGCTCCTCCAGCCATGGGCAATAGAATTGTTCATCAAGTAGGGACTGCACTCAGAGGCCTTTATACATTAAAGCTTGTGCAAAAGTCAGAAGAATAGCAAATCCCCTCTCTGACTCAATTTAATTTTTTCAGGGATTAATTTTCCTATATTTTATCAGTTCAAAAATAATTCTGCAGTGCAATCAATTTCCTTCATGGGGCAAAAGGACTAAGGTCAACCTAACCGTATGACTCAAAGGTACACAAAATCAGAAGACACTGATGTGGTGCAAAGTACTGAAATACAATACTCACAGCTTTAAAAATAATGCAGTCAGTTATTTTAAAAAAAAATCTAATTTTATATATTTTAGGATTTTAAGGCTGCCTTACCCATCTGAAATGAGGGTCAATACTTGACCTTCAGTCCACCCAGCGTCTCTTCATCAATCGCCTGATAATTAATAGATTGATTCTGACTCGTTTATGTAGCTTACAATGTCTGTACAGTTTAATAATCTGTTCATAACATATAAGCACATGTGGTGCACTTTCTAATTTCACTGAGACATAAAACTTTCCACTTTATTCAAAGCTTGTCAAGACCAAAGACTTGATTTCTGAGATATGGCCAGAAGAAGAGACAGATGCATTCTTTCTTTCTTTCTCGCTCTCATATCCACTTTTCCAATTTTGTCTGTTTAATGTACCCCAATCAAACAAAGTTCTAGAAGTTTCCTTCTTAAAAGTCTGCATTTTTGTTCTTTAATTAGACTATAATGAAAAACCCTCTCTATTTAAAGGTAACAGTCATTCCACACTGAGTTTAAACTCCCAGTTGTCAGAAGAAATTATGATGCAAATTTGTCCCTGAAATATTTAAACATTTTGTCTCTTTGAAATTAAAGATTAAAACAGATTCCCTATCCTGGAGCCTTTTGAAGTTTGTGTACTCTCTGTGGTTTTCAACACACACACTGAGCCTAATTTTTACAACATACTAAAGTTTTGTGTTCTGCATGTAACTATGGAAAATAATTATCTGGTTGTGCAGTGAATTAATATGAGCTGAATTCTACATTACCTGTTCTTGTGCAAACAAAGACCCCAGCCAGCATCTGGTTTCGTGTTTCTTGTATCCTCTATTATATTAATATGATCCATCTGCTCACCTGGCAGCTGTCTGTCCTGTTTTTCTGCAACTGCCTATGTAGCTGCCTTTTACCCTGAAAGGAATCACTGCTTTGTCTCTAAAAGCCTCCTATAAGAAATATACAGGGAAACTGAAAAGTAAGGTGGTTGTTAACCTGATCTTATTCTTGTTGCAGGAGCAAAATAATGATCTGATGTTTCTTCAGTCAACTTTGAGTCTGACATGGTTGACATCATCTTTCAGTAATGGTGTCTTTTATACATCTTTTATAAATGCTTGCATTCTGGTATGATGAATGCACCACATAACAATGTCAGAGTTTGCATATAATGATCAGTAAATTGCATGTATGGCATTGAGATGGCCCCAGAGCCCTGTGCCTTGGTCCTGTGTACTGTGCGTTTTGTGTGTCTTGTAGGTCCTTGGCTGGGTGGAGCTGAGTTGCCATTAAGCTAACTGGGAACACCTGGCCAGTGTTCCTAAGTTACTTAAGCCTGCCCAGACGGCAGTGTCGGTCTCTTCACCAAGTTCTGCTGTGTGGTTTCTTTGCGTTGCCTTATTTGTTGTACACTGACAACATGCAGCCCACATTAGCCATTGCACTCATGCACTTTCATACACCACTGACCCTGACATCCACACCTCATTGCAACTGTTATTGTTCCTTACTTTAATAAATTTAATCTTGTTATTGTTAAGTTTGGTGTGCATCTCCCTTCTTTGTTGCGGCCCGCGAGCTGGTCATAACTGGCATGAATTCAAATGACCATAAGGAAAACAACCACCAACATAAACACAAGGCAATTATTTTGTAGGAATAGCAGAGCAGTTCTGCTGCATTTAAAGACTTGACACCCACATGATAAATCTCGCATGGGTAGCAAAGTGTAGGTCATTAGCCTTGAAAAAGCCTATTTTATCTCCCAGTCACTGCCTCTGTATTCTCTTGAAAATTAGTCCTTAATGCTGATAGCCAAAGGGCATGAATTAAGCTCAACAACCAGAAAAGAGCTCCTTGAGCATTTATCCACTCAGCATGTAATTACGTTTTATTTAGCTGAAATTACTTATTATATTAAAACACATTTGTCTGCTAATAATTATATAAACCTGCATAATAAATTTACATCATAGAGACTTAGATGAGCATGAAAAGGTGGAGAGAGTCTCATACAGAAATGTGTGCGTAGGTCAAATGTGTTCAGATGGGTTTACCTTCCACTAGATGCCTGAACATCATTCACAAAATGCAAAACTTTATGGAAAATGGTGAGTTTTTGTTGGTGTAATACCACATTGAGTCAGCTCAGTAAAGACATATCATATGCACTTTGCATTTTTAACCTTTCACAGGGTTTATTGTTGCTCTATCCGTTCCACAACCCTGTGATTTCTTGACAGAACTGCTCATCTCATCTCTAATAGTGAAATCTCCCACAACAGAGAATATTTGACTCATGGACAGGATGTCTCTCAAGTGTGAAAAAAACACCACAAACTGGGTTACTGTTTATCACTTGAACAACTAGATGAATAATAGCAAAAGAGATAGAAAAGAGGGATGTTGGACAGGCAGATAAACAGCCCGACTGCATTTCTCATGTTGAATTGTAATGGGCAATTTGATCTGATTACTTTTACCAGTGTTGTATAAAATAGAGCCATGCTGCCCTCTGTCTGTAATATACCAAAATTGTTCTTTTCTACCCAACACAAATGAACATTTTGGATATTCCAGTGGAAACCTGATTTAGTCTTCATTTCCATGTTAGTTTTGTGATTTAAATAAGATACTGTTAAGCCTATCCATTGTAGTTTATAAATATCATGTGGTGGTAAAAGAGATCTCGTATTATATTAAGGGCTGCTTTCTAAATCTACAGCAACCAGCAAATAAAAAATGGAAACTTCTTGTAACATACAAATGCCCTATTCTGAGTTTTTCATGTTTTATTGTTGTAGAAATATGAAAATCTGAAATAGGTCAAGGGTCGGATTGGTTGTTGGTAGGCCTTTTTCATTGAAGACATTTCGACATGTCAAAGTAGGAAAAGCACATGTGTAAATAATCAAATGAAAGATGGCTTAATTCCATTTAGCTGCTTCAGTTTCAGGGTCCAGGTATTGTGCATGCTGGTTCACTGTCACGCTGTCATGGCTTACTGGGACACTTGAATATAACAGATCCATCGTTAATATTATTAGTAACACCTGTTCTATTCCTACTATGACAAGTCAAAACAGAAAGTGAAACAAATATCTAAAATTGAAGCAAACCTATATGAATAGATCAAAATTACATTCCAGTATAACATAAAATTATTTATTGCATAAGTATTCAGTCCCTTCAACTCAATATTAAGTATAGAGTCAACTTTGATAGTAATTTTGAGTCTGGGTCAGCAGGTCTATATCAACTTTGCACATGTAGGAATTAGGCCCACAAGAGTATCACAGATGCAACACTAAATAGCAGCTTCATGTGTTTCAGGGTAATTAGGTTAATGGTGGTTAGCGGTGTAAACATACACCAGCTCAAAGGTCGTAATTTAGAAAGTGACACCTGTATGTGTGGTGGCTTGCACTTCGCTGGCATCAGGCAACACTGCTGACCAGAAATGTTACTTTTGATGCCACAATGTACGGTGATGTACGATGGTATGCTTATTTATTCATTTGATCGCATGATGACTTAGATACATCTATGAAGTCTGAATACTGTAGACAGTCTGCACTTATCACAAAACAATACTGATGATGAAATATGTGATGAATAACAACCCAAACCCAACTCCAATAAAGTTTTTTGTGCATAATCCATTCATTTTTAAAGCCAAATAGCTGAAATTGCTACTGAAATTACTCAAGAATGCACTAACACTGAGTTACACTACAAGATACATTTTCCAGCCCTGCATCCAAAGGTCCATCTTGCTGGCTGTAAAAGACAGCCACATAGCTTAATATAAACTTTGTTTTTGGTGTATTTAGATATCAGTATTAGACTTGAGAGCTGCACGTGAGGATTTCTTTCTTTTCTCAAAGGGAAACATACTGGTGAACACTTCTGCTGACAGTAACTTATCTGTACTTGAGACAATTGTTCTCTTTCTCGGTGGTCATTTCGGTGCTTGAAAATTATAATTGATCTGCACTTGAAGATTGTATTTTGACACTTGATGTGTGTATGACTGATTATGCTGTGAGTAAGACCTATAGAATGTATTTATATACACTTATTAAAAGACTTTATTGCATACCTCCTCCATGCTTTCTCTTCTCTTTTTTCTTTCCTATATTTTAGCTGTTTTGGTCGGGTTCAGTTTACCTCCCTTGCCCTTTATTCTCAATGATATGCTTGTTTTATTGTTATCATCACATTCTAGATTTGTACCCTCATGTAGCTGTCTCATCTGTGTGTCATAACATGTGCAACACATGCTGTACATGACATATATACAGATGAGTGACAAATAAAAGGAAAAACCAACATGAAGTGTCTTTGTGAGGTGTTATCCTATCTTGAAACTGACACACAGCATCCGATTGTGCTGTTTGACCATTTACCTTAGATTTCTGACCCTTTCATGCAATCCATCTCCATTGTACAGAGCTCACCATTGCAAGTAAAGCCGCAGATGAGTGATGAATTAAAGGAAAAACCAACACAAAGTGTCTTATTAAGGGTTTTATTGGTCCACCACGAGTTGCCAGAACAACTTCAGTGCTGCATAGATTGTACAAGTTTCTGTAACTCTTCTGGAGGAATGAATACCATTCTTCCAAAAGATATTCCCAAATTTAATGTTCTGATGGTGGTGGTGAGCACTGTCTAACACGTAGCTCCAAAATCTCCCTTAGGTGTTCATTTGGGTTTCATCTGTATACTTATCAAAACAGTGACCTCTCTTGCCCTTTGTGGAAGTATCTGCATTTGTTATGTTTCTGCGCTAATTTATTCAGGTTTTTCCTTTAATTTGTCACCCATCTGCTATTTCATTCGTTTGAATCGTCTCCAAATTATTAATATTAATTAAAAAATAATAAATTGCAAACACTTTGTGTGTGTCTTGTGTTGTATTAGCCAGCAGGGGGAGCTCATAGTCTAGGCAAGAGGTGCCAATGTTTACCATTGAAAGGAATTGTTTATTTCCAGTTAATTTTCTAGGCGCTTCAGTCGAAGAAACTCAGGAAGTTGTGACTAAAAGCGGCACAAAAAGCAAAATGCACGCAATTACGTTACACCCACTGACACTTTTACATATTATGTGTAGCTGCTGGAAGCCGACCCCTGAGGGCTTTTCCGAAATTTAACCCCTGCATGTACACTATGTCTGCCTATTTGCAGGCTACCTCTACCAAACACCCAATGCCATGTACGTACGTGTGTGTGTATGATCGAGAGAGAAGGCAGGAAAAGGGGGACGTTGTCATGGAGCAGGCTATGGAGATCCATTCCATCCATCCATGGCCGTGGTCTATCTGAATGGATGCAATCTGGACGAGCGCTGAACCACTACACTCGCGTATTAAAGTTAATCCATCTTTGTGTTCCCGCTGCTCTGGAGAAGGCTGATGACTGTTGGAGTCACTACAGCTGCTGCTGCTGGCGACGATTTGCATGAGCTGGAGCACCAACGGCTGACAATCCCCCTCCAACTCAGCTGCAAATCCAGGTTCCATCTTTTTGAGCTCTCCCGTGCCATTATTTTATTTACTAAATTCCCATATCCCTCCGCAGGGTCAGAGAGTATTTTGAAGAAATTGTTAAATGGTTTGCGTAGTATTTTTTATCGCGTCTTCTTATCGCTGTTATAAAACATTTGCCACACTCACGAAATATCTCTTTCTCGACGGGCCACATCGATTTGGAAAGATTTGTATACCGTAGTTGTTGTAGGGGGAGGTGGATCTAGTTTTTGAGGAGCCTGGAGGGGCTGTGCTTCGGTGCCACTTATCATTAGATATGGCCACCGTTATAGAGTACACCGAGGCGTCATCTTCAACTTAATTTTGTGATATTTCATAGTAATCTCACAGTTCGGCCACTGTGGCAGGCGGGGTGTTGTTTTTGGCAAGCTAATGTTTGTTTTTACATGTCTTGGGAGGCGGTTGTTACTGCGTGGCAGGCTGGCTGCGAGAGTCTCCTAACTGGCCGCTTGGTCCCGCAGCTTGTCGATGCTGAAGAAAATAGAACCAGTTGCCAACCAAGCGGTCGGCACCCAACATTTGATTTGCGCGTCGCTGTACATTCGCTGAGGATTCACATTTAAAGTTTCATTTACGGAGTGTTGACTTTTGTAGTCGCTTGGACTTTAGATTTCGTTTGTTTATACGTTAATGGTAAAATTGTTGGCCGTAGACTTGGGTGGCTAACACCAACTAGCTATATAACCTGAACTCGTGCGACGACAGCTGTCATTGGAGAAAGGAAAGTGATCTCCCCCAAATGCGTGTGCCAGTGAAGCAGTTTTCTGTTGGATTTACATCATCTGCCTTTCCATCAAATGGGCAAAGTTGGGAATAACATTGCATCGTTGGAATATAATGATATGCGGTATGCATTTTTGAGAACTGCGGTGTTGCTTCATTGGAGAGAGGCTAGCTAGCTCAATTAGCTTGCTAGCTAGCTGGGTGATAAAAGTGCGACGTTTCATCCCCCAGTATTTTGGACATGAAGAGGATAATTCGCTATTCATAGGGCTGGAAGGTAAGCTACAGTGACATGTTAAATTGTTTTTCATGCGAGCTAGATTTGTTTTACATTCACCTTGTAAAGTAAAGCTGAGCCAACATTATCCACCTCCAGTCTTATGTTGGGGGTTTGTCGCCGCCTTGGCTTTCATGACTCAGACTATTCAACGGAACGGAACATTCAGCAGAACCGTTCATGGGTGCTATATAATCAGAAATAGATGAGTAACGTTATATGTTAACTGCTTAACACAATATATACGATCGACAATCACACACAACTAACCTTAGTTTGTAACGAAACGCAGAAAGCAAAGCTTACGTCATTGTATAACGTATCATTTTCACTTTTTGTGTTGCATTGTAGTTCCCCAGAACAGTTCCGTTTCATTGAATAGACCGAGCCTTTGTGTGTGTAGGGCACAAATGCTCATCATTGCCCTGCACCCAGTGTAACTGATAGTGTAGTTAAGGTTACCCATTAAGCTTTCCATCATCCCCAGACTATAATATTTGTCATTAGCTGTGGGACAACAAAAGGCTGAAGCATTAATGTTCGGTGTTTTGGCGTAGGCGCTAGTTACAAGCTAGTACGAGGAGTTGGCCAACTAACTGCAACCATAGGTAACCTGTTTGCTGTGTGAACCTCTTTCAAAGTTGTCTTACTGGCTAATGACTTTCAACGCCGAATCCAGTCTGATATTGCCAGTTAAATACGAAAGATGTATTCATTTCTTACTGCATTTTCTGTCACATTTAATTTATACGATGTCAATGTTACTTTTGTCTGTGGTCGCCAAAGAAAAGGCGACAGAGTTCAACACAACAGGCTAGCTGTCGTTAGCTGTATGCAACTGCTTTGTGCCCAAGCTTGAGTTAACAAAAGCTAACGTTAGCATGTCTCCAATTGTGCCTGTGGTGATCGTGACTGCCTAGTATTCACCGGATCCTAACCTCAGATGCCCTAACAATCAACGTTATTCTCACCACTTTCTGTTGAGGCTTACCTGGTTGTAAATCGGGTTATAAAATGGTCCTTTTCCAACAAATGTTCGTTACATCACCACGTACAGTGTTTCGGGGAACAGTGTAACCCCCTGTTCATTTTCTCTTAGGATTTAAGATAAGATTCATATTTTCTGAATAATTGTACTGACAGTCTAACCATTGTAATGAGTAATATTTCTTGTAGAGTTTGGTGTTTATTGGACCACCATCTGTCCACAGAGCCTGGAGGCTGGTGGAGGCCAATATAGACATAAGAGAAAGAGAGAATTACCACAGATCTGCAGCAAAAGATGGTGTCAGTTCCACAATATCTAACAGCACAAACTGAGACTTCTTCTGGTTCACTGATACAAAATACCTCTTTAATTTGTGGCCCACCATTTTTATTTACCATTTTACTGCTTTACTGAAAATGAAAAGTAGCAAATTTGACTTTCTCATGACTCTTCCTAAAGATAGTCATAATGTAGTCTGATGTTTGCATTTTGGGACAGAAACACAAGCTAGCAAGTGGCTTGTGTGGATTCAACATTTTTTGTAGAGGAGCCATCAAAAATTAATACTGGTGGGTGAAAACATGGCACGTCTGTTGTTTGGAACCAGTTTGCTTTTGAAAAGGATAATGTGGGGCAAAATGGGTACTCTATATTTCCCTTTTTCTTTCTTTTAGGTTAATTCTGGAAATGTCAAGGGGTGGTTCTTAGAGTAGTAGTGATGTTGATTTTATCAAGTACTTGGATTACCCTAGATGTAAACCTAAGTTTCAGTAAACAAGTCAAAAATATATGTTTGCTCTCAGTCAGCTTTATTCTTGTCTCATTTAGTTATTTAAGATTTATTGGAGCATATTTATCACAACCCAGCTAGGCTCTACTAGGGTTTAATTATATTTTCACATTTATCACACGGCATTACTGCCTGGTCACAAGACTCCATAAACCATAAAACCTTTCATGTTACTGTACAATCATGCATTAGAAATCATGGCCCAAAAATGGTTAGATTTTTCACCATTTAAGAAGTTTTACTGTGTATGTTTAGCTACATAATCTTGATCAGTTATTCTAATTTTTACAGCCACACTCCGCTAATTTTGGGACTCTAAAATATACTCACTGAAGCACAGCCGTGATATACAGTACTATAGGCTTATCAAACAGTTAACTATTGTGTTAGCAAACTGTTACCTGCGTACATGTCCAACAGAGACAAACCAACATTTATATTCCATTGGATGTTACAGACCACGCAAGGAATGTAAATTCAGCATTCTCTTCCCTTTTTTAGCACTGTGTTTTTTGTTTTTTTGTTTTTTTTTACCAACTGCTAAGAAAAATATTTGGTCATTAGCTTGCTAGATGCTCAAATATCTTCACCAACCACTTGTTAACTTTCTCCTTGTATACATTGGCCACATGGTGAAAGCAGCACAACAGCAGCAGTTACAGTCAGCCATCACTGTCTACACTAGATGCACAGTACTGCTGTGAAATTAGTATTTGACTGTGCTCTCAGCCCAAAAGACAAAACATTTGTGACTCTTTGTACACATTTTTAATCATGCAGCTGTTGAGCTCTCAGCAAAACACTTGCTGTGCTGCATCACTTTCCTGTAGCACCGTAAAAGTCTTACTGCGCTGCCTTATTGAGAGAGGCTTGATGTTCACAAAACACATGTGCAGGCAAACACTTTTCAAAGCAGCTTGTGCAACACATGAACATATAACATACAGACAGGTGACAAATAAAAAGGAAAAACCTGGATAAATGAGTGCAGAAACATAACAAATGCAGATGCTTTCATACAGGGCATGAGTGGTCACTGAATGGTTTGAGCATGAAAATTATATGAATCACACGCTATGCCCTCTGCAGTTACCACATGTCAACCCAGGTGAACACGATCATCAAAATGCCAAATGAAGGAATATCTTTTGAAAGAATGGTGTTCGTCCCTCCAGTAGAGTTCCAGAGACTTGTAGAATCTATGCCAAGGAGCTAGGATTGGACGATGCTACCAAATTGGCAATATGACGATCGGAGCAGAAGGAAAGGTTAACAGTGAAGTTGTCTAGTGGCAGTAAATGTACAGTGTAGGTTACAGTTTGCCCATTAATAAACCTTGTAGCTCCTCAATACCCAAGACGTTTCCGTGTCTTGCTTCCCGGCTGCTGTGTAAAAGTGAAGGTGGTTAGCCCCGAGGTTAGCATCAACTTCAGCCCTGGAGGAAAACAAAGTCTTCCCTGTGCTTCCCGACCACGGTCTGAAAGCTGCAGCAGGAACAGTTAACACAATGCTTAAGTTACCTCATTAAGCAGATCATATGATTATTAAAAATGTTAGTCATAGTGATAAACTACTTTAGCTTTTTTCTCGCAAAGCTTTTATTGCACTTTGACTAACAAGATTTTACTTCGGGGTGGGGCTTTTAAATCATGATGTTACGATGGTAGAGGGCTCAGTGGTCGATGGCTATCAGCCACCGCCGATGGATGATGGCATCGTTCATCAGCCCAATCCTACAAGGAGCATTGAAGCTGTTATGGCAGTGCGTGGTGGCCCAACACCTTATTAAGACATGTTCCTTTAGTTTTTTAAATTTAATTTGGCACCCATCTAAGAGTTTATTTGGAGTGGTGAGCTTTTCACAAATAAATTGCATAAAAACTGTAAGAAATCCATGGGAAATGGTTAACATTAGGTATGGTCTGTCGTCATATGTTTACATCATATCTTTTAAACTGTAAATACATAACCCAACAAAAGTAGCTAATTGAGGCTATTTATCTGGTGTGACTACAAGGTTAGTACAAGGGCTAACCACCTTGGAATAACGCATGCACAATCCCAAGTCGGAATAAGGGGTGTTTTTCCTGTTCTTACCATTCTGCCGACATTGCGTGAATGCAGCATTAGTACTTAAGAGTCAAAAAGCAAGATGACCTTTGAAAACTTGCCAAAGAAAGCGATCTGTTTCCTCACCAACTATAGAATCAGCTGAAAATGCAACACAGTTGCAAGACATCGTTTTTTTAGTAAGGGGTGCGATTTTTGTTTCTTTCGACCACAAGAATGCACTCATTTGGTCAACAACACTTCGTCACAGAATAACTGTGTAATAAAACGTGTAAATCATAAAACATCACAATGATGTCAGTGTATGGCAGTCACATTGACAAAACAATGTGGACAGAAAAACCCAAACCTTTTGTCAGTTTTCCTTTTCTCCAAAATATCTAATGGATGAAAGATCTGTCCCTGTTTTGGACATCTGATTGGACCAGGGTATGTGAGAGGTGCAGAGTGGCATGATTTTGCTTGGAGTGTAAAGTGGCGTTTTTGAAAGCCAAGTACATCTCATGAGCAAACTGTATTCACATACATTTAAGGGGAATTTGACTACTGCAGTGTTTTTGTGTCTTGTGCATGAAAACAGCCAATGGATATTTTCACCTCGATTGTGTCCACAAAAAAAAAGTTCTATTGAGAAACTGTTTTCTAGTTTAAAAATAAGCTAATGGGAATGTTTATTCCAGTGAATCAAATACCTGAAAAGTCAAGATATTTAATCACATTGATGCAAAATCCTGAAAATCCAATATTGCCAAAAAGCAGTCCCGTTCACTGATTTTTGCAACATATCTGACAATGGAGAGATATTAAAGGGAAAGATACCTTGATAAAAATAGTATAGAACAATCGTTGGCAGTTAACAAATCGTCTTATGGTATATATCGTCATTCAACTCTGGTTAGTGCAACCTCATGCAAATCTTAATCTGTTTTCCTTCGTTTCTCCAGTGCACTCATGCCACCTCAAAATTTCACTTCACATTGTAAAATGCAACTAAAGGGCAGCATTCACCATATTTACCATTGAGCGGTTTGTAGTGGGCTTTCTTTCGGTGGGTGGGTTGCAGCAAATAGAAAACCTGGAAGAGCTGGATTTGGAGTGATTACAGAATGCTTCGACTAAGAAGTGGAAGTTGCTGCCACTCCACTCTGCTCACATTGGGTAGAAACTGAGTTGATGAACATTCTCTGCTCAGAGTTGGACATTTTTCAACTTTAGGTACCGTGTTTCAGCAAGAAATGCAGGGATCTTGGGGTGGATAAAAGGTAATGTACCCTAAACGGCATCCCATATGCTTTAAACCCATTGAATATGATCAGAACTAGGTGGATTTCACTGCCAATAGGATGCCCAGGGGTTTTTAGTTCAGGGACACATGATCAAGCAAAACTAAGAAAAGGATGCAGTTTTGTGAATATTCATCAGAATCGATTGCCAGTGAAGTAGAAGTCATAAGCTATTGATGGCCACATCCTTCTTATAATGTTATGCATATAAGTGATATAGAAAAACCTCAAGTCTTTGTGTAGGCACTCCACTTTGTCTAAATCTCAGAAAGCGCCAAATCAAAAATGCTTCAAAATATAAGGACATCTGGACTTCTCAGTGAACAAAGCTGCAAGCCACGTTCTTCCACCACCAAGGAATTTCCCCACAACATGTCATCTCCTTTTTCTTATCCACTCTTCAAAGCCTGTAAACAATATGAAAACAACAGAAGTGAAAATCATCACCCGTTTTTCCTCTTATTGTTTGAAAAGTTGAGTTAATTTTCTAAGCTTATCGTGTAACACCTATTATGATCTCATCTTCCTTACTATTTTTTTTTTTTTCCAGAATGTCATCAGAGGATAAGACTGTGGAACCCTCTGACCAGGGACCCTCACCGCCCTCCAGCAGTGTAGGGGCCACGTCCACAGGAAGTCCTGTCCACGCAGACAAGCGGCCACGTGGCAGGCCGCGCAAGGATGCTGCTGCCATCTTACCCCAGGCGCCACCCTCATCCACGTCTAAGAACAGAAAGAAGTACGGTATTTTTCTCATTCCTTGAATTAGATGCAACTTGATGGTGCTGCTAATATAATATAGAAATAAAATAATTTAATTTATTTATTTACTTTTTCAGTAATGGCTCCGCAGCCAGATGCTAGGTCTGTTACACTTTGTCTCCACATTTAGGGTTGTCCATTGGGTATAGGAGTAGGCAGTAGTGCATCTGACCTGTTAAGATGGCCCATTCATGTATGGAGTAAAGAAAACACTCCCCTTGGAATGACACTTTAAAGTTATTTCCTCTGAAAAATCTGTAAAACAAAACTGAACCTGGTACGTAACCCAGAAAGAGATAAGAGACAGATGTAAGCAAGTGAGTGTGTGTGTGTATATATATTACGCTTGCTTGCTTGACACTATGGCACTAATTAACTCTTAACTTGTAATACTAAATTAGCCATGGGTTAAATGGACTACAAACAAACTTTTAAAAAATCTATGAGCTCGCTTTGCATTATGGTGTTTCTCGCCTCCACCCCATCTGCCAGTGTTAGTGTTTTTTAAATTAGAACACCTGAGTGTGTGTGTGTGTGTGTTATTGCTTATTTATAGAGCTATTTTATTTTTCCAAAAAATATCTTCTAAGTAAACTAAGTCATAGTGCAGACATGTTTATGAAGCAGCACCAAAACCATTTCATGAAATCTGGATAACGTGGGAGAGTTTTAAGTTTAACACATACAAATGTCAACCCAACCACTATTTTTTACAAAAAGTTCTAATCAAGAAGTATCTTTCACAAATGTCAAGGTGTTGCAATGGAAGATATCAAAAACAAGGCCTTTAGTCACTATGGCTTGCTGTCTTAATTTCTGAGAACTAGTGTAAAAATGATTACGTGTGGCATATTGAATCTGTTCCTTGTAAAATGCAGAATATTTGTTGATTTGTTGGGCATTGCAGTAGGTTGTTCAAAACTGGTCATGTTTTGGCCTTTTTGCTGATAGCAGCAGATTTTTGATAAAATATCCTGGTTGTTAGAACCATCTAATTATAATTAGAAGTCTTTGTCATTTCATTGATTTCAGGTAACACCAGCACAGAAATGTCTTATGAGGCATAGTACAAGGTGCCTGTCTTCTTTGTGACTTCCATAGCAACATACTGTATGATGCAGCTTAGAGATGCTCTGTAATATAATGCCTGTAGGTTCTTAACTCTCTCCTTAGTCTGTCCTCTCAATCAATCTTAATACCCTGCTCCCAATGGATCGTTTAATCTGCATGCAACCAGACGATGTGTTAATGCCACAGTGGAAGGATGACCTGGTACAGACTTGAATTACTTCATGTTGATAAACTGGTCAGGAACCAACCATTAATAGAAATGTTTTTGATTCTTCTCTGCTCTTCTTAGTTATTTATGTTGTTGTAATGGTCAGAATTAAGACTGTGGTTGCTTGTGTAAAAACAGGCTTTTGATAAGGCTGCAGAGAATGGCTAAAATGATTATTTCAGTTATTCAGCTCAATATTAATATTACATTTATGCCACCTTAGATGTCATTGAATTAGATCCACTGCACCTCCAGAAAGCTCAACAGTGAGTTCGTATCCCATAAAATGGCCCCCTCCACCAACTCTCAACAATGATCAGAGCTTTGCGGATGGACCTCAGGTTGTAGCCAGTTCAATACACCCTCATTTCTAATCTCACTATTGGTCATAAAAACAATATGCAAATGGGTGGCTGGTCCTCCTGGCTTAAAACTACCTGTTTGGCAGTTTAGAAACCAAACTATACTAACTGTAATAGGATGATAAGTGACACACCATCAATCTCATACACTTAAGAGTGCAATAACTTCACAGAGCTGTGAATGATCCTCATAGAACAATTGTGTGTTGAGACCAACTGGCTTCCTCTAACGGATATAAGCAGTGTATATAAATATTAAAAATGACCAATGCTAAGTGTTAAAAGCTTTGCTTGTAACAAAGGAGGATGTGTCAGAAATGGCTCTTGTAGACCTGGTTGTTGGAATTTACTAGATTTGCCCACGCTCCATCTGCCAGTGAGTCCATTTCAGAACTGCATGATCCTTGTCAGGTTTTCCAGGCAGCACACTGCTAGCTGGGACTACTTACCACAGCATTATTTTCACCTTTCCTTTTTTTTTCTCTCTCTCTCTCTCTCTCTCTCTCTCTCTCTCTCTCGCTTTCCCTCTCTCTCTCTCGCTTTCGGTTGAATGTTAGTCTTGAGCATTTGTCAGTGAAATAACTGGCTGTCTCAGTGCTGAAATTTGATGCTTTTAGCGTAGTTCTATATAATTACCGATGAATGTTGTGTAGCAGTGTATGTAAAGGCGTCACCACCAACTACTTTGCATGTATACACCAGATTGTGGTCCTAGATGAAAATGTCACACACAGCTAATTTCTGCATTTGGATTTGCCTTCTGGAATCAAAACCCACTTAAATGTCATTAGCTAGAGATGGTTAAAATGTTTGCTGTGAACGTGTAAAGCAAAGCCTGTGAGACAGACGGTGTGGCACTCTAAACTTGAGCATGATATATGGCCGAAAGATGTAAATGGTTTGTTCCGCTGTTGTTGCTGCATCTGCTTTAAACACATTTAGCTGGGTCCTGGTGCAAAACTGTCTGTAGCTTTTACGTGTCTTGAAAATGTGTATAATTACAGTCTTGTCGATTTTACTTTTTACTTCTATCTGTACAAGCCTTGTATTGTAAACAGTATTACATTGAACAAAGACCTTCAAAAGTTTAATGAGAAATTTAATGAGTTGATTTTGGAAAATATGCTTAGCAAATTGATAAATTGCACCAGAGGTTTAATCTAATGTAAATTCATATTGATCAGTTGTCATTTTTGATTCATTGGTTTGTCCATACAGATGCTACACACAGCTAAGTTGTTGCTGTTGTTTTTCTTGGTTTATTTTTCTACTATCACATTCATTCATCAATTATTATCTTTATTGTTCTTGGAAAAAATATTGTGTCTATTGTGCTGTATAAATTCAGATTCTGTTTTGCACAAATATCAGTGTGATCCAGAACTTCAGCAAGACAGCCCATCTTTGGCTCTGCAATTACTGTTTGCACCTTTTTTACAATAACGTGAAAAGACCTCTCTGTAAGAATTTGGTAGTTTGTTTCCACCTTTTTAAGATATTTATGTTTGACACAAGCACAATTGTGTTTTAGCCAAGGTTTGCTAGAGGCCTCTTCTGCCATTCTTGGGTTTTAGGGTTGTTCCTTATCTTGACATGGAAGTCATTTAGAGGGAGGGGTTGATTTGGCATCCAGCCATTTGAGATTTTTCTCTCCACTGGCACCGAAAATTACCCCACCCCCCTATCCCTGCATCTCCTCCCTCACTTCCAACCCCCTGTATCCTCCTGAGTACCCCCGAGACATGCTGCTCTCATTTGGCCTGTGTCTGCTCTCTCCACTTAGCATGCTAACAATTGATGTTGCTGTTTAATTTGTATCCATGACAATTATCCCCTCCACATGGCGCTTCCAAGATTAGTTTAACAGAGCTCCCATTGGAGGATGCTGACACTGACAAATCTCTCCATACTGCATGTAAAAGAGGGGCAAGTGCTAGTGTGTGTGCATCTGTATGAGTTGGCACACAGGCATATGGTTGGAAACGTAGACATGGTTGTCTGATTCGCTGACAGGGCACATTCAGTAAGAAATGGGAAGGGTTGCACTTTTTTTCTGATTACAAAAAAAATGGTTTTAAAACTGTGATGACGTCTTTAAAGAGATGACAGGGGAAGTAGAGAAAAGGCTAATATTACATTTAACATGGCACTCTAGAGAGGAAATGTTGAAAAGGAGTGCAAATTAGATATTTTTGGGTCACTCAACAGGAGGGAGACACATGAGAAGCATATCCCGATAAATTCTTTTGCCTTGTATCTCAATCCAAGTCCTTTTTTAATAATGAATATTTGCCAATACACAGTTCTGATCCAATGAATGAGTCTGCATTAAAATATGTAACTAGGTTTAAAGCTTTCTTTGATAGCGTTGTATAATATTTTGCTTAGTGTCCTATAGAGAGGAGTGTCAGTATGTACCTGTTGTGGCAGGAAGATTTGGACTGGATTGGGCAGCTTCTGCTGGTCATCTGCATGAACAAATACAATTTGTTTCCTCGTACTGTGCCGTGGTTCACTTGCTGGCTATACTATGTGTTAAGAATACGTTGTAGTGCTTTAACAAAGCGATGATGGTCAAAACTTCTAAAAACGGAGTGCAAAAGGTCAGTATTGCTCCAAGGTTTATCACACAAGTGGTAAGTATGAATAGGGCTGGATATCATTGTATCATACATTTTTCTATATTAGTGCAGATATAATACCTGGGTTTTGATACTGTTACCAAAATTCTACTTGATTTAGATACTAGATATTTTGAGAAATCTAAACATGTTTTTCAGACTGTTTTTCAGGAGAAGTAAAATGAAATTTTATCGAAACACAAGCAACTGTACCAAGACTTCTGCCTCAATAAAATAGTCTAAAATTGGCAAAATTTTAATTTTCATCCGGAACTTTTGATTAAAGAATAAGTTAACAAGATCACAAATTTGACTAGACATTCAGTGCCAGCTTTTGAGTACTAGACAGTTTTCAACACTCTTTGCTACACGTGTCGGTCAGTGCTGATAAGGTTTAAATGCACATGCCTATTTGTAGACAGCAGTAGGTTTTATTATACTAATAGCATGGTTATTATTTGGTTCACCGTGTGTACCGAACCGGTTTGGACTAATAAATACACACCCCTAAAGTAAAATTGTATCTGGCTTCATATAAATAATTACCATTTGAATATATTTTAAAAAAAAAAGAAAAGAAAGCAGTGCTCCAGTACTGATTACACAGGGCAGCTTAGGACATCACTGGTAATGAGTCGGATCATTCTTTTCATGGCTTCTTCTTCACTTTGTTTAAAGGGATATTTCACTACTGTAAAGATGGTATTTATAAAACTCTGCTTTCTATGCAGTAGAAAGACGCAAATATTTTTGAAATTGGTGCTACATGACCAGAGAAAAAGGGCCTTTAGCTCAAAAGGTAGAAAACCTACAACAGCCAGAATGCACTGGCTTCCAAGGCCACTCCCACTCCAAACTTCCCCAACTCCTACAAACAGTCGGTCAGAGCTACTAACGTTAGACTAAACTCTGAAAGCACTGCCGGGTAACAAACTGGGGCAATGTATGTGCTAAGCCTCATAAAAAAACATGTATGCTTTCACACTGTAACATTGCCATGCTAATAACAAAACACTGTTGCTATTGCAGTTACTCTATGCTCAGATGTCTGTTGTCGCTGCTGGCTTTGGTTGTTTTTCCAGTTTCTTTTTGGGATCCTGATGTATGTCTCAAGCACTCCCCTGTCCATATGTGGCCCAAAGCTTTGGTGTAACACACACTCCACTTCAGTTTCCATTGGTGCACATTTACCGCAGCGGCACTACCAGTTGTCCCTGGCACGGGGCAGCTATGCGCCGCTATCCTCACCGGCTGGCGGTGCTTGAATCTCGGCTGTGGTGGCCTCTTCCTCCTTCATAAGTAGGAATTCCTCCGCACTGTATTCTGGCCCATAAGTAGCCCCAAATGTCTGATTCCAGCATTAGACTGTTAAAATCGTTTTCTTCCATATCTACAGGAACATTGCCTTCTGCCAGTGGTTGTTCTAGCCAGTTAATTTTGGACAGGATGTTTTGAATTTGGAGCAGTGAGGAGCCGCCCCTTTCTCGATCCGACTGTCTGTGGAGGCGGGCATACAAAAAATGCGGAAGTACAATCTGTAGTTCACGTCATCCGGCGGACTTTTGCCGTCAAATGAACAGGGAGCTCTGTGTGCAGGCAACATGGAGGGAAGTTATCCATTGTTCCTTTGCATATGTTACCCACACTGTAATGATACAAAACTGGAGCTTCTGAACAGTATTTTGGTTTTTGCTTTGAAAACTCAACAGAACAACCTTTTTAATTCCGATAAGGATAACCTTTAACATTTTTAAGTATTATGGTGGGCTTTTATGTAAATATTTATTTTCTTGTAATAAATTATTAGTCTTCAGAGACAAAATTGTGCACAGCTATAAGTTGTAGTTTATAATCTCAAATAGGCCTCACAAAAATGTTTTGAATACGATGATCTTGCAGGTTGCTAATGACGGCGAATGATTTTAGTAGTCAGTGGAATTGAATAGAGCATTGACCTTTTCACAAACCTGCCGTTCTGAAAACATAACCATCACCTTATTACTAATGTACATGCATACCCAGCTGTGACTTTTTTGACTTAAACCTCAAGTGCAGACAAAACAAGCCTTATTTTTAGAGGTTCAAAGTACCTTATTCTACACACAACCTGGCTATAGTAGCTTGCTGTCAACAGATAGAGTAGCTGTTGATTACATATGGTAATGAGATGTTGTTGTGTTTGTTTGTTTTTTTATTTTTTTTTATTTTTATTGGTTGACATGTCCATGTATTCATTCAATATAAGTATATGTAATCCATGGTTATTCTATTCCATTTGCAGTAATCATTAAAACAGTAGGATTGTTATTGTACCTATCCATGGACTTCCCTTAAAGCACCATGATAATCAAACAGTTGCATAAATGATTGTTCATTTATATTTAATTTTGGAATAATAACAAAGAAGACTGAAACGAATTAAAAGACATAAGGATATAAAATTAATTCTGTGTTGTGTATTCTGTGCACCATTGGTTTTGCCCAAAGCTTTAATGAACAATGCCCATTTTATCAGGATGTGATATACATCATAACCCCTAATGATTGTGCCACCCTAAGGATATGTACCAGACATGACTCATTCACATTCATGATTAAATATTTGTTTGTGGTATCTTAAATTACAGAGCTATTATCATAGAATAAGTAATGTCTGTATTCTGATTTGAAATTCAACTAGAGCATGTTCAGTGAAACGCCAATGAGTCGTCATCCCTCAAGGGACTGTAAATGATAAAGTTGTTCCATGTTGCTCTGAAGATGAATACACATTTCAGTTCTAGTGTATGAGCAACAGTAAATTTTGATTCGTTATAACCCTGTCACCCTACATGAGCATAGTCAGTTATTTGTGGGTGATGTTACATTAATGCCATAGTGCCTCTTTATTTTAATTCCCAGTCTCTTTACCTGAATCTTGAGAGCAGAGTTTTCCAGATTGGCCTGCCTCCCTCTTTAAACTCACTCACACATACTACCAGTCTGTATTATACACCCCACACTACCACCCTTCCGCCTTGCCCAGCGGCTTGAGTGCCTCCATTAAAAATCTGTGACAGCTGTGACTATACTTAACTAATTCATGACTGCACTGCTACCCCCCTCCCGAGGCAAACCCAGGCACTTTTTCTTGTCTCGTTCTTTTTCACTGCCTCTATTTATTTGTTTGTGTCTCTTCCTCACCCTAGGGGTCGCACCAGGGGGCGGGTTGTTGTGGATGAGGAGGACAGCATGGATGGAACTGAGATAACAGAGTCCATAGGCCCTCAGGACACAGGTGAGACTTTGCGATCCCCTTTTTTGATCCATTACGTACATGTTTGGTTATGTTGGGAGTGATATAAGACTTGAACTTGCTCATCCAGGCAGGCTTATGCAGAGAATGCTTCAAAACGGTATTTCAGTAAAGGTAGAGGAGTCTCCCTCTCCTGGAGAAGGATGGATGAGAGCTTTTCTTGGCACCCCATGCTTCTACTTCAGGGCTATAATTGAAAGGGTTTAGCTTGAGCTGTGAAGCTGCAGTGGGTGTGTATTTTTTCTTTCTGCCCTTACTGCTTCCATCTCTCTTCCTGCTCTGAGATTGGCATTGAGGTGCAGTGGGAAAGAGCCCAAGGCTAATGCCCTCTAAAAGCTTTTTAAAATCCCATCAGTCTCTCCAGACCCATTTATGTGCTTTCTTATGTGTGTACATTACATCACGTGACCATGCCTCCCATTCTCATACATTTCAGTGCTGGAGATGCTGAAATTCTGCCAGTGGCTAGCTTTACTTATATTAGCTGTGGTTTATGTTACATAAACAATAGGCAATTATTAGGAGTATTACAACATTCCAACAATATTTTTTTTTTCCTTCAAGTTATCTTTGTTTCGAAAAAACAGAGCATGCATTTGAGTTTTGCCTTTTCAGTCTACTCCCATGTCCTCTAAAACCCCTGTGGTTCACTCAGTGGGTCTCTCTGCCTCTAGGTGTTTGTCAAAATGAAATCTACAATTTCTATACAGTCTTGTCCCTAAAGGGATGTGTGTGCAGCTTAGGTCAAGCAGAGTAAATCTCTGCTTTGAAAAGGTCAAGACATGTGTTTAAAATCCCCCTATAACAATTGATTTGTGTCACTTTTATAATGTAGCTTAAATGTTTTATGTAAACCACTTTTGAAAACATTTTAAATATATTTGAAACCATCACAAACCACATACTTAAACACGTTTTCTGTGAAAATTGTAGCATAGTGATTAATATGTTGCTATCAGAAACAAGGTTAATAAGATTAGATTAGATTCAACTTTATTGTCATTACACATGTACGAGTACAAGGCAACAAAATGCAGTTTAGGTCTAACCAGAAGTGCAATTAGCAAGTGCAGGATATAAAGTGTGCATAAATGCAGGATAGAGCAGTATTATGAAAATATTTTACAAGTGGTACTGTGGACATTATATACAGATGGCATTACTATAAACAGAAGTATACTGATAGATATGTACAATAATCAATTGGACTGGGCAGAACAGTAGTGCAATGAATAAAAAGTAGTGCAATTTATGGAAATAGTTAACAGTGCGGTAGATGAGTTATTGCAGTATTCAGTACATAGTACTGGAGTGACAAATGATGCAGTAGGACTTTAAATAGTTTAATAACTTTAAATAGTTATATATTATAAAAAAACAAAGGTGATGCACAATTTCCGTCACATCACTCGTATCCCGAGACTGTGAGCAGTCTTCCACAGGTGCATTCAGTTATTAGGAGGTAATGAGCTTGAATTTGTCCTTGTGTAATTCCATTGGATGACACTGAATCATTGCAGTATTAGCCTAATTACATCTCAATGAAATGTTAATAAAATTTTAGCATGGCCCAAAGTCTCAGTGAGAGGTACGTTTGGGAGTTGTTTTGTATGATTAGCACAGCGAATTGAGCCTTTTTTTTTTTTGCTTTTTCTTTTTTGGTAATTTAAATCAGTAGTAACAAAATTGAGTTTTGAGATCATTTTTCCCATTGATATTAAACCCCACTTGTTTTTTCCCTACCTCTATTGTTATTGCTATTCTGTACAAGAGCTTGATGTTCCCAGTGGGTTTACTGTAATCATTGCTTGAGCATATGGTCTTCATAGTT
Source organism: Siniperca chuatsi (assembly GCF_020085105.1). Lineage (NCBI taxonomy): Eukaryota > Metazoa > Chordata > Actinopteri > Centrarchiformes > Sinipercidae > Siniperca > Siniperca chuatsi. Next base: position 14,402,470 of record NC_058054.1, on the reverse strand, counting down.
TGCGATCTATCTCACTAATAAAGGCTGTGTTTTTGACCTGGAGGAAACTGACCTCATCCTGCCCTATGACAGCTTGTATCTGTCAGAAGCTGCATGCTGATTTTACAGTCATAACTGGAAATGAAATGAATCCCTCACAAATGCAAATTTAATGCTTAGTCGTTTCTTACTAACTGATTTTATTTTTTTGTCACCATCAGAAACACCAATCCAACCAGTGGAAACTGGGGAAGTGTTGACCACTGAGGTGCCAGAGGAGGACAAGCCCTCTTCCCCTCTGGCCCAAAGCCCTCCAGCCGAGAATTCAGCAGGACCATCTGTCCCAGCGAGTAGAGAAGTCAAAAGCAGGTTAGAATACTAAACTTCCTCTGAACCATAACTGTTTGAGAAATAAAGATCCTTGTATTAAAAAAAAAGAGAGGGAAAAAAAGATGTTTATATGAATATGTACAAGGATTAGTATGCAATTGTGCATTTGTGTCCTGCAATGTGGCATGCTGTTTGCCTTGCTGTGTACACATGGATGAATAGAAATGGAGTCATCAGTTGGTAGAGGCAGAACTCTCCTCCCAGGTGCCACTCTGTTAAAGGTTGTAATCAGTCTCCTGACCTGTCACGGCTATCGATGTTAGTGATGGAGGGCAGACCAGCAGCATCTCCTGGGATCTTATTAACAAGGCCGTCCCATCCCTTAAAAATGTGATAAATATTTACCGCCCCATTTATTCCTCATCTTTCCAGTTCTTGGCCACTATTCTCTTTTTGTCTCTTTACCACTCTGTCTCCAAAACGCCTTTCTCACGTGGAATCTGTAACACTTCCATGTCCAGTTATTCTTGTAACGTGATGGTTTTTGTTTTCAACTTCTGGCACAAAAAATCATGCGGATTTAACTGCTGAATGTGCTTAAAATGTTGTTAAAAGCAAAGCTGTATACTATTAATAAAATGTATAATAAAAGCACTGTATTAAATTGCGACCCCAAAGTCAAATTGTAACAAATCTGAAAATATCTAACTACTATTATACTCAAGGTTACAGGTTAAGGTGCATGTGAGAAAGGGTTTGGCCTGCTACTTATCTACCATGTGGATTTCACAAGTGGTACTTTTTATAAGTGTGTATGCGTGTGTGTGCGTGTGTGTGTAGGCACCACATGTGTGCACCTGCCTCACAAATGTAGCCATTATGTGTTTATATGTATGTTGCTGTCCAGACAGTCCCATTACCAGAAGAAGGAGGCCTTAATTCATGGTGACATGCGTGGCGCTGTATTAAGTCACAGTAGGTATATATAATTAAACACCCCCTTCCACCCATTTTCTTTGTTTCAGTGAGCGTCTCTGTGCCTTCTGTTACTGTGGTGGCCGTAGCCTGCTGGGTCAGGGGGATCTGCACGTATTCAGCACCACGCCTCAGCTTGAAGCACTCTTCAGCCACAAAGGTGGAGGAGGCTCGACGAGCAATTGCAGTGATGGTGATAAAACCACTCAGCCAAAAATGGCCGGAGAGACCACCTCAGGACAGAGGGAAAAAATGAAGTAAGTAGGCCTGGCTGCCACTGTTGTTACAAATGGTTTGGCTGTCAGTGTTGGTCACAACAGTAAAGTCATCTGAGATGAGTCCCTGTAGTATTATTATTGAGCTGCAAGAAATCTAAATTTGCTTATGGCCTCACTTCAGTGATGAACCGATGTGGTGAAGCCTTAATTGCAACCAAAATCTTTTTGAAAATGGATTCTTTTATTTTGGGCAAAATTTACTTTTACCCTTTCCCTGGAAAGCAGTATTGTTACTCAGTGGATAATCCTGCGGAAATAAAGCAATGGAGGAGCATGCACATAAAACAATCACAGAGACCCCACAAACTAAAGGGTCTCTCAGCAGGTTGCGTTGTCATTCTACAGTTGAAGGCTAAATTACCACTTTGCATTAGCAGTCAAGGTCCTCAGGCCCAGGTATCCTACATCAGGTGAAGGGTGCACGTGAGCCTTCCATGTGTGTGTATGAGCACTCACATATTTGCACACTGTGCCAACAAAGGACCCTCCTCGGACTCTTTTGGACAGCTGCCTAATTTGTTTTGGTCCTTTAGAACCAGTTGGGCGTCTCTGGGTTCCCAGTGACGTAATCTGCAATGGAAGCAGTAGGGCTCTGGCAGCATGCCAAGCCAACCAGTAAATGTTGTGTTGTTGCTGTGTGATTGGTCATTGGACCCAGTCCTTGGTTGTGCCACACAGAGGCGCAGGAGGAGTAATTACGTATTGATTTGTCAGAGAGGTAGAGGTGGTGGACAAAGGGGAAAACTGGAAATGTCAGGAGGCAAGAGAAGATCATTTCATAATTGGTGATGAAATTTTGGCTATAAACAATAAGCTGCCTAGGCTTTTTGTCATGAGTATGCCATCATGCTTCCAGAAACCAGTCTCTTGATTTTGGCCGTTGGTTGGTTTACTGGAACTTAAATCCTTTTTAAATGCTAATGCTCCCTCTCCACATTTTCCGCATGCTATGCAGCTCACTAGTTCAAGCCAGGGACTCGGGGAAACACATCCTTTTCAACAGATTTTATGAGACAGAACAGCCAGCCTCTTGTGCACACACCAAACAAGATGGCCCTCTTCCTCCTCCTCCTCCTCCACTCCCTCCTCCCCCACAGCTTTTTATTTGCTCTCTAGCATTTTCCCCCCGGCTCATTCTCTCTGCTTTTGTAAAAAACTGCACATCGTCCTCTACCTTTTATGTCTCTACTCTCGATTCATTCCTAAATTGACTCAGGCTGACCTTCTTACTTTTGCGTAGCATATCTTTTAGCTGTCCTCTTTTCAAAAAAAAAAAAAAAAAAAACCTGTGCTAACCTGCTTTCTCTGCAAACTTCTTCCTTTGTTCCAGTGGGTCTGGAAGCTGTGAGGAAGAACCAGACCCAGCCAGTCGATTTTGGGATGAGCTTTCTCATGTCGGCCTTCCACAAGATCTTGGCGTCCAGTCTCTCTTCGAGTCAGGTAAGATCAATAGACTAAACATTTTTACTCCTTTTTACCAAGCATTGTTAGCACTTTTAATGGATAGTTACATTTATTCATGAATGCACCATCTGTGAATGCTCAATATGTTGATGCAGAATCTGCACCAGATATTATTTGATTCTAACCTTTTGTTGTCTTGACATCCATTATGTCTTGAAATTTCAGGGCAATGCTGGGCACATCAGAGTTGTGCCTTGTGGTCCGAAGGTGTTTGTGAGGGCGAGGGACAATCTCTGCTTAATGTGGACAGAGCCATTGACTCAGGGAGCACAAAGGTGAGTCAGGGGAGAACATTCGTGGACTAATAGGTGTTTACACCATCTTAATGTGTTGGGGCAGCAGGGAGGGATCACTTCAGTGAGGCACAGCCAAGCTGATGGATCAGACTGGCTGGTAAAGGTCGGCCCGGCAGCGTGGATCTCTCAGCTGTGAAATGGGAAAAGGTCACGCCACTCAACAGGGCAGAGCTCTCATGGCAGCTTAGCTCCTAGTGTTAGCAGTGGCACAGCTCACAGCTCTCGGATTGCGTTTGCAGCCCATTGGTCGTGTAGCCCATCAGCGAGTCTTCCACTTGATCTCCAGAGTGGCTATTAGTGCACACTCATAGAACTGAGAGAAATAGTTTATGAATGAGTTTCTGTCATGAATGTGATCATCAGGGGGCTAAAACAGGGGTTTAAACAGGGGTCTTGATCCTAAGCTGAGAAACATGACTGTTATTCCAAAGAGACATTAAAGGATAATGTCTTTACATAAGCTAAATCAGTCATAAAAACACGTTTTTGAGTTTGTTGTTTCCTTGGCTGTTCATGGAATTCATTCATTTTATTTGCAGACATTTTAGACATATTTAATGATCTCTCTCTTTCTGCAGCACTGTGCATACTGTAAGCGCCTTGGAGCATCCATTAAGTGCTGTGCTGAAGGATGTGCTCAATTCTACCATTACCCCTGTGCGGGGGCAGCTGGGACCTTTCAGGATATCAGGAGTCTCTCGCTCCTCTGTCCAGAACACACTGAATTGGCCATTCACAAATGTAAGTGCAGTAGAATTGTATGTAAAAGCTATAGTAAAATAATTTACGTAAGTAACAAAATGACATCGTATCAACTGTATACCGTTTGATATGCGATTGTCTCTCTTCTTTTCTTGACTTAAATCCTGTTTCTTTAATTTTCCTGCCCATAGTTGTAGATGATGTAAATTGCGCGCTATGTGATAGCCCAGGGGACCTACTGGACCAGCTCTTCTGCACCAGTTGTGGTCAGCATTACCATGGGGTATGCCTGGACATGGCCGTGACCCCTTTAAGGAGGGCAGGTTGGCAGTGCCCTGAGTGCAAAGTCTGCCAGACATGCAAGTGAGTCACCTTCCCACCCGCTTAAATAACGTAGACTGAATGCTTTCGTTCTCTCTAGCTTTTCTTTCACTTTTCTTCTTACTGTTTTTCGCTATAGCTACCAGGCATGGTGCTTTGCTGGTTTGTTTACCTCTGTGGTTTGTGAGGAGCTAACTGGATGTTGTACCCTGAAGCTCAGTCTTGTAACTTCTGACCTTATTTAAACAGCACAGGAGCTTTGCTAGCAACCAGGCCTGTTTGCCTTAGGTGAACACTGTACATTGAGCTTTCTGTTCTGTATTTACATAGAAACCCTAGTACCATGTTATTACTGCATAGCATGGTATTTTTCAAGATGAGTAGGGGTTCATGATATATTGTCACAAACTGTAATGGATGGGATGGGAGCTGAGACTGGGTCCAAATTTTCAAGTTTCCTTCAAATTCTTTGGTTTGACAACACAAATCATTTTATAATTGCCTGTGCATAGCATAGCTTTTATTGTGGATGTTATACCAATCTTAAATCTTACCTGTATGTATACGAGTAAAAATAAATAATATACATTGGCCAGAAAAAGGCCATTTGTGTGTTTACAGTCAAGCTTTCAATTTATTTTTATTTTTTTCAATTAATTCTTCAGCCTTACTCATTGCCAACCCTACAATTACAGATGTAGCACTCCCACACACCATGACGCACAGCTACGTGCCCCAAGCTACTGTATATCAGCTGGGCTAATATTTTATCATACTAACATTTCTGCAGGATCAAGCATTACTTTTTGTCTTAACTCCATGGCAATATAGTATTGCATTTACCATTCTAATGGACAACAATCAATCATGCTTGTATTCATTCTGTAAGCAAGCTACCTTTAGTGATTAAAAATATTACTCTGCTGGCCTTATAACGTTAGAAGAATAGACTAGTTCACAGTTTACAGGTAAACAAAGTCCTGATAGAAATAAATAAAACCTTATTAGTTAACAAGGCCACTTAATGTTCTCCAGAGGTAATTGCTCTGCAGGGACAGTCGGTGTGCTCAGCCAGTCTTCTAGCTGGTCTGGCAAATGTAAGGTTTTTATTGTGAATAACTATTGTATTTTTGGGTTGTTTGGAAATACAATATTTAAGTGTTGGCAAGACATACACTGAAACAAAAACAAATAATTCTTCCTCCATTTTCTGAAAAATAAGAACAGACAGCACATATTCGTTATGCTGGGAAAAGGCTGGTTCTCTCCTCTGGCTCATGCATTCTTTCCTTCATTCACATTATAACACATGGAACTGATATTTGCTATAAAACTGAGATCCAGTGTAATAGAAACAGATCAGTTCAAACAAAGGATGAAAAAGTCTCAAATAATACACCTGATGTGCTTTTGTCTGGCTTGGAAATTTCCAAGGGAAGTGGGTACTGAGAACTAAAGCATTATGTAAAAGATATTTTCATGAAAACTCTTCTAGATGACTATTCCAAAAAGAGAAACAAGACAACTATGATAATCCATGTGACTGCTGTACATAAAATGCTGCGTAGCCTTTTTACAGTTTATGTGCAGTATGTGAAGGTCCTATGCTGTCCTATTTTATACAACCTTCTCTCTCTCTCTCTCTCTCTCTCTCTTTGTAGGAACCCAGGAGAGGACACTAAAATGCTGGTGTGTGACATGTGTGACAAAGGCTACCATACCTTCTGTCTACAACCTGCTATGGACTCTCTCCCCACCAATGGATGGAGATGTAAGGTAAGAAAAGACCTCATATGATGCTGGATGGCTTATTTAAGACCAGGGCTCCAGACTAACTTTTTTTTACCACCGTCCCAGAACCATCCTGAAAAACAGTTTTAACCGTTCTGAAGTGAATGTAAACCATCCCAAAATCAAAATGTTGTTGCTTTACTTTGTTAGTATCATCTATAGTTGTTAGTGGCATATTAAAAACACACAAAAAATAATTATTTATGTTGCTCCATTCAAAGAAATAGGTTTAAAACAAAACCTGAAAAATGATTTGTATACAGAGTTCATAAACTGAATTAAAAAAAATTAAATAGGGCACAATTTAATAACAGTGTTTAGTTCCGTTAACTGTAAACACACCGCAGGATTCTGCTGCCCACCGTCTAACTAGATTTGTTGTTCACAGTGTAGCATTATCAGGGGGAAAAATATTATTCTGCAGGATCAAGCATTACTTTTTGTCTTAACTCCATGGCAATACAGTATTGCATTTACCATTCTGATGGACAACAATCAATCATGCTTGTATTCATTCTGTAAGCAAGCTACCTTTAGTGACTAAAAATATTACTCTGCTGGCCTTATAACGTTAGAAGAATAGACTAGTTCACAGTCACAGGTAAACAAAGTCCTGATAGAAATAAATAAAACCTTATTAGTTATTATAGCTAGGGTATAAATGATGTGCTCGATCTGTAACCAGCGCAACATATATGCGAGGTCCTGCCAGCAAGCCCTTTGTGACTGAGGGGATAGATGGACCGGTACCGTGAGAACATTTCAGAACCCTCAGCCACACACAGCCCTGTTTAAGACAATACAAAATAAGGGTTATTATGGATGGGATGTAAAAATATTATTAGAAGTGCCAACCTATTTCACATGATGCCTCGATTGTTTCCACCAGATATAATTTTGCAGCAAATTGTAGCACAAAATTCATACAGTGGAAAAATAAAGATAGAGATATGAGTCTTTGCTCTGGAGTATAAAGTAAAATGTCTACCACCCATGAGAATATGACTTTTTGGTGGTTTGTATTTGCTCTTCCTGTGATGAAGAAATGACTCACACCGGCTGATCTTTTAAACGCTTCATTTCAGCCTCAGTGCTGTAAGACAATGTGTGTATGTGTGTTCACATGCGTGTGCATGTTAATCACACACGTCCCCCAGTGCAGCCCCGTCCTGCATCCTCCAGCAGCGTAAGTGGTGTGCTTGTCACTCAGGCTGCTGCTTAAGGCCACAGAAATAGAGCCAGCAGGTGATGGAAGATCTTCACACTTGGCTTCTCTATCTGACTCAGCACAGGAGGAACACAACCCACACACATCCTTGCTGCTCGCTTCTCCTGGGCGCCCGCCACCAACCCCTGTCCCCACTCACATGATAGTTTTGTTCAGAGTGCAATTGCCTTGTTAAAGTAGAGATCAATTAAAAATAAGTCATTGTTCCAATTTCAATGCTCTGTCATGTTCCTCTTGATGTTGTCTATCATGTATGAGCACCAGAATAGCAAGCTGTGTCTGAGGAAAAAAGCTGACTCAAGCTAAGTGGCTAGCTAGTCTACTAAACTGCAAAGTCTCTATATTGCCGAGAGAATGTAAGTTCTGGTACACTTTTCATGAACAAACTTTATGACCATATCTTGTGAAAAATAAGACAATTGGAAATGACCATCACTATCTTGAATCTCCTTTTTTCTCTCTACAATCTTAAAAATTGTCACAAGTTTACTGAAGACCAAAATATTATAGGCATGTCCATCCACTTTTTTCCCCTAGATCTCAATGAGATTGCCTTAGTATTGAGTAAGCCCTTTCGATATTTGTTTTTATATTTTTTACAATTTTGGCATTGATAATACAGCTGCATAGAGTATATTTAGCCAGTAGTAGCCCTATATTATAAATGTATAAACCTTGGGCGCCCCGTAGTTCACCTGGTAGAGCACGCGGCCCATGTACAAGGCTGAGTCCTTACCGCAGCGGCCTGGGTTTGAATCCAGCCCGCGGCCCTTTGATGCATGTCATCCCCCCTCTCTGTCTCCCACATTTCCCGTCTTTCTTTCAAATAAAGGCAAAAAGTCCAAAAAGTAATCTTAAAAAAAATGTATATTATAATAAATGTATTTAATTATGTTTGAAAGCTCAATAAGTTAACCACATAAGTTAAGCAAATATAGCCCACACCTTTTCTTTAATATTTTGTAGTATTTTATGATGTTTTGTGTCTGAAAAGAAGTGTCTGTATGGTTGTGGCACAAAGGGTTTATCAAAATTTGGGCAGCAACTCTTCATATCCAGCATGAGCAAAATACTGCAGTTCAAATGCTGTTTTGAATGAACACCAGCACTTAAGAGGCATTATGCTGAAATAGAAGCCAAATGACCAAATTTTAACCCAAAGCAGCTCTGTTTTCTGGTGCACTCTGTCAGTGTGAATATATTATCAAAAATGCTGGCTGCTATTTATTTGCTTGTGCCACACTGTGCTCAACGAAACTGTTTCGAGTGATTTTTGAAAAGCAGTGGGACTTGATTTCAAGTGTCATTTGTAACACTACTTGGCAGTATGTTGCAGCTATGTAGCCAGAACCTGATTAATTTGATGCCAATGTTTTAAAACATTTTAATCTCAAAAATAAAATAAAAAGTCTTAATAGTATCTCATAATAGAATGTTTGTACTGTTATGTGTAAACCTAATGGCATGTATTTAAAACTGGTTAGTCTAAATGATCCTTCTGATTAGAAAATGTCCTTGTAAATCCATTTCATCAAGGCCTAAACATGTTGATGTTATTTTTTAGTCATATTCCCCAGCTCTACCTCATGAATTTTGCTGGAAAAGAGTCATCGTCTTAAATATACGCACATTCGCTGTGGGCCTGGACAGGTTTCATGCTTGTTTCCCATGTCATGAGTGAAGTGCCAGATCTGTTTAGCAGAAACACTGTATTCATACTGCATTGGGCCTGAATGGTTTTCACTGTCATGTTAGTAAGAAAGCCTCCTTTGCTCCTCAGAACTGCAGAGTATGCATCCAATGTGGAACACGAACCAGCAGGCAATGGCACCACACCAGCCTGCTGTGTGAGAACTGTGTCCAAAACCAGGACCCTACTCTGTGCTGTCCTATGTGTGCCTGCATCCTGGACCCTGAGCATCACAAAGACCTACTCTTCTGCCACACTTGTAAGAGGTAAGGAACATCTGTTTATAACTTAAATACAAAAGCAACACTATTGTTTTTTTTATTCATATTTTATTCCTGTGGCAAATTTATGTTCATTGGTGACACTAAGGAAACACTAGGGAAACCAAAGTAATAAATACCTCACATTTTAGGATTTCACAGAGATCCCTGTCAAACAATCCCTTAAAATTCCTGTGCACTCCTTTCAGATGGCTACACCTGGAGTGCGAGCGTCAGAATTCATGCCAAGCAGAAATCCACCCCAGAGAGGGCTATGTTTGTTCCAACTGCAGGTCTCCTGCTGCAGAGCAGGCGCTACAGGCAGAGGATATGGACACCGGCCCAGAGCTCAGCCCTCAGCCAGCCTCCATGCACACAGACTCTGAGACTGGCCTACAGCTGGCTAAAAAGCACACGGACCTAGAACCTGGCACTCAGCTGCCTCCTGAAATGCACAATGACCCCAAACCGGAATTACTCGCTGTTCCATTGCACTCAGATCCAGAGCCTGTTCAGGCTACCGTCCAGGAGGAAAAGCTGAACACGTCAGCCCAGAAGCCTGGTGGGTCTTTGTTCCAAAAAGGTTAGATTGTACACAGGAAGATAACTCCTCTGATCTCTTTCCTTGTGTTATCTTGACGTCTTTTTTCCCCAATGCCCAAGTGTCCCTCCTGAGAATCTAATCTGTTTTTATCAGCATATTAATCGTATCTTGTTATTGCAAGGATGAGCCAAGGAATGTAACTCTTTTGATTATACAAATCATACACACAAGCACCAGGTTATATGATTGAAAATGAAAGAGAATCTTTGTAGTTGAGAGTTCATTCATTCAGCCTCTAGCCATGCGGAAGCAGTTGAAAGTTTTGGCCACACAACACAAAATTGGGCTGTAGTGTCAGCGCTGATGAAGTTTTGAAAGTCGCAGTTGTTGCAGATGAAAGGATTGGGAGTTGTTTGGACTAAGACCAGAGAGAGAAGCACTCCCTCTTTTATTTGGAGGATTTTCTGAGGACTCCCCAATAACCAGATGGTGTCCTACTAGTGAGAGATTAAAGCGACTCCATTGTCTTTGTAACTCTGTGTTTTTGGGGAAAACATTTTTTTTCTTTTTTTTTTTACTCCCTCCTGGCTCCTGGGGAGGTAGTATGTGCTGCTAGTCTATGTGAATGAGAAATTCATACTTGAGAGCACTTACTTTTTTTAAATGTCACTTCAGTGCTAAGTGAAACTACATAGTGCAACTTGAGGCATAGATGGGCACTCGAGTTGGCTGCTCATACTACTGCAAATCAACTTTACATTTTACTTGCAGTTAGGGAAAATTTCCTTACAGTGGCATGGTGAGGAAATTTTCCCACCGATTTAATTTAATTTCCTGCAGGCATTGTGGATGCAGCACAAGCTGGCCAAGTTTAACAGGCTAGCTTTGTAATTTTTCTTTGCAAATGCATCGCAAATAAAGACACCGTCAGAGTGAATGATGAATGAAAAGAGCTACAGACTGCAGCTCAAAGGCTACCGGCAGCTACCGGCAACTTTAATGGTGGAATGTTTTTTGCATGTTACTCAATGCATGAGTTGACATCGTGAATCAATCAACACACCTTAAATGTCAATATGACAACTTTGACCATTCCATTTGTTTTTTTGAGTCTCTTGACTTGACGTGCTAAACTGCTGCTGATGTATGAAGCAGACACAAAGTTACAAATATAAAGTTGACAAAGTATTGATAACATGCTTAGTATTTTACAAATAGTTTTTTATTTGATCATTGTGGGTGCTGATAAGCAAAAATGAACTAAACAGGTTTTATTTCTATTTTAAAAAAGCAAAACGACAAGTAATTCAATCGGTTTATGCGGTAACACCGACTACCGTGGCAAGCCTACTTGCAGTTCGTCTTATTAACCTCAGACTAGGCTGGACTTGTAAATATTACTTAACAGGGGGAGAGGTTGCTAAGGCACTGTGACCATGTCTGATGCCAGTCATATCGCTGTGTGGGTGCTTGCCAGCAACAGTTGTGTTACACTGAATCAAAGCACAACAAGGTGTCAGTCATATAGGGCCTTCAATGGGTTTCAGACTATGGCCATTGGATTCGGGACTTCAAGGAACTTGAAGAACTCTGTTGTTTAATTGTGGTTTCCTTATACCCTAAGAGAGTAACTAAATAGAATACAACTAAGCTATAGTGAAATAGCCATATTGTTTTCAAGTAAGAACCGATATGGAGACTAGGAATGTGACTCGAACTCTAACCCAAAGAGACTTGACCTGGACATAATTCTATCTGGCATATGAGCTTTTTTAGCCATTTAGTAGCAGACACACCATCCCCCTAGTAAACCCCATCCTTCACAAAATCTGTCTGTTGTGTCTACTGGTCACGGTGCTTCTGCGATTCACTGTGGCGCAAGCAGATACCAACATTTTGAGTTACATGATGTTGGTATCTGCTTGTATGAAGCTCAGGGCTGCATCTCCACTCTGGTCCATGTGAGTTCTGCCAGCAGTGGAGTGGAGAATCAGGGAAATTAACGGCGAGCTGGGGATGCCAGCGGTAGCTACGCTGCCCACTCTGTCTAGACAGCAGACTCCACTGGCAGGAGAGAATGGATAAGAGTAGCATGATGGTGATGATATTAGATCCCCCGTCTGCAAACCTGCCTTGGAGCTACGCTGGCTCAATTATGACTGCTCACACAGCTTGCTTGCTCTGCTCACCATGCACATGTGCTCCTATTTTACTAGATTTTTACTGTGGTCATGAACTGCTTCATCATTTGATTTAGCTGGCAAGGCGATGCTTCCTCCACTGTGGTTTTAAAGACAAGTGTACATGTGATCTGTGTATTGATTTAAGAGGAGCTTTTGGAGGTTTAAGTTAAGCACCTCAAAATAAGATTAAGCTTATATTATAATAAGAGTCAAGCTTTACCAGTTTTTTTTCAATACACGTGTCATAATGCTCTCTACCCCTAGAAGATATCGTTTGGGATTTTGGGTTGAAGCATCTTGAATAAGACAAACAGTTAAAATTGTATTGAATTTTTTTTGCAGTGTATTTGATATTCCTGCCCAAAATAAGAGGAGGAAATGTATTTTAATAATGTGCTGAAATTGACTTAGATATTTGTAGATCTTTTTAAACTTTTATGTGAGATCATGACCATGCTGCCAGTCGCCTGCAACATGTTATGTAACTTAAAGTCATCAACCAGAGCGATTTATCACCTGCCAGGATTCTCCACCACTCAGGGTTTAACAGCAGGCTTACCGTGTCTCAACTGACAGATGCTTTTAGATCCATTCTGTGACTGCAAGTTAGACCTGACTTTAGGCCTCTGCTGCATTAATCAAAGCTGTGTATTTATCTGAACCATCACCTTATTCACTGTAGGAGATATAGGAAGCAGGGTGATAATATGAATGAGAATGTGTGTTCAGCTTGGTCAATAGTTGAAGGCTGGAGATGGTTGGAGGCCCATCTCCTAATTGACTTTCTGGCATCGGCACCGGATGAGCACCTGCAAGCTGCACAGTCATGAGCCCAGAGCACACAGACCCTGGGATGTTGGTTGTCATGGTTACTCCCTTCCCTGGCAGAGATGCTTAGCAGGTGCATGTGGTGTGTCAGGATCACTGTGACATGGGAACTTGTGGATTGAAATGGTGGGTGCCTCGTTAAGACTAGGCTATCTGTACGGTCAGAGGCTGTCTGGCAGAATATTGGCTCGTTGTGTGGATGCCTGATAGCCAGGAATGACTAGTTCTATTCATACCAGACTAGTCAAATGTATTGATGTCTTAAATACAAAACCAAATGGAGAGAGAGGGTAGGTGACACTAGATTGTTGCTAAAATGTAGCCTTTGTTAAAGGCTTGCCTTATTGTCTTTTTATGCATTGCAACTGTTTGTTACTCGAAAGCCACCCCTTTTCAGTAATACTCAGTAGTCTTTTCAAGACTGATGCAACAGTTCATTAAAATCCGAGCAATGAAATTCATGTTACATCCATATATAAAATATAAATGTATAACCTTTGTTTTTACTTATAGAACCATATAATTTTTTTCCATTTATTGCCTCACGAGATAATTGGTGATCTGCAACACAAGGTTTTATGTGTTAAATTAGAGGTTATGAATGATTATTGCTCGTGTTCACCTTTTTGCATAGAAAAGCACTCAGTGGTTTTACTTAAGGGAGAAGAGTTTCCATGACTTAGGGATTCACATCATAGTATAGTCTTGTTTGTTTTACCATTAGATTTGAAATAACGGGTGGATAAAATGGATGCAAGAAGAAATATCTCTTTTCTCTCAGTCAGTTTAACTGTTGGGCATCCAAGCCCAACATTTCCCTATGGTCCACTTATTCCCTTACCACTTTAACTTCATGTGTTCACAGACATCTCTGCAGACTCTTAGTTCTATTAATGAACAAATAACCTTTTTTTTATTGTATATAAATTTTTTGATAATGAATCTTCTGTCTTTTTAGAAGTCTCAGTGGGATCAGACGTTGTCGAGAGACAGGTTACTGAACCTTCTGTCAACAAAATCCTAACAGAATTCAAACCAGGTTTGTACACACATTGGTTTCCACTTCTATCTTTTTTTCATTTGTTAATGATGTGCATGATGTAAAGACTGTATTTCCTCCTACAGAAACAAAACCAGCAGCACGAGCCCAGCTTACATCTACAGAGAGTCCTGCGTCTTCAGCGACTCCCAGCCAGGAGTCTGACTCTTTTCCAGCCCAGCTGTCTATGGAGGCACTACAGACACAGGATACTACAATACAAATCAAACCAGCAAAGACAGAGGCCTGCCCTGAGCAGGGCATGGCCAACCCCAGCACAAAGGATTTTAAGGCCATCATCTCAACCACCAAAGAACCAAGTACTGCATCAGTAACTTTCACAGACCAACCAATGGAGGTCTCACTACCCGAGGCTTCGAGTATGGATGTAGTAAGGGCTTCTTTCCTGGAAACTGCTCCAAAAGAACTTAACAAGGAGAGGAGTGAGGGTATTTTTCACAGGAACCTGGCAGAGACTGTTAAGCCCTCAGCCTCTAGTACATCAGAGGAGATGTACACTACACGGGAGAGCAAGCCTAATCTGTCACTTTCCAGCCTGTCTTCAGAGGAGAACCCATTAAAGACATCTATGGAAAGGTTGGCAGAAATGGTTTCCTCTCCTTCCCACTCCTCCCCTCTGGCCCGAGGGACATCTCCCAGAGAACCGACCCAGATCCTACCTTCACTGGGTGACCACAGCAGTGTAATACCAACCACCACACTTATACCACTCACCCCTAAGATTGGAATGGGAAAGCCAGCCATCACCAAGAGGAAGTTTTCTCCTGGGAGGCCACGCGTGAAACAGGTAGGAACCTGGATATCATATCGTTTCGTGTCACTGTCTGGATCGTTCTGCCTTATTCACTGTCCCAGCCCGAGTAATAAACCCCTGGAGTGTAGGCTAGTAATTGGTGCTCATACCTTGTGTACACCTAAATGATGTGTTTAAGTGTCCTGTGGGTTCTGTTATATGAAGGTTTATTAGGTTTTTTGGTGGCACTGGGTTGGTTGAAGCAGTTTATACGGTTCAGGATGTTTTTCTGTTATGTTAATTTATGTGTTGTTTTTTTCCTCAGTCAAGTTATACCTTGCTGTACACTATACAAGCATAGCAGGAGGACAGCATGGTGAATTATGCTTTCTCTCAACTCCCTGTGTCCTCTTCACATGTTTGTGCACCACATGACTAGTTAGTCATGGTGTTCATGCAGAGCTCAGTTGAAGCATTAATTATTTCCAGTAGGAATTATGTTTTTTTTTTTTTTATGGCTAAAACACCTTTTACTGAGAGTCCTCAACATATTCCACCTCAGTGGCAGTCACTCTGTTCATCTCATGTCTACATCAAAAACATGTGCCACCTTATTGTCCCATTGAGTCACAAACTACAGTGACCGTTACCATTTCTTAGTTATCTCCATATTACACCATCAACTACAGTGTGACTGTGAAAAAACTTTTGAATCTCCTAATATTAGTCTCCCAAGTCATTAAAGCAAATAAATTATAATATAGACACTGAATGTAGACTATCTCAGACGAATAATAATG
This sequence comes from Siniperca chuatsi, assembly GCF_020085105.1. Classification (NCBI taxonomy): domain Eukaryota; kingdom Metazoa; phylum Chordata; class Actinopteri; order Centrarchiformes; family Sinipercidae; genus Siniperca; species Siniperca chuatsi. Next base: position 14,387,008 of record NC_058054.1, on the reverse strand, counting down.
GGAATTAAATCACACCCATGGCTATAATATATTATGAATGATGCTGGTGAGGGGAGAATAATTTAGTTTGCAAAATATGTTTTATTTCCTCAGATATATCCCATCTCTTAAATAAACATTATATCGCTCAAACTAATGTGTTACACAAGCCCTGGGGACATATATTCTAGAAATTTGAACGTTGCTCCTCTTTAGTCCAGCATGCTTTTGTCTGATGCGCTCATGTGCTGACGCAATTCCCCTTGTTTTTTCAACATGCCAAACTTACACAGTTGTCATGGTGAGAGGTTGCAGGGCCTCTTTCCTCCTATATGGTGCCATGATGCCCTGGCAAATTATACTGTGTGAAATGCAACTAACACAATTGTGCACTCCAGTTTTGCCTTTACGGAGAGTCTATTAGAAACATGCCTTGTAAATTCATATGCATGAAAAACCCTAAGGATTGGCTTTAACACAAAACGTAACCTAATTACTTATCCTGTTCATATTTTGGCACGTGAGATGCTTTCTAATACTGTAGCTCTGCATAGATGGATGTGTATTGAATAGTTCCCAAATGGCTACATTAGAAGCTCACTACATCTCCCAAACATCTTTCTTTGTATGTTTTGTTTCTTTGCTGGCTTTGTTTTTAAGTTGCTGCATTTTGTCGCCCTCTTCTCTCCCTCTCTCTCACTCTCTCACCCGCCCCCCCTTACCTTAGGGTGCATGGAGCCCCCATAGCAGTGTGAGCTCCCCCTTGTCCTGGTCGCCAGACCAGCCAGAGGGGTGGGACGTCCCAAAGACCAGGCAGTCCTCTGGCAGCCCCGGCTGGAGCATCAGAGTGGTAAATACTGTGGCTCACCAGAGACAGCAGGACAGCAGCTGCCCTCTGTTAGCCCTCTGTTTACCCTAGTGACGCGCACTCCCTGAGTGTTGCTGAATGTCACTGTGATAGCCTACACTAACAATTACTACCACCTTACAGTGAGAAGAGGAGATTCATAGACCAATGGCTAAGCTAATGACTTTATGAAGTAGAACAGAAAGATATGGCTATATTGACATTGGGTTTTGCTGGCTTTGCAGTTGAATTGCACAAATGCACTACACAAATATTTGGGTCATTATTTTTTTACTAATGAATGAATCTTTCCCGTTTCCTCTTTGTCAGCCATGCTCTGCTGTGCTCTTTTCTTTTCTGTCTTATTCAAACCTGTTTTGTTTTTTTTCTTCTTCTTCTTCTTTGATTTTTGTGAAGTCTTTGGCAGTTGGTTGCCATGGTGACAATCATTAAGCTTAGCAAAGCTGGGCGAGGGTTAATTTGTACGCTATGGCACCAGTCCAGGTCCAGTCCAGGTTAAACACCATCGTACAGTGTGTCAGGAGGCACAGTGGATGGGAGGGGCCTTGGTCTGGGATCTGTTTCAAATGTGGGGTAAATGGGAAGGGATTTTGTGGCAGGTGCTGGAAGGTTCAGTTAGACTTAAGTTTGACAGTCATGATTAGGCAGAGGCCTCCTGTTGGAAATGTGCCAAAGGTACAGTGGAACTCGTTTTGCTAGAACAACAGCTCAGAGGCCTTTTCTCAACTCTCTCACTTTCAGACTGTCTGGCAGAAATTGTAGTGTACCTCTCAAATAACATTTATTTCCACAAACTATCAAAATGTCAAGAATCAGGTTGATTGATTTTTTTCTTCTTCTTCTTCTTGAGCATTTGCTTGATGTTCAAATGTTACAGATTTCTAAAAAGTTGAGATTTATTTTTAAAATTGAACAGATCTTTTCAAAGCCATGGTGATACCAGCATAGGTACTTATTAAATGTATTACGTAAATGACCAGTCATGTAGGCTGTACTTGCAGTAGCAGCTTGCATCCATAGAAACACCACCTCAGAACAACATTACGTTTCTAGAACTGGATGAACAATGCTCTTCCTGTTGTGCAGTCAAGAATATATACAGACCTAAAAGTGGGAGTGGTGAAAGGTTCCTCATGGCAAACCTTTAAATCTTTGTTTGTCCACTGAGCAAACTATGACTTCAACGATTCAGCCTGTGCGAGAGAGAAGCAAACTTTTGCAAACAAGTGAAGTATGAGTGCGTCTGCTGCCCATTTCAGTTTGTAAGATGGGGAGTGATCATTCCCTGTGATCGTCCCTGTGTTGCCCTATAATGTGTCTATATCCACCCCTTAGTTGCTGGACTGCCAATTTTCTGATTCTTGTCTTGCCTCCACAGGGTCGAGGCTCAGGCTTCCCTGGGAGGAGGAGGCCCAGAGGAGCTGGTCTGTCAGGTAGAGCGGGACGTGGTAGGGCCAGAGGCAAGAATGGAGCGAGTCCCAGCATCAACCCTGGGGTATGTGCTGTCAGCTGGATGACATCTCGACATCTTTGGCAAATATTGCACTATATGCAAGGCAGTATTTTTCTCTCCAGCTGAATACATGGCTGATGTATTGTAAGCAGCATTAGTGTTAATGACAGAGTAAACTTTCATTTTATGGTAAAGGCTGCACATGAGGGACAGTTCCTTAATACCTCCAAATAATGACTGTTGTGAATAATGTAAAGTAATAGCTAACTATTCCTCTATAGCAGAGGTTTTCAGAGTAGTAGGCGGGCGTCCCCAGGGGGGCTCCAGTCAGTTTCAGGGGAGGCTCAGTGAATGGAAGTGAAAATATATTACATTAGTTATAACATCAGTTATCAAAAGGAGATCACATAGAATACCCTAAATGTGTGCGATTTGGTTAAAGAGATAGTTCAGACATACAGTAGTTTTGGGGAATTTTACTGTTTTTCCCAGAGTCAGAAACTGTTTAATACCTTTGGATAGACCTTTTATGTATCTGGTGTAGCCTGAAATTATCAAACAGCAATATTAGGCTCTCTTGCCTCAATTGTTGAGTGTCTATGGGATCAGATAACATAATCATGATCCCTTAGGCATCTAGGACTTGAGCTAAACTAAGGGGGAGGCGGGATGCCCACAGTCTCTCACTGTGAAAACCCTGCTCTATAGTATGTGTATCCTTATTAGTTATATTAACTCTTATGACAAATGATGATGCTGCTTATCTTATCACACTGTTTTATTTTTGTTTATTTTGTGTATGTCTTTCCCTGCAGGTCACTTCAATAGAAACACCATACCCAGTCAAGGAGGAGGAGGAGAATGCCATGCATAACACAGTGGTCATATTTTCCAGCAATGACAGTTTCACGCTAAAACAGGTGTTTGTTTATTTAATTCTTAAATAAAGTGTTGCTGATGTATTTCATTTTGAGTCCTCTTCTGTGAATTTCTCCATTCACTAGATGGCCTGAAATCAAATCTGTGCTTAAAGATCTCTCCCACTGGAGAGCATTAATTCCTGTGGTGATACTGCCAACTGCCTGCAGGAAATTCAGTCGATTTATATAACACAGGATCATATTTAAATTTTATTGTTTCATACTTTTTGCCTTCAAAGTAATGTTCCTGTACTGAATTTAATTCTGTAAACAGTAAGTGACGGATAGCCACAATCAAATATTAATCAAATCAAATATTTCTCAAGGTTTTAGAGACAGCAGTAACTATGAAGTTAGCAGTGTGGGACAGTAATTTGCTTGAAATATTGTATTGTGAGAGAATAACTTCATTTAAAGTAACTAAGCAATTAAACAATACAACTGAGGTGCTGCTTATCAAAGTGAAACCAGTCAGTGCTCAACAGAGTGTTCTGTCTATCACTTAGCTGTGAATGTGAGTGTGAAGCAGGGGCTGAAAAGAGCTCACTCAATCATCCTGGTTAGAAAAAGGTCTTAAAAGGCCAATGTTTCCAAAAATGACCTGTATTCCTTTTACCTTGCATTTCAATATGCTTTTATGCACAGCTGTATTTGAGGGTAGAGGACAACTGCACTGCTCTTATTGACCGAGCAGGCTTAGGGTAAAGAAAGCATTTTCTTTCCTTCAGTATTCAGGATAGCATGCAACAACATATATAATGACTTCTACTTACAGCGCCAGTGGCATTGAAGGAATATGAGGAACATATTGATACCCATGTGATTGGGTGGTGACACGCACACGGAGTTAAAAGTTCAGCAGAGGTCAGATTTATTCTTCCTGACAAACTGAAACTGACACCAGCTGACTAGTTTCTTTGTTTTGTTTTTCATCATAAAAAAATAAAATTAGGTAAAGTGGGAAAATAAGGAACAACAAATATGGGACTCTGTGGGGGTTGTTCTAACTCTAGCTTTAGAATTTCAGTGCCTTTCACTGCCTTAGCGAATTGGGGTAACTCATGATGTCTTATATCCTTTCAGGACATGTGTGTGGTGTGCGGGAGTTTTGGCCTTGGTGCAGAGGGCCGTCTTTTGGCCTGTGCTCAGTGTGGCCAGTGCTACCATCCATTCTGTGTTGGCATAAAGGTACATTTACTATTGAGTTTGTACACCGCACATACAGTATACACGTACATAGCAGAAATACCATCCTATCATACTCAGACTTTGTATTAATGTCTCATCGTTACTTTCACAGATCACCAAGGTGGTGCTGAGTAAAGGCTGGCGTTGTCTGGAGTGTACAGTGTGCGAGGCCTGTGGGCAGGCCACAGATCCTGGCCGCTTGCTGCTGTGTGATGACTGTGACATCAGCTATCACACCTACTGCCTGGACCCTCCACTGCAGAACGTGCCCAAGGACAGCTGGAAGTGCAAATGGTGAATAACTTTATGATCATCTCATCCAAATTTGATTCAAACAGGGAATCATTTAAATTAGAATTTTAGAAAAAGCATGAAACCATTGTACATATTGAAAACTCTGTTATAGTGAGCAACTCACGCAATTTACCAAAATGAACATCTGCCCCAAAAATCAGTACTTTTGCAACTATACAAAGGCATGCAAAGTGAATGTCTTAAATATTTTTATGGAGAGGGGATAAACTAATTTTAAGATTCCTCTAAAAATTACAAATTAACAGGAAATAATTTCATATTTGCAGCATGTGGACAGTGAAGTGAGCAGGCAGGATTTTTGCAGCACAGTTATCCTCTATGAAGTAACCTGGGTAGAATGACCTCTGTCTTCCCTGTCTCCTGCAGGTGTGTGTCCTGTACCCAGTGTGGCGCCACCGCCCCAGGCCTAAGGTGTGAGTGGCAGAATAATTACACCCAGTGTGGCCCCTGTGCCAGCCTTGCAACATGCCCCATCTGCCTGGTGGACTATAGTGAAGGCACCACAATTCTGCAGTGCCGCCAGTGTGACAGGTGTGCAGTGTTTCTACAAAACCTGTCAGCTCAGGAGAACTGGTTCCTTTTGGGTTTTGTTTTTTTTGTTTTTTTTTTCATAATTGTCTCTAATCTAAACCATGTCTTCTATCCATAGATGGTTCCATGCGTCTTGTCAGGGTCTCCATTCAGAGGAAGATGTAGAAAAAGCTGCAGACAGTAGCTTCGACTGCACAATGTGCCGAGCTTTCAAGACCACTAAAGGTAGGAGCGCAGTTATTCCTTTAAATGTGTTTTTTTTTGTGTGTGTGTGTCTGCTGTAGAGTGAATAGACTCAACTATGACATTTGATCCTCCTGTTTCTGCTGCTTGTTTTTAATGGCTTTTGTATGTCCTGTGGTGCTGCAGTTATGACTAAGGCCAGAGACGCCATTGACCCTGTAGTTATGACGCAGATTGTCACAAAGGCTAAAGAAATGGGTAAATTCACAGCTTACAGATTAAAAATTCTTTCTACAAGATTTGACTTTAGTTTATGCAGTATATGCTCATTCTAGCCATGATTGTTTTTTGGTGTTTTTTAGATCTGTCAAGGACCTACACCCAGGATGGTGTTTGTCTGACAGAGTCGGGGCTTTGCCAGCTCCAGAGCTTGTCTGCTACAGCGTCACGGCGCAGGAAACCCAAGCCAAAGCTGAAGCTGAAGATCATTAATCAGAACAGTGTGGCAGTGCTTCAGGCTCCTGTAGACCCCCTCTCAGAGCTCTCTCGTGATGAAGACATGGAGGACAACAGAGGTACTTGTCTTCTCACACAAGCTTCTTTCATCTCAGACTTTTTATTAGAGGCTTTCGGTATAATAGTGACTTGGACTATCAATTTTGACTTTTTGTGTGTGTGTTTTCTTTTTTGTTTTGTTTTTTTTCTCCCAGTTTGACTTTTAATGTTTTTCAACATTATACAGCTGCACAGTTCACACTTAATATAACTAAAACCGATCCAATTCTGATATGTTTGACTGTTAGCTCTGCAGTAACAGAATGTAGTCTGCATCGCAGATTCCCTTTAATGGTCCCCTACAATACTTTGTGTATCGTCCTATATTGTTGTTTTTAATATCTGTGGGGATTGAAGTCTCAGTCTGGAAGTGTTATGATAGGAAGATTGGAAGAGTAAAATGTGAATTAGCTCACTACAGTACGCTTGCTGACATACTGTATCAGTGTTAATATCATTAGTTGAAAATGGTCGCTACTTATTTTGCTGTGCTTTATGAATAAAGTCCAATGTTTTTAATAGTTTATTTTCTAAGCTCCACATTGTGTTTTTAATAAAATAAGTGTCAGAAATGCTTCATGTAATCAATACCGATGAATTAAAATAGAGTGCCATGATCAGCCCTGGAGATGATCGGCACGGGATGCCCCTAAGTAGTAGAGTAAGAATTTTGATATGGGTAAATAAGGGGCAAACTAATTTCATTACTAAGCCAGAGTTGAAAAAATGACGTAAGTGGCCATTTAAAAAAAAAGTAATGGAACTGGTGAACTTAATTTCAATCAGGCTAATGTCCTGATACTGAGTGGAGTTCAGATAAAATTGACCCTGGTGCTGTGTTGAGGGGCCTGGTCGGGGTGTTCTCTGCCACAGGGCTGTCACTCATCATCAATGCTCTTTCCCTCTTGCAGAGGCAGAGCTCCTAGATTGTGAGGGGAAGTCTGACTCCAGCCTGGAGCGAGAGCCAGCAGAAGACGACTCCAAGGGGGCCGACGGCGGCAAGAAGAGGAAGAGGAAACCGTACCGACCGGGTAGGGCACCTGATTGAAGGAGACAGCTCCTCTGAAGCGTAAAATGGTGCAGTACATGCCTGACGCTGTAGCAAAGCACTGCCATCTCAGGGCTCTGATGTACAGAGGGCTCTATCCAGTGTTTCTGAGCCTTCATGCTGAACACTGGACAATTAATAGAACCATAAACTCAAACTCAATACATCTCAAATTATATCGCCGCCATGATTTATTACTAATAAGTTAATAACTTCTCCTTTCAAGGCATTGGTGGGTTCATGGTCCGCCAGAGGAGCCGTCCAGGTCAAGGTCCAGGCAAGGCCAAACGAGCCCTCTGCAGAAAGGATTCCTCTGGCTCCGTGTCAGAGAATCCCTTTGGAAAAGAGGAGGGTCTGTACAGCAATAATATATACACACACATCTGTATTACAATAGATTGTTCTCTGATCTGTCAACTTATGTTTTTACGTGATGTAATTTTTTTTCTTTGTTGTAGGATGGACAGAGGCTCTGCCTGATACCCCTGTGGATGAGATGCCCCCTGGACCAGAGGTCCCAGAAAAAATAAAGAAACGCTACAGAAAGAAGAAAACAAAACTGGAGGAAGCTTTTCCCGCCTACCTGCAGGTCTGTGACCTTTTGATAGCACATACTTACTGTTTGACATGAACGGTAAACTAATACTGTGTATAAACAGAATGGGCATAAAACATGACCTTTTTTATGTTGGTGTATAACCACTATAAAACCATAACATGTTAACCCACTAGATAACCATTCTGGGGGTATTATAACTCTGTGATCTGTGATTTGATTAGAAATCTATCTCAGTTCGGTACACAAATATCTACATATAACTAACTTTAATAATAATCAACACTTAATTAATTTTATTCAGTCCATTTTGCAAACACAGGTGCCATATATTAAACACTGCATATTCTAAAAGGCACATTTGTTACAAGAAAAAATATTGCACTACTTAAAACAGCTTATTTCAGTTGATTGCAAATCTATTTTTGTTTTATTGTTATGCAAGCCTCCCATTCATATGCACAGATTGTCTGGTCTTGTCATGCCTTATCTTCATAAAATGCATTTTATCTCACCCTTGGGAAAGTTGGGAATCCAAAGTACATTGCCTGGGAACCACTTTACAGAACTTTGGTGCCCCTTCTGTGAGCCTTTTTGAAGAGGAATAGCCTAAAGGAACTCACTGTAGAGGATACTCGTCTCTGATTATGCTCTTTAAATGGCTCCTGTCTGGGTTCTGAATTGACATACAAAAGCTTAACTGGAGATGATTTCAAGGCTATGTGTCGCTAGCCAGCATTTCAGTGTCACCTTTTGTTGGCCAAAACATAGATATGTGATGTGCATTAAGCTACCGGCAGCTGTCAGTGCTGCTCTTTATCCCACTATAGTAGGGAGATGTTCAGTCTAACTTGAAGGTCCAACACAGTGAAGCACATTTCATAAATTTTTTAAATGGCAACACGTTGGGCTTTTAATGTCTCAGTGCAGCAGGGAGCTGCAGTTGCACGTCGCTGAGGATACTAGATGACTTGTGGGTATAAGTGGTTGGGGGAGGAAGGTGCTGACAAGAGTGAGGTCAGCTGCAACATGACTCTCGTGGGCCTTCAATGTGTGCTGAATAATCTCTATGTGAAATGGTGATGTGTTTCCCAAGAATGATGTCAAGAAAGGTGAGCTGACAGTTCCTGAAGAAAAGTGTCAACACAGAGAATTGACCAGTGCTTTGTGTTGTCATGTTCAGGAGGCATTCTTTGGAAAGGACCTACTGGACAAAAGCAAGCAGAGCAGGCAGCAGGGGGTCGAATCAGGGTTACTGGAAGAAGGGCAAAGCCAAGTGGAGAGGAAGCACCCCACCACCAGCTTTCTTGACCCTTCATCAGATCCTCTGCTCAGCGCCTCAACGACATCCCTTCCCACCAGACCAGCAGCAGCACGTACGTATACACATAATGGCAGTTCTCCAGGACAAGGGATGTAATGATTCATTGATTCAAAGCGATGTGTTGGACTAAATATTACATATGACCAAATAACTGAGAATGGCTTAAATTAGACCAGTCCTGGAAAGGAATCAATTTTATTGATTTTTATTCCATGCATTTCTCTCCCTCGTCTCTGCAAGTGTCCTCACCCAATGAGAGTGTTAACCCTTTTAGCACAGGAGTAAATGGGTTTGACACAGTTCCACTCAACACATGGTCAAACCGCATTTCACCCATTCATACAAGACAAAGTCAAAGTGTCAAAGGTTAATCTCTGGCCATTAGTGTTCACTCATTTGTGCAACTGCAGCTCCATTCACTTTACTCCTACACTAAAGAATTGGACAGAATTTCACTCCGTAAGTACCAAATGAAGTGAAGTTTTAGTTTCTGTTCTCTCTACAAGCTCACTCTGTCTCGCCTGCCCACTCACTCTATGGCTCTTGCTCTCTCGGCCTTTCTCTCAATTTGACATAAAATGGCACATGCCCCTTGTGCTGACCTGAATGACTGGTTTTGCACTGCAGCCCGAAAACAAAATGCCACATGCCGGAAACAGAATAGGAACAGTGGCTTGTCAAGACTGATTCCAAATGGAAAAGGTATTATATTGTCTTTCAAGCTTCCCAAAGATTAAATTAGATTAATTAAATTGCTGTGAATGTAAATTTCATGCACTCGAACAGTGGTTTAACATGTTTATTATGTTGCCGAACATGATACAGATTACCTGTTTATAGTATACTTAGTGCAACACCTCCTCAACAAGAAGCACAGCTTCAGCCACACTACTTGTCACTGTTTTTACATCAGCTGATAGAGATTCCACATCATACCTGCCGCCTGCACATCAACACAGCCAAATGGAGCACAGACACCACCATCACCAACACACTGCTCACTAACATCTATACATAGTAAAAATCTCTTACTGAAACCAATAGGGCTTTTCATAATGCACTTAGCCCATAGATAGATGTCTAAAAGCATTCTTAGAACCTTCTTAGCCTCAGGCTAAGAAAGCTTTCACAGTGGGCTAACCCCGACTTTAGCCTAGGGTTTGCTGGCCCTGCTCCGGGCCATAAATGTAAACATTAGTCACGTGTTCCAACGAACATTTAACCCAGGGCTAGTAGAAGTGAAGTGTGAATTGTATAGGCCTGGGCTTAGGTGTTAACCCTGGGTTGACAATGTGTGTGTGAAAGGGGCTAAGTTATCCCACGGTCAACTCTTAGCCCAAGAATAAGAAAGAAAGAATGTGTATTGTATATAACCAGCAGAAAACCATTATAACTATACTGATTATTGTTTTCCTTGACACAACCAGTGGCTAAACTGAAGCAGAAGTACACTGGGATTGTCTTAGTGTTTGAATTGCATCCTGTTGCATGGTATTGCATCACATAGTGTTGCACATATCAAATCAGTGTCAGACAAATAGGGATAGGGTCCGATAGCTGGTCTGATCCCAAGTTGCTAAAATACCTGAACTTGTTAAACTCAGTCCAACAAATCTCTTATCAAATCTTTTACCTCCTCAGTTTTTTCTATTGGCAAAGATTGGCAAATTACTGGGGGGAAAAAACCCCTCTGCACACTTGAAAGTGTGGCAAGTGTGTCAAAGGACAGCATAGCTTAAAACCTTTTATTAGCAAAGACCAATGTGCAAAACATTTACGCAGCTGTTTAGCTAATAAGCTAATTTGAAATGTTTCTTTGTTGGGCAATTTTGTTCTTGAATATTAAGTACTAAAACAGTTATTTTTGTTACTTAAAATTGTTGTAAGCTAAACCTAAGTAGATTTGATGAGTTTGAGAGATACCGACTCATATCCAGTAGTGTGGTTAAAAAATAAAGATTACAGGTATAATGACTGGCACTACTAGGTATCAGACTCCTTAGAAAAGCACTGATTTTGCAGTTCAGAAAATGGTGTGCTGCCATTTGAAAGAGTGAAAAATCTCTTCTTTTTTTTAACATTCTGAAGAAATAAGACACTGTAACCTTGACAACTGTGACCTTCTGACAATGATGTGATTTTTCAACTAAATAACTTTTCAAATTCTGATTGTATTGTACGGAAATTCTGCATTTTGCAAGAGTCTGAATATGCAAAATGTATTTGCAATCAATCCTTTCTTTTGACAATAGTAAGTGATGCAAAACTTGAGGCCAAATGACCTACAATTATCTAAATCAAAGGCTAGAACAACTTTATTGAATGAATCTATAATGTTTAAGATAGAGAACAATGTTGTCAACATATCTCTTCATATCTTTGGCAGTAATTCTCTCACAGTCACTTTAATTAGTTAAATAATACTCTAAATTTGGTGTAGTACATTTCAAGTCTTTCAGAGGCCAGTTGATTTAGCTTTTGTTTTCACACAGTTTCCTATCTTGTTTACTCAAGACCAAATTCTACATGTGGCACCCAAACAAATGGTTCCAAATCACATTCTCATGTCCGTTCAACATCACCATCAATTATGATTTATGACGGTTTGGTTTTTCTTTCTTTTTTTGTTTCTTCCTTTTTTCCCCCATCTACAGAGACGTCTGAGGAACCATTAGTTGATCTATCTGATGTTCTGAACACTGATGCAGACATCTTGGGAATGTTCGGAAAGCCAAGCAGTGACTCTGGTGCGTCATATATCTCAAAGGCAGTCACAGTGGCAAGAATTTATTAATAGTCAACTAGCCATGGGTTTACAAAATCTTTTCCTCCCGGTTCAGAAATTTCCTCAGACAGCAAGTTTATTTTGCTTTCACCACTTAATGATTTTATTTTTTTATTTTTTTATAAATGTCATGTTCTTTAACAGTACTTGTTACTTTGTTCATCTTTGGTTTTATCTTTTGTTTGTTTGCATTGTCTGAAGCGTGTTGTGCTTGTTCTGTCTTCACTATTTTTTCACTCATTTTATCTGGTTTTGGGTTCTTGTAGGTCTTGATTTTTGCTCCTTCCAGGTTGACAGCTCACCTCCTCCTTTTGGTAAGGGTGCTATGGCCTACTAATCCCTTGCTTTAGTGCAGTCTTCCTCTCTTACGGTGTGTGTCTTTTTTATTTGCGTGTGCATGTATATAAGCTGCTTCATACTTTAGCTTTCTCAACCATTTCAGATTGCTTTAACACTCATTAACTGCGTAGTGCTTACCTAACCCAGTGCACAGTATTCACTCAAATGCGTATGGTTTGTCAGTCTTTGTTTGTGAGCCTCCTAAACCCTTTCACAGTGATGACATTTTTTATATAAATAAGAGAATTCGTAGCTGCCTAGTCGAAGATGTCTTCAAGATAGCAAAGAAACAAACTGACAAAGACATTCTGGCATTCAAGAAATGAGCAGTTTAGAACCAAGCAGTTTAGAGAACAAGTGGCCCTGGCATATGTCCTTCCATTTCCTGAAGAACGTGAAGGTCTTCTGTTCTCAGTTCTGTGGCTGGATGACAAAAAACACTGCAGTACATGTCCTTCGTTTTTTGTAAAAACTACTTTGTTCACCTTAAATGCCCTATGGCCTGATATTTAGTTCTAATATGGATATTACCAACTAATGGTTGCAGCCATTCTTATGTTGATGATTGTTTAGACGAAATGGAAAGTATAGACAAGTGTAGTAAAATAATTGTTTGCAGTGATAGTTATTCTGTGTAATGTAACAAGCTTGAGAAATCCTAGCATAATTTTGATTTAATCTGCTAGCAGTTTAGTAACACAGTATTTATATGTGTTTCCTTACAGATTGGATCAGCGATTTAAAAGCTGATGAAGCTTGCATGGCTTCCCTTTTTAAAGACCAATGTAATTGATGGGCCAGAGCAATATTTTCCCACACAAAAATTCAAGTGTTCAAGTACTATTGCTGAGAATTAGTATGACCTATGTTCCCAAAATACTCCTTTTTAAACAACAGGAACCCCACGAAGCTGTAATCATATACTGTTCAGTTTTGATTGCATTAAACAGGCTGTTAAGACAATAAACATATTCTTACTTCAAGTCTATATTTATGGTCATGTTCTTGGTTGGGTATTTTGTTGGTTGCTTTATGCGTGCGTGTGTGTGTGTGTGTGTGTGTGTGCTTGTGTGTGCTTGTGTATGTCTTTGTGTGTTTCCACAGCTGGTCTGGACATAGGGCCCCTGACAGACAGTTCCCCGGTGGCGCCCCAGTCTCAGGCTGGCCGGAGGACACCTCGAACCCTCCCAGAGGAACCCCTGGACGGCATTCTTAGCCCAGAGCTAGACAAGATGGTCACTGATGGTCAGTATGGGAGACCATCCAGACACTTTGTTGTTTTACACTGTTATTTCAAAACTTCATACAGGATGACTAACTGTTTTCTCTAATTCTTTCGATGTTTCAGAATCAATTCTCAGCAAACTTTACAAAATTCCAGGTTTGTAATGTCATCCTTTCTTGCAAAAACTGTAAGCTTTTATCCACCATTGTCCTACAGTAAATAATGTGACTGTGAACTTCCTATGCAGTGTTGTTACTGCAGTTGGACTATGGTTCAGTATTTTGCTAAATAATGTTTGACAGGTTAGTGAGATAAATTGTATAGGTGTCTTTTTTTAAGGCAAAGAACAATCAATTATCCAGTTATTGTATAATTAGTACAATGACTTTATTACTATATGAAGATGTTCCTTTCTTCTTTAAATCCTTTACGAATTATGTCTAATTCTTTTACAGTATTTTGTAATGGGTCATCCTTTTTGTGGCCATTTACAGTGGCACCAGCCAGTATTCAGCATCAGCATAGCTGTAGCACACGGGAGGAATGAATTATGACATTGCAGTTTATTAATTTTACCCACCTTTACTCCTACCTCAAATGGGTATTATATACACACACAACATTGTATTGCTACACTGTTACAGAGCTGGAAGGAAAAGATGTGGAGGATCTCTTTACAGCAGTCCTTAGCCCCAGCACTAGCCAACCACCTCCACCACCACAGGTGCCTCACCCCCATGTTCCAGGGCCCCACCCTGCCACACCTGGGACTAGTATGCCTCACCCCAACGCAGGTACATCATTAAGCACCTTGTTGTTGTCAGAGATAGCGTTTGACTGTTGTTTTTGAAAATCTATGCATCTAATTCATCTCTTCATCGTGTGTAGGGAATCCCATGTTTCCAAGGATGCCAATGATCAATGGTATGATGGGACCAAACCAACGTTTCCCTACAAATCCAGGAGCAGGGCCCTGCATCCCAGAAAATTTCTCTCCCCTGAACCGTATGCCTTTTACTGACAATCCAAGGTAATGTACTGCTTCCTTCCTTAAAAATATTAATATTCCAAGATTGGTTTTGCAGAGAAAAAAGAAAAATCAGAGTTTGGTGATTAAAGATTACCCGTTTTCCTTTGTTGTTACAGGGATAGAAAGTTTAATCAGATGCCTAGAGAGGCAGTTGGTCCATGGCCCTCCCCTGCCCATGGCCCTGGCCCTACACCCCCTGGATCTCTGCCTGAGGGAGAGACTGAAGCCATGTCAAATGCCCAAAGGAGTACACTCAAGTGGGAGAAGGAGGAGACACTTGGAGAGCTAGCCACTGTAGCGCCTGTCCTATATACCAATGTCAATTTCCCCAACCTCAAAGAAGAATACCCAGGTTTGTATAAGGCTCTAAAGCCTTAATATATATATATTTCCCTTTTGTCCATGTTTTTATTGTCATCATTGCTGTTATTTCTGGGTATTTGTTTGGGTGTCCCCTCTGTATTGTCTTAATCACACAAAGCAAAAATATCTTGTATGCTCTGTGAGACTGTTGGCATGACAACTCCTCCTCTTATCCTTTTAACAGACTGGTCTACAAGAGTAAAGCAAATTGCAAAACTTTGGAGGAAAGCTAGTTCACAAGACAGGGCCCCATATGTGGTAAGATCACTCATACTGTTGAATTTTCTTTCATGCCAGATGTCAAACTGTCACTACTAGTTGCACTTCCATATTAGTATGCAGAAGGCAGACTCCTTTATCGCATCTGGCCTCTTGCCTCTTGCCAATGCAATTTGAAATCCGGCCATTCACAGATGAACTAATTAACATAGGAAGCCCTGCTCAGTGTTAGAACTCACTATGGTCTCAGTAATTAAGTTCACTAGAAGTAATTTTATCTGGCAGAGGCCAGTTTCAGAGACCAAGTCTTGATTAAAAAAATTTACCCTGCATTAGTGATTTTAAGGGTATTTTGCCACTGGTTAAATGGTAGCAGTTCTCTTTCATGGCTTTTTCTTTTCATATCCCACTTAAACATCCCATTCATGATCGGGCATCTATTGAGATACATGACTTACAGTAACAGGATGACTGTGCTGCATATATAGTACGAAAGGGCTGGCTGTGCAACCAAAGGACCCAGCATGCCAAAGAAAAAAATCAAATAAAACAATTATATTTAACATCCATGGGACCATGGAGTTCTTTATCCAACCATGTCCCTATTATAGGTTAGCAAACCACCCATGCTTTATGGATGGAGACCCCTTTCTCACTATCACCATAAAGTGTCAACTCTTTGCCAATGAGGAGGGAACCTCCATCCCAAATAACCCCTGTTGCTGGATTACAAACAGGAGGGATATGCTCAGAGAGAGTAGTTTTATTCTCTTTTGTGGATGTTGTAGCTTGTGGGAGGTTGTAAAATTTGAATGTCATAGCTCTTATCCATCACGCTGTTTTGAGCATGAGGTCGGCCGTCGGGTAGTTGAACGAAGCTGGAAGTCATCTTTTGATATGAACTTGCCTGCCAATACTGAAGCCCCCGTATATATCATAGTGAGATATTGAAACAAATGCTATGAAAGAGAATTTAATGTTACATTTATAAAGTATCACACTTAATACAGAGAATCAGGGTTGCATAGGTAACCTCTTTTTTTTCTGAAATCTTGTGTTTATGAAGTTTTTATGTCTGATGTGTTTTTGTTTTGCAATTGTGATTGATTTGCTGTTTAGCAAAAGGCAAGAGATAACCGAGCAGCCCTGCGCATCAACAAAGTCCAGATGTCGAATGAGACGGTGAAGAGGCACCATCCGCAGCAACAGCCCCCTGAGGTGTTTGATCCCAACATACCACTAGACACAGAACTGCTGTTTAAAGACCCTTTGAAACCAAAAGAGTCAGAGCATGAACAAGAGTGGAAGTTTAGACAGGTAAGAGTGTATGCAATGAAGTCAGCGAATGCAGCGGCAGGTCCACTTTATATTAAGACAGCTAAGAAGTGGTGGTTTATTAAAGCTCCCTAAACAACTGCACTATCCTCCACATTAACCCTGATGACATTGGTGGTTAGTAGGTCCAGTTCATATTTGGCATGAGACTGATATTTGCTGCATCCCTTTTGATGTCTAATCCCACTTTTCACTGTGCCCTTCCAACAGCAAATGAGGCAGAAAAGCAAACAGCAAGCCAAAATTGAAGCCACTCAGAAATTGGAGCAAGTTAAGAATGAGCAACTGCAGCAACAACAGCAACAACAGCAGCAGTCCAACAGCCAGTCAGAGGGAGATGGCAACAACAGTGGTAACCAGAGCCCAGCCTCCCAGCCCAGCAATGGCAGCATGTCCCCCATACAGCAGCTCAACTCTAAAGAAAGCTTTGTCAGGACGCAGCTACCAGGGACGCCCACTTCAGGCCCTCCAGAGGATGTGTTCTTACGACCCCCTCCTCCCCCTCCATCTGGCCCTTCCTCCCAACCTCAGTCCCCACAGGTATTCTCACCAGGTTCCTCTGGTTCCAGACCGTCTTCTCCATGGGACCCATATGCCAAGATGGTTGGGACCCCAAGACCGCCAACTCTCGGACCAAATACATGTCGCAGAATGCCTGTGGAATCTGGTAAATCACCCACCTCCTTGATGGAGCAGCAGGACAGAGGGAGGCCCTCTCCTGCTCATGAATCTTTTGGCTCTCCAACATCCATGAGCAGTGACCCTTATGCCAAACCTCCTGACACCCCAAGGCCAACTGGGGAAATGGACCCTTTCCTGAAGCCCATGGGTCCCCCCAGGGCCAGTCAGGCTGTTCAGGGAAGGCCCCCAATGGGTTCTCCAGGCAGAGACCCATACTCAAGGCCCATGATAAGAAATGAGGCTTATCAGCGCATGGCCCAGAACAGGATGATCTTGTCTGACCCTTACTCAAGGCCTTTATTAGCACCAATCCCTGGAAGTAATGAGTCTGGCTCGGTCCCTCTGTTCAAAACACCTATGCCCCCTCCTCAGGCTCAGGATCCTTTCAACCGATCAGGTTCACATCCTACTGACAGGTTCTCCCAGAATCAGCAGAATGACCCCTATGCTCAGCCTCCGCATACCCCAAGACCATCTGGGAATGACAACTTCACCAGTCCACCCAGAATGGGCCAGCATCTCCCTCAGGTGCACTCATTTGCTCAGCCAGGACCAATGACTCAAATGTCTAGAAATCCCTATGCTCATGCACCTTCCACTCCAAGGCCTGACCACTTCACATATGACCCCTTTGCCCAGCCCTCTGGTCCCAACAAGCAAGCTGGTGACCCTTTCTCTCAGTCTACAGGTAACCAACGATCCATCAATGAACCTGGTGCTCAACCTCGCCCATTTTTTGAGTCCTATGCCCGACCTCCTGGCACCCCACGTCCACATGACAACTATGGACAGCCTTCAAACACCCCTAGCCCATCCTCAGACCCTTACTCACAGGCTCCTTCTACTCCCCGCCCCAGTGGGATGAACCAGTTCACTCATCAGTCACACCCTGGACAGAGGATGTCACCTTCCCACTCAGTGGACCCTTATGCTCAGCCACCAGGTACTCCACGGCCCTCTGTGGGAGACAGGTTTTCCAAGTCACCGGGTAGCCAGAGGGGACCAATAGAGCCATTTACTAGTACACCTGGGACATCGAGGCCAGGGAGTATCGACATGTTTTCACAGCCTGGGGCCCCCAGACCAATGCTTAATGACCCCTATGCCCAGCCTCCAGGGACCCCACGGCCTGGACCTGATGGGCTCAGCAGACAAGGGCCAAGACTAGGACCAGTGGGAAGCCAGGATCCTTTCTCCCCACCTCAAGGCAGGCTTCAAGAGCCCTTCCCTCATCCAGGCTCACAAACACCAAAACACCCTAGTGTTTCAGAAGATGGATTTATTCAGTCACCCTCCAGAAGACCCAGTCAGACACCTGGCCATGAAACATTTGAACAAGCCCCCATGACCCCTCGCCAACAGTCAGCAGAGAAAATGGAGATGAAAGATCATTCGGGTGTGGGTAACAATGGAACTATCCCTCAAGACCCAGGTCAACTGTGTAACAACCCACAAATACCAGGTGCTTCCACTGAGGTTCAGGGTGTTGCTCTCGCTGAGAGCGAGGAAAGACTTAGACAGGTACATGAGTAATGTTGTTAATGTTGTATTCTAAATCTTATCATTTCTACATTAATACATAATACATTATACATTAATATCGAACATTTGTATTTGCACTGGTATTTCATTCATTTTAATGCATTTCTTAATGTTTTTAAAGATTTATTTATTTTTTTTTGGACATCCTGTGAGGGATGCCCCAAGCGTGGGTTTTTTTTTTTTGTTTTTTTTTTTGCCACCAATCACTTTTGAGCCAAAGACTGATCATTTTTTGTTTTGTTATAGCAGCTGGTATAACAGTATTAAAAAATCAGGTACTGGAATACCTTAAAAATAGCCCCCTTTTTAACAAAGTGCTTAAAATGTTCATAAAATTCAAATGAACCACATAATGCTGTCTTATATTTTGACCAAAGTTTTGTTCATCAAGTCATTATAATTAAGTTGCTCAGAATTAGAAATTGCTCAGCTTTTTCTTTTTTTAAATTCTGACGCATCACAGTCTCACCCTCTTCTTTCATACTCGCCTTGATGAGCCCATTACCGAAAACTAACTATGCCAATGAAGTATAGATTGATAAATGGAGAAGTCGCTATGCGTCTGTGTGGTCGCCATATTGTAGAGGTCAAGATCCGCTAGTAAACAAATGCAATGTGCATCCTTGATCGGTTTTTGCTATTGGCGACTAGAAAGCATTAATCCCGATCACATATTTTTACTGAATATTGACCAATAACGATCGGCGTCCAATCAATCTGGGCATCTCCAGTCCATTTAGTCATATTATGGAAAACCATTTATTCAGAGGTGAAAGCTTAAGTGAGTACACCTGAAATGTCCGTTGTAATCCCTCATTACATAGAACTGTGTGAGTGCACTGGTCAAATTTGGACCAGGAACTCAGTCTCCAAAATCGAATTGATAACTACAACGAATAGATTTGGTAATAATTTTAAATTTGCCTTAATTTTCTTTTCCAAGTAAATATAGTAAAACTCAGTTTGTTTACAACCTGTCTAAATACCTGACCACAACTGTTACTTGAACTTACACAAAACACACGCCCAAATATTCACCAAAAGCTACACTGATTTAATCCAACATGAAACATGGACATGCGGAAACAAAAGTAAACAAAATAAAACAAACTATAAACAGCATATAAAACAAACAAACTTGCTCTGTTTTACTCCATTCTTTGCTGAGACCTGGGGAACTGGTCAATGTTAGTGAGTAAACTGTTTTTATATCAAATGGAAATGATGGCCAAATTACAAAAATAAGTTAGTTCTCAACAAAACATCTACGTCACCGAACTACTACATCAAAACATGTGAGGTATAGGAAGTGAAAACTTTGTGTGTATTTGCAGAATTGAAAGCATGCAATGGTGGTCAATGGGGGGAAAAAGGGCCTTTGACTTGCATAGCTACAAATTATCTGTGGCGTTTAAGTAGGCAAAAATTAATTGACAATCTCAGCTAAAAATGCAGCTAAAAACCACTAAACAGCTAAACATGCAGTATTATTGTAAGTTATGTATGGCCCATTGACCTTGTGTTTAAAAAAGCTTAAATTTCTATATGCTTGATGTTGTTTTGTAGCGACAACGAATTAGAGAACTAATCCTCAAGCAGCAGCAACAGAGGAGTGCTATTCGACAGGAGAGGGGTCCTCAGGAGCCTGCTGGCAGCATAGCCCCAGGAACACCACGACCTTGGCCCCAGGAGGGCCCTGGGCAACAGGGGGAAATGTTCAACCGTCCTCCTCCACCTTATCCTGGACAAGGACCCATGAGAGAGCCGATGAGGTTTCCTGGACCTTTTCCAGGTGATCAGCGTGTCCCTTTCCCTAATGAGGGGCAAATCCCCCGGGGCCCACATCCTGGAGATCCAAATTTGAGACATCAGGGACCAAGGTTTGTGTTATGATGTTATTCTTTTTATTACACCTTTTCTGTTGTGATATTCTGTGATTGATAACACAGTAATGCACAAATCAAGGAATGCCCTTCTTCTCTATTTATGTTTTTATCCTATTTTAGGTTTGCATTTCCACCTGGGGTTCTAGGACCTCATGGGGTCCAAGAGTTCTTTCCTCGGGGACAACACCCAATGCAGGATGTCCCTCCTCAAATGAGACGGGCCATGTCGGCAGAAATGGCAAAGAGTATGGGAGGCAACCCTATGGGGCAGCCCCAGCACTTCCCACCACGTGGTATGCCAGTGCAGCAGCACAACATAATGGGCCAGCCTTTCATTGAGCTGCGACACAGAGCAGCAGAAAACAGGCCACGTATGCCATTTCCCCCAGGTGCCATGCAAGGAAGCAACATAGATCCCAACTTACAGGGTCAAAGGCCACCAGGCTTTCCAGGAGCACCTAATTCCAGGTTCCCTTTAAATCAGGGGTCCAGGATGGTAGACCCCATGATCGGTCAGACTGGCCATGTACAGCTATCTGCCAGCATGGGCAATCTTCATCAGCAAGCCCAAATGTCAGGCAACAACACACTCAAACAGTCTCCTTTAATGAGATCCATGAGCCAGCCTGCTTCAAGTGAGACCCAGAACATGGTAGCATCTATGATCCTTACTGCACCCCCTGCTGGACATACTGAAATGGTCTCAGTGACCAGCAGTGAAGCTGTGGAGGAGAAACTGGATGCAGAAGAATCAGCAGTCAAAGATCTTGAGGACGTGGAAGTGAAAGACTTGGTGGATGCTGACTTGGAAAACCTAAATTTGGATCCTGAAGATGGCAAAGACCTAGATCTAGAGACAAATGACCTACACCTTGATGACTTCCTAACATCTGGGAAATTTGACATAATTGCCTATACAGACCCTGACCTAGATGACATCAAGAAAGACATGTTTAATGAGGAACTGGATCTCAGTGATCCTATGGATGATAATGCTGACACCGCAGACATCAACAAAAACTCGAGCACAGTAATTGAGGCTTCATCCAGTTCAGCATCTGTACTGGCAAAGTCAGAGGCTTCAGGTGAGAAGTCTTTAGCTGAAATCAAGATGGAAGCCCCTGGGAGTCAGGACTCTGCTTCTGTGGCACCTGGGCAGGAAATTAAAACAGAGTTCAAGGACTGTCAGAAACCCCCTGAGGTCGTAGACCAGCAAGCTGCTGGAAACACCTTAACCTCGAACCAGCAGGGAGTGCTCTCTGACTCCACCCCAGTCCTGTCGAGTTTACTCATTAAGCAGCAGCCTGAGGAGCAGTCATTAAATCCAATTGTTGAATCTGTCAGTCAAGGAGGTAACCTCATGCCCCAGCAGAACCAAGTCACTGACACTCAGCATACCTCCGGACTTACAATGACTCAAACAATACCAGACGCCACCAGTGCAGGAGAAGCTTCTATGACTGGCTTTGGGGCAGACCATCAGGTGGGGCTAGCCCCTGGAGTGGACCAGAGTGGTCTGACCCAAGCCCAGCAGACCATGTTGAACCAGGCACTGGGTCAACACGGCCAGCAACATCGTCCTCTTCTGCTAGAGGAGCAGCCACTCCTTTTGCAGGACCTCCTAGACCAGGAGAGGCAGGAGCAACAGCAGCAGAGGCAGATGCAAGCCATGATACGACAGCGCTCCAGTGACTCATTCTTTCCCAACATTGGTAAATTATTCAGGCCACAACTTCTAGTTGTCAGTATAGGTTAATGTTTGAGATTACCTTTTTTTTTTTTTTTTTTTACAAAGTAATTATTTCTTAGAGTGCATTATTTGTCATTTGCAGATTTTGATGCCATCACTGACCCCATCATGAAGGCTAAAATGGTTGCACTGAAAGGCATCAACAAAGTCATGGTTCAGAACAACATGGGAATGACCCCGATGGTCATGAGCAGGTAAAAAGTTCACTTTGGTACTGCATAAATAAATTTTCTTGAGTAGAAAACGTATTACTGGTGGTAGGAGTGTATGTATTAGTTTTGGTTTTAAAGCAATCGTAATACCAGCATAATAACCCAGCCACTAGGATATTGTGCAACTAATTTAAGAATTGCTACTGTGATTGATTGAATGACTAAATGGTGCATGGCCGTGGTATTGCTGTATTACAGACTTCCTCCTGGTCCTGCACCACCTTGTCCTGAAAGCACACCGCATCCTCCACAAGTTGTTGGACAGGTAATTGAATTGAACTTAGATATTATTTAAAACTATGTAATAAATAATATTGAAGTTGCAAATATATAAAAACGTACTTGTCAACCTTGCTTTCAGGATGGCAAATTGACACAAGTAGCAAGACCGAATCCTCCAAACTTTGGACCAGGATTTGTCAGTAAGTTCTCAAAAAATGTATATGCATTTTCAAGTTGAAAATGGTTTGAAGGTCTGTCAGGCCTAGAAATGTTAAGATGTTTGTTTTTTATGCTGTCAAGATTGCTAACAAAAGAGCCTTTCTCTTCTTTCAGACAATGCTCAGAGGGCTCAGTACGAGGAGTGGCTCCAGGAGACTCAGCAACTACTTCAAATGCAGCAGAAGTTTCTGGAAGAGAAGATTGGAGCTCACAGGAAGTCTAAGAAGGCCCTGTCTGCCAAACAGAGAACAGCTAAGAAGGCAGGGAGAGAGTTCCCTGAGGAGGATGCTGAGCAGCTCAAACATGTCACAGAGCAGCAGGGTGTAGTGCAGAAACAACTGGAGCAGGTAAATGTTTGGCCTGTCAAGCTCCACCACTGATCTATCTCAGCCCTCCTCTACACAATGGCTGCCTTAAGCATTATCTTTTCATTGGTCTTATGAGCAGAGTTTATTGTTTAAAGTAGGGATTGGCAAATAACAGCCTGTGGCCAAATCTGGCCCTCCACCAAAAGTAGTTACCCACACATAGGTGCAAACGCCAGGCTACTTAGACCTCATTTCAGCACCACACACTGTCCATAACATGGTCTGATTTCCCCCCCATCTGATTATCAGATGGGGGGGAAAACAACCAAAAAGACTTATATTATTTTCTAACAGCAAGTTTTTTTGCAAAGACACAATGGCATTGGTGTAAGAGTAAGATAAGGATAAGAGTAACACATAAAAGAAACACATACTTATGTCTATTCATCATTTCATTACCTTCAATTCTTTTTTTGCCCTTTTTAATAGATTAATTTCTTTTTATTGGGAGCAGAGGTGCTGTCTTTGACTGTATTTTACCTTTTATAGCAAACCTAATTAGTATTAAATATGAATTAATTAGTCTAATTGATCTAACATATAATGTAGGTATAGGGTATGCATTGGAAGGTATACATGTAGCTATTTTCTTTCTAAGCAAACTTAATATCCAAACAAACTGAGGAATTCAAAACACACATGCTTGTGTCTGCACCTCACCTGTCAACCTGCTTTGACTGCCTAAAAGAGCAGTGGTGGAGGAAGAAATGCTCTTGGCTGATTGTACTTTCCAACTCCTGCTTTAAAGTTAAATTCTTCAGTTACTATTTAAAAGTAAAATCATTCATTTCATTCCTTGGGTAAACCCCTGTCCTCATAGGTCTTGTAAATGTGATAAAACACTGTGCAAGCAATACATAATTTCTTTGTAATTTTATTAGAGAACTTCAATCACATTTTTTGTGAATATATCTTATGTTTTGTTTCAGATCCGCAAACAGCAGAAGGAGCACGCTGAACTTATAGAGGAGTACCGAGTGAAACAACAGCAAAACAATATGACACCCTTAATGCCTGTGATGCACCCAATACCAGGCCCTGCTGGCATGGTCCCCAGTGGGCCACCAATGGTCCCCAGTGGGCCACCAATGGTCCCCAGTGGGCCACCAATGGTCCCCAGTGGGCCACCAATGATCCCCAGTGGGCCACCAATGGTCCCCAGTGGGCCACCAATGGTCCCCAGTGGGCCACCAATGGTCCAGCCTCCTATGAACCCCATGATGCAGATGCCACTTCATCCTGGCCAGCCAAATGCACCTACGTGTATGCCCAACCCACCACCTGGCTGGCATCCTGGTGCTCCCATGCCAATGGGCAGACCGGGAATGCCACCTATAATGCCCCCCCAGGTACCTGTGGGAAATCCAGGCCAACCTCATCAGATGCCATTGGGTAACATACCTCAACACTCACAAATGCCTGTGGATCCCCAGGCACCACCAGCTCCACCAGGTGGTGTAAAACCCATGCAGGCAGGTGGTGTGAAGTTTGATGACAACAACCCATTCAGTGAAGGCTTCCAGGAGCGGGAAAGGAGGGAGAGGCTTAGGGAGCAGCAGGAGAGACAGCGGGTACAGCTAATGCAGGAAGTTGAACGACAGAGAGCCCTGAAACACCGTATGGAAATGGAGCAGCAAGGGATGATGGGGCCAGATGGGAACATGGCACCACTCGCTCAGATGCCATTTTTTAACGCAGAGCTGCCACAGGACTTCATGCAGCCTCAGAGGCCTCCTTTACAACAACAGCAACAACTTGGACCAATGTTCCCCCAGCAACAGGGCATGCAGCCTGGTATGGGCTCACCACCTGGGACGTTTATGCAAGGTGAAAGGAGGGCTATGATGGGCAATGGAATGATGCCCCGTGACATGGGGCCTGGTTTCAGGCCTGATAATCTTGCCCTACAAGCACCTAACTTTCCCCAGGGTCAACCCAGACCTCGTCAGTTCAGTGGACCAGGAATGATGCTTCAGATGCCAGGTGAGGGTCCACCATTTGGAGGTGACTCAGCTACACCTCTACCGTCTAACTTTCCGGGCTCAGGTCAGTCTCTAATCCAACTCTACTCCAACATCATCCCAGATGAGAAAGGCAAAAAGAAGAGGAACCGCAAAAAGAAGAAAGATGATGACGCAGATTCAGTCAAGACACCTTCAACTCCACACTCAGACCTTACAGCCCCTCTCACACCGTGTGTCTCAGACACCTCCTCAACTCCAACCAGAAACACCCATCTCTTCGCTGACCAGGACTTGTCAAGGTCCCCCTTACTGGGATCTTCCACCCCCAGTCACTCAGAGCTGGAGAGACAGCTTTCTGGAGGCCAATCTGGACAACCTGGTCTTTCATCAGACGCAGCAAGAACACAGGCTCAGGAACATGACAGGATCCTTAACAACATAAAGCTGGAGCAGACTGATGCCAGCGAGTGTCATGGGCCACGAGAAGGGCCCATCGGCTCAGAAATGAGCTCTGTGAAGGAAGAGGCTAATAAAGGGAGTGTGTCTCCCTTCCCTGCAGGGCAAAGTCCAAATAAGGGGGAAGCTGGCAATGAACTACTGAAACACCTTCTGAAGAACAAAAGTACACCTCCATCTGGATTGTCCCAACAGAGGTCAGAGGAGAGCTTTCGCTCAGAGGAGGAGGATCCCGCAGATTGCAAATCCCTGCTGAGGCAAAGCTCCATGGACAGCAATGGGGTCAGTCTTTGTGTTAGTCATACAGTTAGAGCGCTGAGGGGGTGATAAACATAGTGAATCATAGACAGGCTAAGTGATTCATATGGGCGGCGCGTCATAGTTAAATTGGTATGAGTCATAGCTGTCAGTTTTTGAATGAGTCATAGTTTGAAAACATCTAATATAATGCTGCTCAAGTCATTTTAAGTTTATTCATGCCATTTTATGCAACATCTTTTTCTCATCTCCAGGCGTACTCAGATGGCACTCCAGACTTTCCTGGACCTCTGCTCCCTGAACAGGAGAAGAAGAAAGGGAGGAACAAGAGGGCTCCGAAAGGAGGGGAGAAACCTGCCTCTCGCTACAAGAAGAGAAAGAAGGAAGGGGATGAGAGGCAACTGATGCACTCTGGCCCTGACAGTGTAATGACCCAAATAAAACAGGTAAGATTGATTTTACCACCTTATAACCTGCTCCTTATAAAATTGGTTGGAGCTGCACCACTGCAGTATTAATTACTACTAGATTAGAAAATTGTCTCCACCAAGTGCACAGAAACTTATTTCACATATCACAAGTATATTACTTTAATTAGGTACTTGTTGGATGACATTTGCACACACAGGTAATAGAGGCTGTTAGTATTCAAGAGAGTGGAAGGGGATTCGTGATTATATTGCAAGTCCCTCTTTGATTGAGGCTTATAAACTTTATGAAGCTGACTCACTCATTAGAAATGTAGTACAATACCATCTCATCACCACAGCAAAACTAAATGAGCATGTACTGTAGTATGCTAGTTTCTCACAAATGTAACATGAATGTGACTTAAAGGGAAATGTGTGGGACTGTGTGGCTTTGAGCTGGAAAAGCCTCCATATTGGACAGTTAACAGTTTGATGCTAACTTGTTCTGTGGTCTGCAGCGAGGTAGAAAACTGGACCAGAGACCTCTTAGACTTTGAGGATTCTTATTATTCTTCCAATATTCAATCCAAACTCAAGGCCACATTTTCAGAGATACCAATTGAGGCTAGACTAGCTATATCTGAGGTTACTTTTTCTGGGCATTTTACAGGAGGTAAAATAACTACGTAATGATGACATAACCCTACATACCAAACGCACAACTAATGCTAATGCTTTAATTGGCTTTAGAACTGCTTTGGTGGTGGTGGTGAATGTCTTTTGATAAAAGGTTTATTTGACATAAAAAAACAACTGAGTGCAACTGCATGTATTGTAAAAAGATGAATGTGCCTGCATTATTCAAGTCTCAGCTGCTCTGGTGGGGGATTCCGCTATGATTTCTTTCTTTTTTATCTAAGAGTTTTATTAAATCAAACAATTTAACAGAGAGAGGATAACAAAAAATGATAAGTTCTGCAGAGAGTTTCTGCAACAAAAATTGTTTCAGGTTATCATTCTATCATTGTATTGTTTTGGTTAGTGTTTCTCTGTAGGTGGTTTGTGCTAGAACTTCCATTGCACTTACATACTTGTTCTGATTTCACTCCTATCCTTCCCTTGGTCCTGTTTTCTCTCCTGACACAGCAGCTCTCTCTGCTGCCCCTCATGGAGCCACTGATTAGGGTCAACTTTGCCCATTTCGCTCCTTATGGCAGCGGCCAGCTTAATGGAGAGAACCTCCTGTCTGGTACCTTTGGCAGCGCCTCACTCGATGGAGTCTCCGACTATTACTCCCAACTGGCCTACAAGGTGAGATCTGCTTACCTTACTAATTTGGAGTTGGGTAAACAGTGTGTTAAGTGTGTCTGTAGCATGATGTGCTGACATTGCATTGGTTCTAATTCCTACAGCAGAGTAACCTGAGCAATCCACCAACACCACCGGCGTCTCTTCCTCCCACCCCACCACCTGTGAACCGTCAGAAAATGATCAATGGATTTGCCACAACAGAAGAGCTGGCCAACAAGGCTGCTGCCATGGGTAAGCATTCAGGATGTCACATTTTCCCCCACTATGTCACACTACCCTAATCTTGAAACGGGTTTAGGAACATTACAGAAATCAGATATGGACTATTTCCATCATTACAGGCAAGCATGGTGTGTACATTCGTATTGACATTGTGCTCCTGTTTCATACAGTGTCCAAAGGCCTGGTCCCGAAGCCACTGCATGTCCCATTTAGGACTGAGGAAGACCTACTAGCCCGGGCCATTGCACAGGGACCCAAAACTGTGGATGTTCCTGCCTCCCTCCCCACCCCTCCTCACAACAACCAGGAGGAGCTCAGGTAACGGAGAAATAACCATTAACGGCTGCCATAACATTTGGTTGTGTTGATTACTCGTGACTCATTACTCAAAACTTTTTTTTTTTGTTTCTCCCTGTCAAATGATAACAGTAACAGAGGACAGGAGCCTTGCAAGGACCGGGACACACCTGACAGTTTTGTTCCATCCTCTTCTCCTGAGAGTGTGGTTGGCATGGAGATCAGTCGCTACCCAGACCTGTCTCTGGTGAAGGAAGAGCCACCGTCCCCCTGCCTGTCTCCTGTCCTCCCCATGCTTCCTGCACCTGATGGGAAAGGTAAACACAAACAACTTCAACATAATCAACACCATAAAAACATGTATGGGTGTTTTTGTGTATGCAATTTAAACACACAACTCCAGCATGTATTAACAGTGTGGCAAATTTTTATGAATGTCCTCCTATTTCATGCTCTAGGTTCAGAAATCAAACTGCAGGATATCAAAACAGAGCCTTCTGCGATGTTCTTCGGCTCCCCCTTTGGCCCCATGTCTAATGACTCCAAACAAGGGCTGGTGTCTGTAGCTATCACACTGAGACCGGCTGCAGCAGAGGTAGGAAATACTTAAATTTTGCTGATTTCACAGAAATTCAGAATAGATTTAAGTCTTTCAGACTGACAGTACTAAGTACTGACTCAGTAACACTGAGTCACAAATGGGCAAATATACAAATTATAAAAGCATTGTAAAAAAATAAATGGCCAGGGATGTAAATGCAGACAACATGCCAAAAATCCTGCCTTGCTGGAGCTGTCCATAAGATTTTTGACGAAAGACCTAATCAACTAACTATATACATATATATTCATGTTGTTGTTGTTGTTGTTTTCTCAGAACATCACAGGTGTAGTGGCAGCCATTTCAGACCTACTGTGTGTGAAGATCCCCAGTAGCTATGAGGTCAGCAGCACCCCAGACAGAGGGCCTCTATCTATACTCAGTGGTCCAAGGGTGGGCCCCCATGGCATGGAGCCTCGGCCTCCCATGATCTTCCACGGACAGGGGGACAATGGAGGACGTCCGGGACAGATGTTAAGGCCCAGTGGAGCACAGGGGATGATGCAACAGCAGCAGGCACATCATTTCCGTTTCCATCCCAACAGCCCAGGTGAGGGGAAAAAAACTAAATTAAACAAGAGCATCTCTGATTCCCCCATGTACTGTGATACAGCCTGTAATTGAAATGTCATGTCTGATTTAAGCTAAACACAATGACTTCCTGTGAAAAAGCACAAAGCAGCAACGCAATCTCAATATGTTATTGTTTATTATATTGCATATTAAAGTGATTCTCCCAGCTAATGAAATAGAGTAAACAATGTTTGTTTAGGACACTGTGGCATACAAACTCCTGCTTATTGCTGTCAAAACACTAGGAACAGGCCTAATGAGTGTTGTTAGCACAGAAACATTTGAATAAGAAAGTGCACACTTCACCAAGACTCCATGGTCATGGAGAGTTGCCTCAATTGTCTCATTTCTTTTACTTCTGTAATAGGGTGTTTTATTTTCCAAGCTAACATTTGTTTGTTAACTTAGTCAAGCATTATATAGGTTTATTATCAGAGAATGCAGTTTGAAATGGATATTTTTTTTAAACATATTTTCTGCTACTTCAGGCGCAGCTCTAGCTCGAGGACCTGACCAGAAGACCCCTGCAAGCCCTGGATGTAAACCTCAGTGGTGCTGTCACTGCAAGGTGGTGGTTCTGGGAAATGGAGTACAGAAATCCATCAAAGATCTCCCTGCACATGTGAAGGTACAGAATTAATTAGGCTTAAATACTCCAATTGGCAGGAGGGTGGCTTATTATTATTATTATTATTATATATTTAGTTGGCAAGCCACCTTTCAGCTGGAGCAATTTGATGCTAAAGGTGTGATTTTGTGAGTAATAAAATACAACATGCTTTAAAGGGACAGTTCACCCCAAAATCAAAAATGCATATTTTCCCTTTTACCTGTAGTGCTATTTATCCATTTAGATTGTTTTGGTGTAAGTTGTCGAGTTTTGGAGATATTGGCAGTAGAGATGTCTGTCTAGAGATTCTGTACAGAAAGTTCCAGTTCATAAAAAGCGCTTTCTGCCAAACAACTATGGATCGTATAATTATTGATTTCCCAGTGGTGGGACTAGATGTGTCATGACTGGATGCCCAGACCCTACTTTAGAGGATATATTATCTACTTTCAGCCTGAAGGGCCATACACATCTACATACACACACAGCACCACAGTTATACTGCATATATCCTCTGATTATTTAAATCCTGCCTGTTGGAGTTAAATCCATTTCGCATCAATTAGTGGGTTAAACAGCATACCCTATGACTTCATTCTTGAGAGTATTTTGGTTATTTAAATATTGTATGTTTTTTTATGTTTATTTCATAACTTCTTTTAATGTCAGTTGAGCCTAAGCAGTTCACATTGGTCAGGCTTTGATTTAACACCTCATTCCTTATTCAGCCTGTGAAAACTACCAATTTTTCTCATTAGGAATCTGAAAGCCGTTTGAAATCTGAAGAAGACCTGGTCTTCTGCAGTCACAGCTGCTTCCTTCTCTATCGTTCCTCACCACCCCTGCAATCCAGATCAACCACAGAAACTAAGGTTTGTACTACTGTAACACATGCTGAAACACCCCAGTGAGTCTAAATAATATGCAGTTAATATGATTTTGTTTTTTGCTGGACATCATGGCTCTTGTCTCATCTCTTCAGGAATCAGTGTCCCTTCTCCCTGCCTCCGAGCAAACAGAGAGCCTTTCTAAAATTCAGCACCAGTACAGTAACAACATGTCATCGCTGGATGTTCATTGCCTGGCCCAGCTTCAGCCCAAGCAGTCTCCCCCCTCTACTCCTCCTATCCCCTTCCCCACAGCAGGCGAGACATCCAAGACGGAGACCAAGTCTGATGCCATCAGAGTGACAGTGAAGCTGAAGGCCCGGCCAAGGTCCCATGAAGGCTGGCACCAGGGAAAGAGACAGAAAGGACTTCGCTGGAGGAAGTGGACTGTCCAGGTGGTGGTGCCAAGAGGGAATTCCCAACTCCCAGATGAGGATAAGATTGATGAGCTCCTGAAGAAACTCGGGGCCTCCCTGCGCCCTCCTGCCTCACTCCGAGACCAGAGGCGGTGCTGTTTTTGCCACCAGTTTGGAGATGGGATCACTGACGGCCCTGCTAGGCTTCTTAATCTGGATCTTGATGTATGGGTTCACCTAAACTGTGCCCTGTGGTCAACTGAGGTGTATGAGACGCAGGCTGGTGCCCTCATCAACGTGGAGCTTGCACTGCGTCGTGGCCAAACAGTACGCTGTGCCTACTGCCAGCAGACTGGAGCCACCAGCGGCTGCCACCGCCTACGCTGTACCAATGTCTACCATTTCACCTGTGCTCTGCAAGCTCAGTGCACCTTCTTCAAGGACAAGACCATGCTGTGTCATGCCCACAGGCCTCGGGGAACAGCTGGACAAGCGCTGGAGCATGAGCTGCGTTGCTTTGCTGTCTTCCGACGTGTCTACGTCCAAAGAGATGAAGTGCGTCAGATTGCCACTGCTGTGCGGCAGCCCGAGTTGGGCTATACCTTTAGAGTTGGCAGCCTGGTGTTGCATGCAATGGGCCAACTAACCCCTCTACAAATGGCAGCCTTCCATTCCCCAACAGCCATCTTTCCAGTTGGCTATGAGGCTTGCCGCATTTACTGGAGCATGCGCCATGGCAACCGCCGTTGCCGCTACATCTGTTCTGTTGAGGACCGAGAGGGACTGCCAGAGTTTACCATCAGAGTCATCGAACAGGGCTACCAAGACCTGGTCCTGGCTGACACCTCTGCGAAAGGTTTGTTTTTATGGATTCTTTACAGAAATATTATTGTTGTGTCTCTTTTCAGAGTATAGTTTTTAACCATCATGTGTGCTTGTCTCACTGTTATTAGGAGTGTGGGATAAGGTTCTGGGTCCTGTTGCTGAGAAAAGAACTGAATCAGGCACTCTAAAGCTCTTCCCTGTTTACCTGAAAGGGGAGGACTTGTTTGGACTCACAGTCTCTGCAGTCGCCAAGATCACTGAATCGGTTTGTAGCTGCTTTTTGTGGTGTTACTCAGGTTAAAGAATATAAAATTTACACAAATGTGTAGATAGCATTCTGTAGAGGCTGCAGGATATAATCCTTTTTTACTAATTTATTCCAGCTCCCAGGAGTGGAAGTTTGTGACAGGTACTCATTCCGTTACGGACGCAACCCTCTTGTGGAGTTGCCTCTCATGTTCAATCCAGCTGGCAGTGCCCGTGCCCAGCCAAGAACCAGTTCTCCCTACACTTCACTGGTGATAAGGTAACTTTCAGTGAAGCTGACATTAATAATCTTTGTGGGCATATGTTGTCTTAAAGCAAAACACATTATTTAAGTTTGATTGATCTTCTATTTTTTTGTTATTATCCCCCTCTCAACATAAAGGCCACAACCACAGGCTGTATCCAGCAGCAGTGCCAGGTCCAACCAGAATGTGGCCCAAGGAGAAGGTGGCGCCCCCCATAGCAAGCCTCCAGTAGTGCACCCCAGGTCTTCTCAGTACCGCTGGATGAAGAGTGAGTGGAGAGCCAATGTCTATCTGGCCCGCTCTCGCATCCAGGTCGGTGTTAAAATAGATATTTGATTTATCTCTCAGTTTTGACTAAGGCTGATGCTGTGGACAGAATGAATACCTACTTGTGTAATGTATTCACAGGGCCTGGGGCTATTTGCTGCTAGAGACATTGAAAAACAAACTATGATGATTGAGTACAATGGAACCATCCTCCGAAATGAGGTTGCCATCAGGAAGGAGAAGATCTATAGATCTCAGGTATCTGAAATACCTTTTAAGCTGAAATTCATTTTGTCTAAAGTTACTGTTGCTAAAACAAAATGCAGTAAAATAAATAATAAAGTATTAATAAATTAAATTCTCCTCTCTCCCTGACAGAACCGAGAAGTGTTCATGTTCCGCATCGACAGTGAACATGTTGTTGATGCCACTCGAACTGGAGGGCTAGCAAGGTACTATGAGATTCCATTGGTTATCTTGTATTTTGCATTTTTGTAAACATTTAATATAAACATAGATTAACATTTGTTTTCATTATTTTAATTTATTGTTCTTTATTAGATTTTTTTTCTCTGAATTTTAACAATGTGTTCTCAAATGTGTTAAATGTTATAATGTGAATAAGAAGTGTGTGTTCTTGTGTCTTCATGTGTAATAGTGTCTCTGTATCTGCATTTTTGGGACAATCAAATTCAGCATGCAGAAATCCAGTTTGTAGCAGCATCTGAGCAATGCCATTCAATTTCACATATAGTCAAACTGCCAGTCAGGGAAAAATACAGTCTCAAAAGCAGAACGTACTGTTTCTCTGCATCTGTTGCCATTGTTAGTTTCCCAACACTGCACAGACCATGACATGCATATGTGTGTGGGTGGCTTGTCTGTGGTTATGTTATGGTTAGCCTATTTTATATTCGAAATGATCACCATGTTTTGTTTTATTTTTTTTTTTATGGCTGCTGCATGCATCAGTCTTTTCTTTTTGTTAAAATAAGATAAAAGATGGCAGCGGTTTGATTATATGCATTGGCAAAATTGTTGCCCCAAAATATGGATGTAATGAATGGCAACCCATTCATTTCAATGAAAGCTGCTGACTCAGCTTATACATAGTTGCTGTTGCTTCACTTCCTTCCTGGGTGCTCATCACACATTGCTTGCCACTGTGGAGCTCCTGCGCTAGTGTCTTTCTCTTTGCCTGCACACATAAATGTAACAATAAAATAACATCTTAATACAGCTGTTGGTGGCTTTTAAATATACTGTATACTGGACTTAATGGTTCACATTGTGATAGTACTTTGTAATTGATGTGTGCAGGATAAAGTCTTTCATGATTCTGCAGCACAGAATGTTACACAGTGCTGTTCTTTAATCTTTAATTTCTGTTTTGTTTTTCAGATATATCAACCACTCTTGTGCCCCGAACTGTGTTGCTGAGGTGGTCACATTTGAAAGGGGTTACAAAATCATCATCAGCTGCATTCGCAGAATTGAAAAAGGAGAGGAGGTGGATATCTTTTCTTTGATTAGACTTCTTACTTATATAGTCGCATGAATGTACGTATCAAAAGTACAACAGTGATGCTCAGAAACTGATGTTTCCCTCCCTGTTTTCCAGCTGTGTTTCGACTACCAGTTTGACGCTGCGGAGGGTCAGCACAAGATTGCATGCCACTGCGGAGCTCCTGAATGCAGGAAGTGGATTAACTGAGGAAAACAAAACCGACTAACCTAAATGCATTCCTTGCTATAGTGTGTGGATGCTGTGATCTCTGCACAGAGAAAAAAAAGTCTTCACACTAAAGTCATTTTATGAATGAGCAGAAGGCCCTGAAACCTTGGAGAGATGAATGAATTTACATGTTGGTTCATCAAGATCATGGAAGAAAATGGGTGGAGGAAGGGAAATGTGACACAGTAGCAGGATGTGACTTGTGCCATATGTGGGAGGCTCTGTTGTATGAGATGCCTCTGTCTGTCTGTATGTATCTGTGCGTTTGTTTGGTGTACATGGGGTGCGGAATCCACCAGCGAATGAGAAAGCACTGTGCAGGGTGCGGCCTTATTGCTTACTAAGGGCAGGCCCTTTTGTTTCATACTGTTAATGTATACCGTATGACTAAATGTAGACATCACTGAATGAGGAATGTACAGCAATGAATACCGCGAAGGGAATATTAACTTGCACTAAAAAAAGAAAATAAACACAAAAAAACACACACGAAAACTTTTAAAATACTTGATTCCATGAGTCAGTTTTATCATAGGTCTCTGTCATGTGATTTGTGTGGAATTCGAGAGGTTTTGTATTTATTACTGAGTGAATGAATTTTATTCTCAAAATGAGGAGACTGAGTCAAAGAAGGTTAGATTGCTGTTGTTTTTGAAGATTGAGGAAGACATGCTGTTACTTTTGTATAAATGTACATAAAGAAAACTATAGGAATAACCGACCAAATACTACCTTAACCTTCTTGATGTTTGGGTGTTTTTAAATTGTTTTTGTTCTGTTTGTCATTGAAATTTATTTAAGATGGACGTTATTTCAGTTTGAGAGTATATATTATGATTATTCTGTACAGAATTTGTAATATAACCACAATAATTCACAAAGTATTTTTGTTGTATTAAAAGTAAGGTATTGTAGCGTAGTGTTTTGTGACTTACACATACTTTGACCACTCAAAAAATAAATATTTTTGTTGACTAACGTTACGAGTTATCAGTTACAGAATCAAAAAAAGAACTCTTCAAATAGTAAGAGATCAGTGTGATCTGTTTGCTGTTAATCAGGTTTGATTTTAAAGAACTGTGAATTAGGTTTTGAAACCCAAAAACAACTTTTTAACTTTTTAACACAAATAGGAACACCAACATATATTTACCTGTTTTTGTTTTTACATTGCTTTTAAAATGAGGTGCAAACGTCTAATGATATTGTGAGTTAGACGAACCAGTGTGTGACAGAAGGAAACGTATGGGGAACCCTTATTTGGAACCGTAGGTTGTTCTAACTTTTTGGACAGAAATGGCATTCTCCTTAATCAGAAATATGTCTTATACTGACACTTCACAAGTCACATGCTTAGAAACGGAAGAGTTTTTGCGTGCACAATTTCAAGTTGACTGTAAAATTTTGGAGACAGTCTTTAGAACTTGTAATGTATATGGCATGTATTTTTTTAACTTTCCGAAGACTCAATTGTATATATTTTCTCAATGAATGGTTGTAACAAAATTGTTTCTTGGATATTTTTCTTCTCTTTGTATGATATTACATCATCCTGCCAGTGTGTTTGTGCTACATTTTCTTGGTCGTGTAGTCAGTTCTTTTTTCTTTCTTTTTTGTTTTCTTTAGTTTTTTTTTGTTTTGTTTTTGTTTTTTTGAAAATGCCTTTTGAGGTGTACAGAGTATGAGGTTTGGAGTTTGTGGAATTGAATTTAGAAACATTTACAAAAATAAACTATTTTACATGTTAGCAAGTTGTGTATGTGATATCAATAATTACACATTTGAAATTCTTGAATATGAAGAAATGAAGCCATAAGAAATCTTTAATATCCCTAGCATTGGTGGTAAAATAGTGTTATACCTATCTTTGACTTTGAAGAAGCCAAGCAAGGCTCAAGGGGATTAGCAAAGTACAACAGTTATTTACATAAGATATGGTAGGTATATTTAACAGAGCGTCCTTTTAGAGGCAGATTTATTGCCAAGGATGCAAGCAAATACATCAGTGGCTCCCAACCTTTTTGGCCTGTGACCCCTTTAGGGCTGCAACTAATTTATTATTTTCATTATCTATTAATCATTTGGTCTATGAAATGTCGGAAGATAGTAAAAATGCCATTATGTTTCCCAGAGCTCAAACTCTCATATCTAGATTGTGCGTGTTCTCCAACCAACAATTCAAAACCCAAAGATATTAAGTTTATTATCATAGAAATCAGAAAATATTCACTTTTGAGGGGCTGGAACCAGTCAAATTGGGGCATTTTGGCTTTAAAAAACAACTTTATAAAATCAATCAAATTCTTATTCTAATCTAATTGTTTCAGCTCTATCCCCCTTTAAATGAAGCTATCTGTTAAACCATTTTCCCTTCTAAGACCGTTTCATTTGAAGGATTTTTACAGGCCTAATGAGGTGAAAGTATCAGTTATTTCGCAACAAAGAAGCAAATACTTAAAAACGAAAAAATAATCATATTTTGGTATAAGATGTATATATTTTCTTTCCTATCTCTTCAATCATCTTGTGACCCTTCAGATTCATCTTGAGACCCCAAGGAGTGTCCCAACCTCTAGGTACAAAGATAATGGTCATTTGGGGTACAGTTTAACTGAATTCAATCTGTCTGCTCTGTGTGCTGGGCCTGGATGTTCATTAAGTATCCCAGAATCACTCCCAGGAGCCTCACTGCAGGTCTGACTAAAGATACTGCTGCCTCTAGATACCTCTGATACTGCTAGAGTAAGACATAAAATGTGTAAAACATCTTACATGCACTCTGAACAAGGGTAGAAGATTTCTCTTAAAGAAAAGTAGTTGACTTTCCTTATTTCAGTTAAGGCTGTGCATATTAATGGATGTGTGTTTAATTCAATTATCACCAACTTGATACACAGCAAACCTCAAGTTGGATAATATTTTAGTATATCGGTAAGTTTTGGGGCCAATACTGTACGACTAAATCAACATATAGTCTATGTGCGCTGTACTTGAAGGTTGCATGTACACTGCAGCTCACAAACTTTAAGTTTATTAGCTACACTTCAAAGACTTGATACAAAAACTAAAATCATGTACCTACACAGAACTGTAAATATTAGGGTCCTTTCATAAAAGCTTATCAAGTAGAAGTAGAATAAATATATTCCAAAGGTGACCATGCATTTACCGTGATATTCTTAATTGTGTACTTTTAGTGTCCGTTTTTATGTTTATCATCGTAATGCTTTCACTTTGTCACCTGTGTTTTGAAAAGAGCTATAAGGTTATCATCATAATTATTATTAAGTTTGTGTTGTTTGTCAATTTGTTTACAGCAGGTCTACATCACATCTCATTCGTCCATCAAACCAGCTAAACTCTGAGTCGTACTGACATCTGTTGGTGAAGCATCTGTACACACGTGACACTGCCTGGTGTTGTGTCGAAATTAGCTTCCCCGTCAAAACGGTGTTTTCCTTCGTGTCCTTCGTTTTGCCACCGCATAGTTTGCAGCGTACAAGGAAATGATTGTGACACCGACAAGTGTGAAAGGAAATGCGCTAAAGAAACGACAAGTAAACATGGCGAATTTACAGCCCCACTTCCTTATAGAACAAATTAGCTCGTCATTATAATCGCCTCTCATTTTAAAGAAACTGTAGCTAGGTTATTGGTCTATTTGATACAAAAAAAACATTTATACGTTTATTACGTTGTTTTTTTACCAGACCTCCAAAAAAAACACGACGGAGTGATGCTGTTTTTTCCTCTCTGGGCGTGAGAGCGAGCCGAAAACACGGCGGGGGACACACATTTCAACGGGGGTACAGACTGTGACATAACACCTGTAAACAGTCAGCGTCGAAACTCATTTGAAGATGCGAGCTCTGCCTCTTTTCACGGCCAAGCCTACTTCCTGGTGGATGAGGCAGCGCCACAGTGTTGTCTTAGTAAGTAGACGGGGCAGCAGAAGGAAGGTGGAGGCGGCTGTTGATGGTCTGCAGTCGCGATACAGCAGTTCGTTAACTAGCACACTTTTTTTTGGTTTTGCTCCTTTGAAGAAAAAATGGGAAGCACGGTGATGGAGTCCAGCAAGGAGAGCTCAAAGAAAATGCCAAAGAAGAGGAGAAGTCTGCGGATTAACATGCCAGTGAGTCGGTGAAGTATCAACTAATTTGGCTTCTTACTGTGACTGTTAAAAAAAACCTGGCTTGTTGTTGAACTTTTCATTAGGGCTGAAACTTCAATAACTCAGCCGATATTACCCGTTTTTGTTGCTTAGTCACGTGCAGACGAGCGTGCATGATTGACAGCTGTCTCTGTACTTTTCAGTTCGTCATACTGATAACTGCCACGACATGTATGTCATTTATTTTTTTAGGTCCACGTTAAATGCATCTAACGTTTGCTAGAAACAGTTTGAAATATATTTTTGGAAATGTTTCTTCCTTAAACATTTTCATCAGTAGGCCTATGTCCAACAGTGACACTTTAATGTGATGTCATTGTAGCCAACTCCCCTGCTTTCACAACCAGCGTTAATATATGGCTGTAACGTTAACTATTTTCGCGATTAAACGATCATTTGGTCAGAAAATAATGAAAAATGCCCATCGCAATTTCCCAGAGTCGAAGGTGAGGTCTTCAAATGTCTAGTTTTGTCCAACAAACAGTCCAAAACCCAAACATATTCACATGGCAATGGTATAAAACAGAGGAAAACAGCAAATGATCACATTTTAGGAGCTGTAACAGGAATAAAAATTACTTTAATGATTAATTGATTTGCAAAATTGTTGCAGATTAATTTTTGGTTGCTTGACTAATCGATTAATCGACTAATCATTGCAGCTCCAAACTAATAGAGCATATGCATTTAAGTATTGTTGAGGAAAAACAAGTAATATCAAGCAAAGGAAACATTTCAGAGGAACCAACCTGTTCTAAACCAGCAAGTGATGATTCATTATGGTCACAACTCTGAGGGTCTTTGTTTATTTAACTTCATTTCAGTAGCCCACTGTATTCACAGTTGCCTCCATTCATCAATCTGGGCAAGTAATGTCTAGGATTGTGTTTTTCTTTGCTTCACAAGCCCACAAACATTACTGTAGACTTTTAGGTTTTATTGAACCTTCAAGGTCAAAACATCTCCTGGATACTGTAAGCACACTTTGGCAAGTAATTGTCAATTTGTTTTGTCTTGTAACATGGATAACAGCCATGTTACTGTAGCTCACAGGCATGTATTTATTGGATGGCATCCATCATATCCACCTATTGCATGCTTTCTCAACTTAAATGTAAATGGCTGGGATACAATCTCTGTTTCCTGTTCGAGGTTTAGTACAATATTTAATCATTTGTAAGATGTGATGCATTCATGTGCAGTTGTATAGATTGGTAAAAATCACTTCTCCAATATGTGACTACAACGCTGTTTTTGTGGCCAACGCTCAAGTGCTGGATTTTGGAGCTTTCCACCACCACATGAACTTCCCTAACCTCAACCTGGTGGAAAAACTAAGACAGTTGCAGAAAAGATATCGGAACAGGTGCCTTTCTGCTGCAGCATGCATAGCATTATTTGTCTAAAGTGGAATGTTAAACCCAACTAGGCATGGGACGATATGAAAATTTCATGTCACGATATTCTTGGCCAAAATAATTGCGTTTCACGATATTATCCCGATAATCATCAAAATATGCTTAAAACTCTTAATATGGCACTAAAACATACTGGAATCACTTTACCTTACATTTCGTTAAGAAACAAATATTTTTATTGCATCACAGATAGGATACATATTTTTAGTGAAAAACAAATAAACAATCTTAAATAAGGTAATATAAGCCCCCCTACATAAATAAAGGATAGATAAATAAATAACATTGTGTGAGTCTGTTCTTTCTTACATGATCACTCCTGTATTTTGTAAATCAGGCTCTTTTTTTTCACTTCTCTACCATGATGTCAAGTGGTACAGACAACATTTTCATCAGTTGCATCAGTATGAATAATTTACCCTTGACTTAAGAAATACAAGAGTTATCCTTTAACAAAAATAAAGTCCAACTGGCATTGACATATCCCGATAATGGAAGTTTACCACGATCAACTTATCTTGAGTGTTTTTTATCCTGATCCGCGATAAAATCGTATATCGTCCCATCCCTAAACCCAACCCTTGGTATGGTATTGGAAGGAGCGTGTTATGTGTTGCAAAGGTTTCCACGGTGGCGAAACATGTTTTTCTTCTTTTTGAGTGGCACAATAAAAGCCTAAACCAGGAGTGTGTTAAACATTTTCACTTTCTCTCAATTTCGTGTTAAAACAGGCTAAAGCAGCATGTAGTGGCTAGGAATGCATTCATGTTACCTGTTATGACATGTCATTTTGTTTT
The DNA here is from genome assembly GCF_020085105.1 of Siniperca chuatsi. Lineage (NCBI taxonomy): Eukaryota > Metazoa > Chordata > Actinopteri > Centrarchiformes > Sinipercidae > Siniperca > Siniperca chuatsi. Next base: position 14,346,242 of record NC_058054.1, on the reverse strand, counting down.
TCTGCTGTATTTCCTGGAAGTTGGCTTCATCCTTGACACTCAGATCTCTTTTATTTGCAGGACTTTGGTGCGTTTACTTCCCCACAAGTGGAGACGAGTGGCTCAACAAAAAGTGGCGCTCAGGCGGTACAGAAATTATTTTCATTTAATGATTTTAGTGTCATGGTTTTTTATTTACTTGCCAATTGTTTGTTTTCTCAAGCTTGTTTTTTTCCAGCACATGATTTATCTTGTCTCTTGTTTGTTTGGCTGTGAACACATTTAGACACAGATTTGGGAGAGCAAAATATTACACAAGGCCATCTCTCCTATTCTGCCAACCCTCACTGGCTTACAGTAACATTACGCCCACTGTGTCCAGGCATAGCAGGATCGCATACAGGAAATTGATTTTTCTAAAAGAAAGCAGCCTCTTCCTACTGTCTGCTCTAATTGATTCAAATAGAAGTAATCCTTGGTCATTACCTTATATTCACCAGAATACACATTTCGGTTTTACCCCAGTAATATTTGTGCAATGCTGATTTAAAAACCTGCATTTTCTTGTATTTTGAAAGAACTGCTTTATATACTAGACAAAACCCTGATAGCTATTCACTTGCCTTAACAAGCTCTTGCACAATGGCAGAGTGAGAAATGTTGGCAAACAGAAAAAATGGGTGTGTGTGCTTGTTCCCTCAGATTTATCACAGGATTGGTTTAAACAGAAATGTGCATATGGAGTACGGCCAGCCTTAAGTAAATACCATCCTGAAGCCTTCTTAAGGAGACTGGACAAAACAGTCCTTCCCTTTCTAGATTTGATTTGTTACAAATTCAATGAATGAGCCTCTAGTGTCAATATCAGTACATTTTCTTTCTCATAGAGCAGCAGTGGCTCTTATTGCACTTCATATCATCATGCAACTTATCTGTTTTGTTGAGACTGGTTATTATACAGGCTTTTATCCACCAACAATGTTACCAAAACACTCAACTTCCGAGCTGGAGCTCATATGATAATGCTTCACTGTATCAGAGCTGACAAATGGTTAAAAGATTTGTTGTTGGCACTTCCCCAGCAGGCAGCAGTCAGTGGTGGGAGGAGACTCTCTCTGTCTCCGGCCAGATTGGCTGCCGTCTCATGTTTTATTTTGGTGTCTGCACAGCGAATAGAGAAGGATTTCTCAGTCTGTTTGCATGATATTGACCTTGCAAAGACAGACGTATAAACAGAAAGTCATAAAGAAAAATATTGTCACTATTGTTTCTCTAAAAGAAGTGCTGATTATCTGTTGCTGAGGCAATTGAACATGATGCCCTGTGAACGCACTGTGCAGCATGACAATATGTCTTAGTTAGTCTTAGAAGGAAATGGAGAAAGATTGGATTTGTGCAATGTTTTATAAAATTGTAAAATTCCAAAAGATTGTGAATGCAGCATGAATTGCAAAGTTGTGAATATTGTTTCCTGTTCAGCTCTTATCAAGTCTTGTACAGCTGTGTGTGCAGACAAAACAAGATGTTTCTGCTTAGGATTTGTTTGAATACAATATTCTCCAGAATGCAAATTGACCAGAAAACAAGTGAAAAATGTTCAAAGAGCTGTTTTTCAGTAACTTTTATCGCCTTTCCTCGTTTAACAACTAGATCATGAAAGAACATTTGCTTTATTGCACTTTGCACATGATACTCACATTCTCATACTGCTCTTTATAAGCTACCATTAAGTGTTAACAACGTGGCTAACTAAACAAAACAGTGTTTTATATGTGAAAAAAGAAGTAACCAAAAGAGCAATCAGCAGCTGTCATTTCACAATAAATCATTCAGTATGGCCCTTTGGTTTGGATCCTGTTATGTGCAGAGTTTTTCACTGCATAGCTCTGCAACCTCTCACTGTGGATACATACTGAACATAAACCACACATTTACGAAAGTGCAGGATAATATAACTGCCTCATTATTGTCTCTCAGGGAGAGCGTCGCATCCGTTCAGCCAGCCCCACCAAAGGAGTGTCTGCGAAGAGCCCAGCAAGCGCCCTTCTGCCGCCATGTTCTCAGTCAGCTCCAGTGCAGTCGAAGACCAGTTTAGGTTCACCCAAAACTGTATTCCCCTATCCCTCCCATCAGAGCTCCTCACCCAAGTCCCCCCATCGCCTAAGCTTCAGTGGTATCTTCCGCTCCTCATCCAGCTCCGCACCTGCAGGCATCAAAATCTTCTCCAGAACCAGGAGAGGTGAGTCAAAAAGCTAACATTGCACTGACTGCCTATTCATGACGAACACTCAGCTTGTTGTTCGTGGAAACTGAGAGCGTGACTGTTGTAACTGGTTTGTATTTGGTGGATTGAGTACAACTGTATTTTAATAGTTTTATAAATGCAAGTAAGGAACATTTTGAATGTAGTATGTCATCTGGTGATAACGCAGATCAGTACTGATGTTTTTTTGTGTAAGAGCATCTAGGAGGAAGACATTTGTAAAGGAAGTAAGACAAAATAGATGAAACTGTTATTTCAAAGATTATTTGGGTTTCCTGCTCTACGAGGTAAAGCCACATACAGGAACCTGTGTCTGTCTGATTGAGTTCATGAGTTCAGCTATTTTGCTTGTGACAGACCTCACATAAAAACATGCCATGCAGCATTTTCTCAGTTACACACACACCGAACATTAATGTGCAAATAAGGAAGTAGAAGCCTCGATTTCCTCATGGTAAAACCAAAAGAAAAATCCCCTGCTTTGTTTTGTGATGCCTTGCAGGCCAACATGGTCACGAGCCTCGTCAGACAAATAGGCGATCACTTGAGTGCAGATAGATGTTCCTTCATTATCAGTCATCAGGAAATGGTTGGCTTTGTTTATTGCCAGAATCAAAGAGGGTTTTTTTTAGCGCCCAACTCCTAGCATCGAGCAGTGCATTTCAAAGCCAGGATAGATAGGTAGATAGATAGATAGATAGATAGATAGATGTACTTTATTGATCCCAAATTGGGAAATTCTTGTGTTACAGCAGCAGGTTATTCAGGCATTGCATGGGAACAGTAAATACACAATAAATATACATATCAACACCAGAAGAGAGAAAAATATATCAATAGAAAAATAAGCAAAACAAATAACAAAATTAATTAAATTTAGTAGATTAAGTTACAGGTTTGGCATCCCACAGGTGGGAGTCCAGCCATTGGACATTCTTCAATATCAAAGTTAAAACTCATTAATGACATAATGGTAATACTGGTATGCGCTAAGAAGTTGAAATGAGATGGGCTAGGCAGAACAAGGCCTTGTTTTATGAAGAATAGACCTAACAGGCAGATTTTCAGCTCTCATGTCTCCATGTATTTGGGCGGCTGATTATTACATAACAAAAACAAGCCTGTTTTACATGGGAACAGCCCTGCTGGAAGCGGCATCAAACGGCACAACGATGAGTCATATGTTTTTTGGCTCTTACATATACCCATTCTTCTATTTCCTCACAGAGGGTCAGTTTGGCAGTGGCTGGTGGAATAGTTCTGATTGGGCCAGACCTCAAGAGTCAGCATGCTCCGTTTCCTCTGGAGATTGTTATTGATGGTAGCCAAACTAAAACACACCAACTGCTACAGCCTTCTCATGCAAGCTGCTCAGGATTTCTAGAGTCTGATGTGGTTTGAGACATTAAATCCTCTCAGTTCGTTTTCTGACTAACAAAGTGGCTTTAAATGATCGGTGGCCATAGCAACAAAGTATGCTTATAAATGAATATCATGCAGCAACTGAGTGGCCACACCAGCATTTCTATTTTAATTACTGGGATGTTTTTGTAGACACCCTACTTTCGCCACAAGAGTGTGCTGAAGTCTTGATTTAGTTCTCAAACTAGTGTTGAAAAAGCTGTCAATTTTATAACACCTACATTATTTTCATCAGTATTTTTTACCATTTTAATAAACATAGAGGTATTTTTTCAGAATTTTGTGTGTTCCGAACATCAGATTTTGTATCATTTGCATAATATTTAATGGGTGACTGTGTTTTCTCAGGTGCATTTCTATCTATATTTGCTACATATACGATCAGAATGTCTTCTCATTCCCATCTGATTTAAATATGTGTTTTCCCATCCCCTGGACATTGTCAGTCTCTTACTGCTGTAGGCAACTGTAGCGCTTTCATACCTTATCTGGTAGTGACCAGACTCTCAGGAGCTCCTCACACAACCATGCAGAGTTTTTTTCCTCCTCTCTTTCACTCTCTCTGTTGCTACTGCGTGCTGTATGTTGTCAGTAAATAAAGGAGCCGGGCAGTTTTGACTTTCCAAATTCACAAAACGCAGACCTTACAAGGGCAGACTGATTTTATTTTGAGTGGGTTAGCTAAGCTAGGTAAGAGCTTAACAAAATACACCATGGACACGAAGATGTGTGTATAAACAATATTTAAAATCCTCATGGATCTGAAACTTAGCAACCTTCAATACAAATTATAGCAAATTTATTTTATTAGAATAATGAAAACTTGATTACAGTGAGTATCACAGGATGTGGTGTGACAGGTGACTGGTTTCATCATTGGTATTTCAACCCCTCAGTCATATGGCCACTCATATGGCCATTGACCCACTGAGCGGAGTGGAACACTTGCATAACATGTTAATTGAGATCTGTACTGGACATGCTGTAGCTAATGTGAGCAGCAAATACTGAGCAGGCCATCTCTTAAGGGTAGGGGAGGCTGGTGGTATTGAATGGAGGCTTTCTGATCAGCTGACAGAACGTGGGATGTCCCCCTGCTTTCATTTGACGGGGGCTGCCCTCAGCAGTCTTAAAGGTCAGGCCCCCAAAAGCTACACACAATCTTTATTTGTAATCCCTTTTAACTCTGAACTGCAAATTCAGAGGAATTAGAAAGGAAGGAGTTTTTATCTCAGGAAACGCTTAGATTGTGTGATCCTGAATGTATTTGTGTGAAGGCAGAGTGAGACAGATGTGCCCGTGCAGATTTTACTTTGTGGGAACAGGGAGCGCAGTAAAAGGGGGGCGGGGAGATATGCAGCCTGAGCCAATCGCTTTCGATCCTTCATGGACTGGCCTCCTTTTACAGGCTGCCGACATGTGTGCTATATTAAAGAGACGCCACCCACAGCTGCACCTGACAATTTGCAGCACTGACACCATGTAGAGGGGGGAAAAGGTGCTCCAGTCCCAGTTATTTGCATCACTTGCGAAAGGGACATTTCTCAGCTGAAGCTGTGTGGAATTTACAGCTTTCATACTCTCTCCATACTCTTCTCTTTTCCGTTAAATGTATGCGCTGATACAGATAATGTACACCGTGTCCTGCTGACTCTGTGCTCAGTTGCCCTGGAAGACTTTTTTTTTTTGCCTGGATATGCAAGCTTAGCCATGCTGCGGTTTTTATTTTCTGTTTGTAACTAGTACTGGTGGCTCGAAGAAACAGTGGCATGCTCAACATCATGGAATAGCCAAAAATAGTTTTTCAGAGCAGAAGAAGCCAGAAGACGATTATATTCAGTATATTCTTCACCTATCGATTTGAAGGTGACCAGTTTCCTCCTTTTAATAAAAAAGGACCATCTCTCTCCTAAAGACAGACTAAACAGCTTCAAAGACTACCCATTCTCTAGATCTGTGGATCAGATCAGTTGGATATACTTTTCAACTTTCTTTCAATTTCTGTACAACTTTCTTCATCTAGCAAATGGAGTAACTCTCACTTGGGACAGTTTTGAGACATCTCTGCACCCCTATCGTGATGCGGATGGTCATGGTCAAATTTAGTATTGAACCCACAACCTATTGCATTCCATGAAGAGGTTTGGCAGCCTGAGGAGGAGCAAGAAACGGAAGGAGCAAGATGGGCTAGGAGGGAGGCATCAGTCCGAGGCGTCATGTTTGTCTGGTAATGTGCTGTGCTCTTCACCTGCTCAGTTACTCTTATTACTTGTTTTAAAATCTCCCTGCAGGGTCCTCCAGTAGTCCAGTAATCTTGGATTCAGATATTTTATGTTTACAGTCAAACTACATCTACACTTTCATCTAGTGAAGGCAGTCACATGCTAGTACACATTTTTAAGGACCTTATATTTTCAAGATTTCAGAATAATTTATTCTAAATTTCAGGCAGTAATCCTGCCTAAATATTCTTAAAATTGAACATTCAAGTTATTCTCCTTTCTAGCAACAGTCATGAAGAGCGAGCATCTATGTTTTATTTATTATAAATCTGTTCTTAGCGCATATGTATATATGTATATATGTGTGTGTGTGTGTGTGTGTGTGTGTGTGTGTGTGTATATATATATATATATATATATATATATATATACACACACTTTCCTAAATTCATAGAGATGTGTCTGAATTACTGCACATACTGCATGATGCTTTATGCATTGTGCTTGACTAATATGTCTCCAGTAAGTTAAACGTCAAAGTGGTATCTATGACAGGCGGTATGTGACAGTGGTCTTACTAATGCAAAGACTGAAATAAATGGAACACCATAAGTGAAATTTGTTTTTATTTTGGAGTAATCATTAGTCATTATGGTCAAGGGATTTATAGCCACCTGACACAGTGTCGGTGCCAATGTCATTATTTCTGTCCCATATCCTAAGGGAGAATAGCTGCTCCATTTAGAAAACTTTTATTTAAATTGACTTTTCAGGAAACATTTCAGCTCAAGTAGGGACAGTCAGAACATGCTAAGTTGAATTTTTCGGGCTTTTTTCCCTTATGTGTGGGGACAATACATAATATTCCTCCAGGTTTTCATGACAAGAAGCAGGCCATGAACTGTGACAGAAAAGACAGATGCCAAACAAAAAGCACAGACCACCATGCAGACTTACTACAGTTAACCTAAAGTGTTTTCTCATAAGGCTGGGTGAGTGAAGCACTGAGGCACACTGTGTGGTGTTCAAGTGGCACTTCATCACAGACTTTACGGCTCCCGATTTAGAGCCAGTCTGACCTCGAGAGGAGCAGAGTCCTGTCATAATGATGTACGTCCATATGTGGTTGTATAAGATGTTGAGTTCTTCGTAAAGGCAGTATACGACGTGGTGACACCTTAGCCTAAACCATAAGTCCTTTGATCCAGAGCCTCTACACTATGGCAGTACAACTACGTCGCTTATGTTGTTCACTGCATCCTTTAAGAAGCTGATATCTACATGAGAAATTTCAGCAGTTGCCAATTAGAGGACATCTGTTTGCTTCTCAGCAACACTTAAATAAATTGGTTTGAAACTTGTTGCTAATTGGGGTCACTCACTGTCAAATCACCTGTTGCTTCACAATCCACACACCAGTCCACACACTAACCTTTGAACCTATACAAACGTAGGCCTTCACAGGTGTGATTCATTGTGTTACATGGCTGGCCAGGGAAGGCTATAGCAGCGCGTTCATTGGGCCTGTAGAAGCCTCACTACTGCTCACGTTGCTCCCAGAATCACAGTAGCCCTACTTGACTGAAAACACCCTGTCGACTCCTCAGGGGGCACCCAGACTGAGAGGACCCACTTTTATGGGTGTTACATTAACACAGCTCACAGTTAATTTCAATAGAACAACCAAGTGTGATTAGCCTCTGCTAATCTGCTACCTTCTGAGTGGTCTCTACACCTGTGAATCACTGACCACATCTCAGATTTATTTTCAAGGAGTCAAATAGTGCTGCAGCTAATGTTTTTTTCATTATTGATTTATCTGCCTATTTTTTTTTTTTGATTAATTGTTTAATCTATGAAATGTCAAAATGGCCATTGCAATTTCCTCAAGCCCAAGGGGACATATTCATATTGCTTTTTTTGTCCAACTAACAGTCCAAAGCTAATTATTTTTTTTTGATTAACTGATTCATCTTTTGGTCTACAGAAAATAGTGAAAAATGCCCATCAGAATTTCCTAAATCCCATGGTGACATCTTTTTTATATTGCTTGTTTTGTCTTACCAAGTCCAGCAGTTGTGACAGCTTGTTTGCGCTGTGTACAATCACATAATACAAAATAGCAGTAAATCCTCACAATTGAGAAGCTGGAACTAGGTAATATTTGGCATTTTTATTATTTTTACTTGATAAATGACTTAAAAATTAAATATCAAAGTAGTTGCAGATGAATTTTGTGTGAGTCGACTAATTGATTAACTTGACTAATCGTTTCATTTCTAATTCAAATAGTTGCATAACAAAGTGATGTGCAAATGGCACTTGGTACTCTGATTGTCAGGCTAAGGAGAGATTTACCTTACAAATCAATGCTGCTTTTGTCTCCTGGACTGAGCTGTGTCCATCGCATTAGTACATCAGTCTGTAGTATGGGGTAGGTAGCTAAAATATAACTGCATAAGGTTGTTTTTTTTTTTTTATGTGTAAAGTTAGATTGACTGTAGTACTTGAAGCAAGGCATCCATTTCCTGTTCCCAGTGCGGTGTCTGGCTGCTCTAGCTGCTCCCTATTAACCAGGATGAAGAGAGGGCTCCCAGCCCCGCTGTTATCTCCTCCTGTGGAATGTGCCACAACAGCATGGCTAAAATAAGAAGGCTACACAGCGGAAGCAGGCTATGCCAAAGAGGGCTGGTGCTTGCCAACTAAATGTCAAGAGATAGTGTGAAGTGCACTTAGACAGACCAAGGAAAAATGTTCACTCGACACACTGGGCTTCATTTAGGAAAAATGTCTCCTACCTTTTATAACTTTTATAATTCACTTTTTTGAAGATTATATTTAGATAGCAGAAAATCCTAAGAAAGATCCTAAATACTATTTCTCAGTCATATGTTCAAATTACTTATTAATGATTCATGAATATATTAATGGTCTCAGTTTGTTACATATGACTGAGTTAAGTAGGATGATTTACTGAAAATGATTCTTGTATTTTCATGCCGGCAGTTTTACATTTACATACTCTGGGCTTACATTAACATTACACAAGTGTTGGATATGTGGACATGATAAAAGTCAACGGGAAGTCTCATGGTGGAAGACTTGTGAACTATTTGGTCCACATCACCCATGCCGCTCTGTCTGGCATTAGAAATATGTCAGGGGGATGGAGCCGGGGCAGCGTGAGTGTCGCGTGTCACCCTGCGTAAGATTGTGATGCCTGATGTGAAAGAGCATGTGAGGGCTGTCATGTGACTGACACTTTCAACCTGACACTGCAGCAGGAGGAGCTGCATCACAGACAGCTGACCGTTACACTGTTAAGTTTAATGCGGCCTGGTTATTGTGGAGGGGCGCCAGGAAAACCTGGATGATTCATTGTGTTTCTTTTTCCAATATTGATCCATTATGGATGCCTTTTTAAAGCATTCATTTAGGTGAGTTGAGCTTTGGAGTGCCATCAAGGGATTTTTCATTAACAGAGTGATGCAGATGGCAATAGCTGTGAGTGTTATTGAGGAAGCACTTGATTAATACGTTTTAAAAAACAATTTCAAAAGGGATAATTACATAAACATTAAAATATGCAGTAAGACCAAGTGTAAAAATAAAATTAACATTAACTATGCAACCTCATAGTTCTATTACAATATTCTTTTGAAAATGATTGGTGAAGCAATGGATTTTAAAATGATTTTAGAATTTTTAAAATTAAACATTTGATAATTCTGTTTGCTATTGTGTCTTGTCATATTCCATTTTATTATTCATTATTTGTTTTGAGGATCTTTAGCCTTTATAATTTCTTCATCATCCACATTTTAATGTATAGACATGCAGCCAGTTTGTTACGCAAAAATGTATCTAGGTCCAACCCACTGAGACTTAACAGGAGCTCTCACTGTTCAGCTTTTGGCCACTGATCCCACACAAGATTCAAGACACTTCTTCCTGAGTTAAAGAGCGTCTCTAATTTAAAGTGTGGATGAAAACAAACTTTTAAACTAAAAAGCAGGAGACAAAACAAGTGTAAGACTGGAGGGCACACTATTGAATGGATTAACAAAAATTAAAGGCTTCTGCACACCCACGCAGGTGTTTTTCACTTCTGGCTAATTAGACTTCTGCTCTGGTTGCAGTTGGGTGTGGCTAAACTATAATTACATTCCCACACAGGCCTCAGGGGAGGTCTAATCAGGCAAAGTAAGTGAAAACATATGTGTGGGTTGACCATGGGTGCGTAGGGCCTTTTAAAATGTAAGACTTTAAAAAAAAAAAAAGAGCTTGCAGATCATATAACATTTTGTAGATTTATTGATATTGATTTTTAAACATGTATCATTGAAGTACTGGATAACAAAAAAATGTAAAGAAAAAAATAACAACAAGCTGGACTCTACGTCTTTCAGTTGCTTTGTGTTTTTATATTTGTTGAAGATGTCTATTTAACACATGCTGCAAATTGTTATCTAAGTTAATATAGCTCAGTTTTGTAGCAGTCTTTGTAATAATGGTGGTTGGTTGTAATGGTGTATCCCTGTCTGTCAGCAACTGGGCTGAGGCTTTATCTCTGGTATCTGTGTTGTTTCTCAGTACCCGGGACTCTCTCAGCCCCTGATGGATCAGATATGCATTCCTTCTCTGTTATAGCGTGTGACAGCATCAATGGTATCTGCGGCAGTCACGATTGTAGCATTCTTGCCAACTAAGCCTATCAACGATATCAATCCGCTCTGCGTTTCAGTGTCACTGAACGCAGTATGGGTTGACATCGAGAGAAACGAGATAAGTTGTGTAATTACTGTGGACCTTTTTTTTTTTTTTTTTTTTATCTCTCTGCAGCCTCAGGACTCTCCACACCACCCGCCACCCCAACCCAGTCGTCCAGCCAACCTGTATTCACCCAGGAGGCTCAGCTGAGCAGGCCCAGCCCTGAACGCCTGGAGCCGAGCTCCCGATCCCACTCACTCTCCACACCTCCAGACACAGGACAGCGCCTCAGCCTTTCCTCTGCTAAACCCCCGATCCCTTCCTCAAGCCCTTACTCTACCTCACAACAAGTGAGTGCACTGCAAAAATGTACTCACCTTAAGAAGCCATTTAAAGTTGAATATCATCTAAAAGATCATGTTATTTGTTTGCCTTGGGACAGTTCAGTCACTGCTGGTGAACTCGGAACAATAAATGAATGTTGCTATGACTCAGTCAAATAGATTTAGGTGTGACTTATTTCTTTCAGTTAGCAATATTAGGACATAATCATACATTTGGTGTGGAGACTGTAGCATCTAATGGCTCCACAAAGTCACTGCATTCTTTGTTGATTATGAAGCAGAGAGATTTCACATCACAGGTACAAAACTAGTTTTAAAGGTCACCTCTTCACGTTTCTAGCTTTAGGAGAGAGTGGTATGAGTTCACAAGTAATAACTGAACTATTCTGGAGCTCAGGAATAACATGCATGTGAATTCTTAAAATAGGTCAAACATTTATTGCTTTTACTCAAAAATAAGACTGTGACTAAATGAAATGCTGTGTCTTTGCACTAATTCAGTTTCAGTAATACTGATTCATGTTTCCTGAAAATACTGATAAATACCGCATGGATCACAAGAATAACAATTTTTCCTTTGTGGCTACATAACAGTGGCCTTACAAGCCTTCTGTCCATGAGTCATGTGCTACTTTACTCAGTGTCATAAGGGTTTACTTAGACAGTGGTGACAGAAAGCATGGATGATGCAGATCACTTTAATTCAAACTTTGATGCTCTCTCAACAGGGCTGTGTTTGCACTATTTTCTCTCAGCATCAGTGGCAGAACAGTGGTTGTAAATATTTTGTCTCGGCATTGAAGCAATATGTCGAACAGCATTGGATGTCGGAGTAAGCGGGTGCACAATGAATGCAAAAACAGCTGAGAAGTAGTTTGGGGTTTTGTCACAAGGGTTTTCATTGTGGGTTTTCTGTAGGATTCACCACAGAATGAGTCAAGAGGTGATACCAGATTTCCCACTGCTAGTGAGGAATTACTTCTGTGCCCCTTTCATGGCTAATTATCTAAAGATCTGTCTCCACCTGCCTGCTGTGAGTGAGTGTGGATTCTAAAGGAAGATGGGAGGGTAAATCAATATTTCATCACCAACATTGTATGCTGTTGCTGTTAACACCCAAAGACTCGTGGTTGTGGTTGAAGAGCAATGAATCAGTGCCTGTCAGCCCCTCTGTGTCATAAGGGAGGCTTACAAAATAATCTTCTGATGCTGTAGTTTACTTTTTGCCAAATTCAATTTCAAAGGCAATTAATTTAATGGATTTGTGTATGTCTGCCTCCCTGGAGTTTGCTGTAATACCAAAGCAGGCTGTGTGCCTGCTGTGATGCAGCAGGGCAAGATTTATAAAAGTGCAGGAGTAGCTGCTGGCAAGAGAATTGCTGTGTCACCATTGCAGGGCGACAGTGGGGACTGTATAGCATCCCAGAGCAGGTATGCAGGCTTTCTTATACTGCTGCAGTGGCATGTTGTGGATATACTGCAAATTAGGGGCCAAGGGAAATCATGTATCAACAAGCAGGCTTTTGAGGACTCAAGTCTCAGCATGACGCAGCATAGCATGGGATCTCGCCTATGTATGTCTGTGTCATTTTCTCATGTTGCTGCCACTGCCAAGGCTCAAAAGGAGTTGTTTTTGTAGAGCTCGGCCATGTTGCTCGTTTTGTCAGAAGAAATTAACTCTAAGGATGTGACAAGGCATCCCCAGCTTCTTGCTGCTAAGCAACGTAAGGGATTTCCTAATATGGTGAAGTAACCAGGTTGCTCTGCATGAAGGGGTGTGTCCACAGCGCGTGGAGCTTCCTGCTTTTTCTTCCACGCTTCATGTGAGAGACTTTTCCTGTGGTGAGTGTTGTTTGGCAGATTAAAACTGTAACAATGAATTCTGCTGGTTTATTGTGGTGGGATTAATTCTCTCACGCCTGTGTAGTGGCTGTTAAAGCAGCGTGTAGGCATTGGTGCCCCCCCTCTCCAAACCACTGCAGCAAATGGATCAGGACTGTTCCACTCCGAGTTTCTAAGGGGTGTGTGTAGTCTTATAATAATGTGCCACTGAAGTAACAGCTCCACAGCACAGTGGTTTTGTCACGTTACCTGTGTATATTTAGCGGACTGGAGGAGCTTTATGCAATCGGTAAAACGCCGGTGGCGCACGACGTTTTTTTTCTTGGTGGTTTTGCGCACCTCACTCGGTGTGACCACAGTCTGCTGGGGCCGCTGGGGAAAAGTCGCTTCACCCTGCTGCTCACTCTCAAAATTACAGCAAAGTTTTGTCGTGCGCTGCCGTGTGTTGTGAGGATTTGCTGCGCTCTTCACTGCAAACTTCTGCCTTTCCCCGTCACAGGTCTACGGTTTATTCGAAGGCATGCTGGAGAAACTTGAACTAGATGATGATGGTAAGTGTCCCGCTGCTCTTTGTTTTTTGTTTTTTTTAACTACCTTCAACGCAATTAGTAATGGTGACTCCATAACATGAGGATGTCGCAGGTATTCCAGTTGTTTCTAGCCAGAAGGATAGTCAGACCATGCTACAGATATCAGAGTTAAATGTGTTTTTAAAGCCCGTGATCGCAGTGCGCCGAGTCATCAGCTCTGAGTTCAGTCAGAAATTTGAACCATTCCCTTTACAGGCGGCTGATTTTAACGGGCTGTTGTCATAACAGACCCGTTTATCTAAATGTCTCAGTCGAATAATTTTTTTAAAGAGAATTTTACTGCCGTCTTGATAAATGATGACGATAACTACTACCTACTTGCATTTAAAAGAAGTATTCAACAGGCCTCCTAACTACATTCTATCATGGCAATTAAAGCTTTTGAACTCATTGTCCTGCAGCATGTGGGTAAGGCTGCTACTAAAGTAAAAAAAAACAAATATTCAACCTGTAAAATATCATAAAGTAATGAGAAATGCCCATCACAAGTACCAGACCCCCAGAGTTATGTCATTTGTCTGACCAACAATCAATTTTTCAATTTACAATGATATAAAACAGGGAAAATCAAAAAATCTTCACATTTGAGGAGCTGGAACAAGCAATTGTTTTATTTATTTTTTTTACTTAATGATCATTTTGTCAGCGGATTCATCTATTAGTTTACTGTGTTTCACCACCACATGGGGATAAACCTTACTGTAATCATCAAATCTGTGAAGGACTTAAGTTCCTACAGTACCTTGCTGTCTGTGTTTTTCCACCATTTCTGTGCTTGTTGGTGCTTAAAGCAAAGCTTAATTATCAGTAAGATGGAGAAGTGGCTGTAAGTGGTCCAGACCCGTAATGGTTGTTTAGGCTCTGAGAGTGTGTTTTTGTTTCCAGGCTCTCATTATATATTCCCTGAGAGATTTCACCTTCCTCTAAAAGTACTTTCCTGTTTTTTCTTCTTACAGCTGCTGAACCTGAGAGTGATATTTACATGCGCTTTATGAAATCCCACAAGTGCTACGACATCGTCCCCACAAGCTCCAAGCTGGTTGTGTTCGACACAGCACTCCAAGTTAGTACTGTGACAAAATAACGTTTCTTTTGCCTGCAGACGAACCTTTATATGATATTGAGGTTTCTTGTCTTAAGAACTGAAAGAGGCATTCAGCCTACGTTAATGTACAATAAACTAAGCCGGAGTATTTGCCTCAGAGCAGTTTCTATGAAATGGTTGATGGAATTGTCGTAAAGCAGTTAAACAGTAATCCTGAGGAGGTCTGCCCTCTTTGATGTGTAGATCTTCAACCACTAAATCCACTGAAGCACAGAGTTAAGGATCCTTATCGAAAGTAAATGGAAATACTAAAACCAACACAAAGCCGTCAAGAGTTTAGATTGTATTTCACAAAATACATCGTCTGTCTCTCCTACTCACGAGAATATGACGGAAACAAAAGTCATCAGGTGATGAGGGCTGCATTCATTTGTTTTCTTTTTTTTTTTAATTTTCCGCTTAATAGTTTAGTCTATGGAATAAGAATTCCCATCACAAGTTTGGAGTGACATGACTTGAAATGTCTTGTTTTGTCCAACCAACACTCAAAAACCAACAAATAGTATAATACGCACAAAAGCAGCAAGTCTTCACATTTAAGAAACTTGGACCAGTGAATATTGGCTTGATTGAACTGAATCGATTATCAGAATTGTTGCTGATTAATTTTCGATTGTCGATCAACTAATAGATTTAAGTGTTTCAGCTCCAGAAAAGATAATCACACATTGTTGTGAAGTATTGTGAATAATCTTATTGTATAATCTAATTGGATTTTTCATTTCAACTGTTGCTTGACAGGTTAAGAAAGCGTTCTTTGCCTTGGTAGCCAACGGTGTGCGAGCTGCTCCACTATGGGACACAGAGAAGCAAAGCTTTGTGGGTAAGAACCCTGAAACCTAACTGACTTTATGGAGTTTTTATGCTTTTCTGCTCTTCTCACATACTAAAATAATAGTTTTTACAGTGTACAATAGGAACTATAGGTTTCATTGGTAGGTTTTGTATAGACTATTTTCCTAGTTTAGCTTTCTAGGTTTGTTTCTGATATTTGTTGCTTTTCAGGTCGAAGTTTGGGATGTTTTGCACTGAGTTTGAAGTTTTAGAAAGTTGTTAAATCATAAATACTTGCAAGTATTTGGACCCAATAATAGGAAAAAAGGCTTCCACATATTTTACATGGCAGATTTAATTGCCAAGCTTTCAATCAAATACCACCCTCTAAGAAAAGACAGCTAAGCAATTAAATGTGACATTTGCAAGAGAAAAGATGTTTAGATGCCTTTTATTGTTCTTACGTGCTCTATAGATTTGATTCTAGCACCTTAATGAGACTTTGGTGTGCAGTCTGCATATTTGTAGTCCACAGTTTAGTTTTTGAAAAAAGACTAAATTGCCATGCTAATTTTTATTTAATAATTTCTCTTAATGTAGATGGAAAGTGTCCTTGCTGGTGCTCCATTGCTAAATGAACACAGACAGAGGAAACGCTGTGTATTAATGCTGCTGGTCATGGCCAGTGGGGCATGATGCTATATTGAGGAGAAGTCATAAGAGCTGTCATAAACCATTAAGCACAGCAATGACTCCTCTGTATTGACCAGTGCTAAGAGAGGATGGAGATAAAAATTAAAAAAAAAATCACTGCAGACTTTAAAAAATAAACCCTTTCTTAGTAAAACTGTTTCAAACGCCAAACCAATGGTGAATCGTCTTTTGTTGTGCTGATTTTTTTTCCTGCGTAGAGTTTATTGCAAGTCACCCTGTGATGAATAATGAATGCCAAGTCAGCGTGAGGATAAAGCGGGGGGTGGGGGTGATGTGTTGTTTGGACCACACCCTTGTAAGCGCTGTCTCTTCTACCCAACTGCACAATGCCTGCAGGCACAGCGCTGTATGTTGAATGTCGATTCAGTGTGTTTTAATGCCTGTTTTCATTGCAGGAATGCTGACAATCACAGATTTCATCATCATACTACACAGATACTATAAGTCACCGATGGTAGGTGACAGATAACATTTGCATGAGATTTGCTTCTTTCATTGAGGATTTGGGTTTTTTTGTTTTTGTTTTTTTTTCTCTTAAACCAATGTCTGTTTCTTGTATTTCAGGTGCAAATTTATGAATTAGAGGAACATAAGCTTGAGACGTGGAGAGGTTAGCATCATGATGATATTGTCATGTTTTTGTAGCATGCATAATTTAAGATTTTAGTACTGTTTTATAATCAGAATATAAAATTATTTCTTATTTTATTCCTTACTACACAGAGGTTTACCTTCAAGCAACATTTAAACCTCTGGTCAACATATCGCCTGATGCAAGGTATGTTCTC
Source organism: Siniperca chuatsi (assembly GCF_020085105.1). Taxonomy (NCBI): domain Eukaryota; kingdom Metazoa; phylum Chordata; class Actinopteri; order Centrarchiformes; family Sinipercidae; genus Siniperca; species Siniperca chuatsi. The sequence goes on along the minus strand of NC_058054.1, from coordinate 14,329,489 downwards.
TGACTAATTATATAATATATTTTTAATCTTTCTGTTGCACATTTTTGTGTTCATGTGAGCAGATTTTATTGTGCTACTTGTAACTGGTCATTGTGTTTGTTGTGTTGCAGCCTATTTGATGCAGTGTACACCCTCATCAAAAACAAAATTCACCGCCTGCCTGTCATCGACCCCGTCACGGGGAATGCACTTTATATTCTCACACACAAGAGGATCCTCAAGTTCCTCCAGCTTTTTGTGAGTCCAGCACACTCACTGTCAGTCTGTCTGTCTGTGAATGAGTGTTTAGCTTGTACAGCATTTTAATCTATATGATGGATGATTATGATTACTTGTGCTGGGAACTTGTCCCACTTTCACTTGTATGCTGCCCCCTAGTGGTAAATGTGGAAATTAATCGAATGTGACGTGACTTTAATGAATTGGGTGGAGAGTGATCACACTGAACAGGGACGTGTTCCTCACTATGTGTGTATTTGTGTTCTCCAGATGTGTGAAATGCCAAAGCCAGCTTTCATGAAGCAGACTCTCGGGGAGCTGGGCATTGGTACGTACCATGACATTGCTTTCATCCACCCGGACACGCCCATCATCAAAGCACTCAACATCTTTGTGCAGAGACGAGTGTCTGCCCTGCCTGTGGTGGATGAGTCTGGTAAAAACACAAACTTCAGTGTTTACAAAGTATCATCATTAATAATATTATTATTATTATTATTTAAAAATCAAAACATTTACTTACTTACTCACTGGAGTTCTTTATGTTCTCTTACAGGCAAAGTTGTGGATATTTACTCCAAGTTTGACGTGATTGTAAGTTGGAATTTCTACAATTTCTGTTTGTGAAGAGATAAAACACCGAATATTAGAGGCTAAACTGCTCTGTGATTTGTTGTCTCACTGCATACAATGCATTTTCATGTTTGTGTGTAGAACTTGGCTGCTGAGAAGACATACAACAACCTGGACATCACGGTGACACAGGCCCTGAAACATCGCTCTCAGTACTTCGAAGGAGTCATGAAGTGCCACAAAATGGAAACAATGGAGACCATTGTGGACAGAATAGTCAAAGCTGAAGTGAGACTTTTGAAAACCGATGTGTGCATACATTTAGTTATCCAGAAAAAAACCCCAGGATTGATATGAAGTTTATCTACAATTGTGTTTTTTGTGTGTGTGTTTTTCTGCTAGGTGCATCGGTTGGTGGTGGTGGACGAGCGCTCCAGCATCGAGGGCATCGTCTCCCTGTCAGACATCCTCCAGGCCCTGGTGCTCAGCCCTGCAGGTATAGATGCTCAGCATTGTTAGCACCAACTCCCATTCTGTCCTGGATCCAGAGCTCTCTCCCCACCCCGCCCTCTCACCCTGTCCCGGGTAGGAAAACACTCCTATTTTACTCTCAGGCTGGTTGTCGCCTGTAGCTGGCAGTAAGGAGGCACGGTGCCTGTCGTCCTGTTTGTCCTGCTGGATGCCGCTGTGTGCTGCAGTGTTGTGTGGATTGTTGTGTCAGGATGAAGAGGCTGTCATCCTCTGTCAGGACAAGAGATGTTGAGAGAAAGTGTGTCTATTTGATACATTCATAGTTGCATAGACAGACCGATTGAGGGAAATCAAGTTGGCCAACACCTCTGTTGCGTTCACATGTAGCACAAAGGGATAAACATTTTTAACATCCTCCAAGTTGGTTAGAAGCATGTTAACACCAACCATGTTCAGTGGTGCATTTACACACACTCATTTGTTGGACATATTTGAGTTTGCACCAAATACCCTAATTGAGAGAGAAGCAAGAAATGTGGTGCGATTTTGTTAGGAACGAGAATGAAATTCAAAAACACTCCACAGCTTTGAAGTTTAATAGATGTAAGGAGATGGCCACTGACATGTGACAGGCAGCAGTGTCGCTTAGAAAGCCAACAGCATGAACTGAGGTCAAACTGAACTGGGAACAAACCTGTCAAAATAAGGTAAAATGTATTGAATCAAGACTAGCTTCAGGTCTGTGCTGATTCTCATATCAAACTATTCCTTTATGTATTTCTAACTTAAGGTGGGGTATGTGATTCTAATCCACACTGTAAGGTAAGGAGATATGTAGCTGTCCATTCACTGTGTGTGCTGGAAAAAAATTCTGGTGTTCGTACACAGCCTTGGCTCTGTAAAGGCTAAACAAACAAAGTGCCACACAACACTATTCCAGCCATAATTTGTGTTTCAGGAAACGTTAAATGACTTGCCCACGGACAGTCAGCTTACTTTCTAGTTTGCCAGGATATGCTGTTGTTGTGATGTTAGCTATAGAGAGTTGTGAGTATCGCTGTCTGGAGCGGGTGTGCTGGCTCTGGGAAACGTCTCGTCCTCTCTGGCTGTTAGCTTCGCTGCAGCAACTGTAGGAACAGTTTGCTAACCCACAACCTAGCTAATGCTAGTTACATTACTTGCTGTGTCGTTGCCCGCTCTATATAATATTGGATTTCTCCAGAATTGCATACCCCACCTTTTTAAATATCACTGTGTAAACTACAGCAAACATGAATAGGTTTTATCAGGATACATTTAAGTAACATTTGCTAGAATCTGGTTTGTTTTCACTTTGCCCCTTTAAAGCTGTCAGTCTCATGGGATGATATGTTCACCAAACTCTGTCCTATATTTAAAACAGTTATAATCGGGCTTAATGTCACAAAAACGAAGAAAATGCAAAACTTCAACAAAGTTAAGTTTTCCAGAGGTTTGAATCTCAAATGATAGGTTTGAATGTAAACAAGGCATAACCATGCAGAGGCTTTACGTAGTATAGATTCTGCTCAGTTGTGTTTGGCTTTTAATAGATCTGGCCGCATTTTGCTAGTAGCAAGCTCTACTTTGATGTGAATATGTTTTTTCTATTGATACGCCTGAAAGCAAATAACAGATGCCTGCATAATTTGAGTGATTTCAGTGTTGGAGGTTGCTACGTGTTCAGGCTGTAACTCCATCATATCAGCAGACATGACAAACAAGCGTTAATGGATGGGCTCACTGTTTTTTCAACCCAGGCTTTATTGAAATGTTTATATCATCATTTTATATTTGCGCCTAACACAACCTCCAATTTTGTGAAACTAACCAGTCTGCTGCAGCTTCTCGTTGGTTCTAAACAAAGTCCGATGGGGCAGTTGTTCAGGGCTTCAAAAAGAATAATAAATCTTGTTTTTGAAAACAGGAAGCTCAGTTTAGACAGACATGTTATACAGATAAAAAGTGGGCAGAATTATTCTTAGTTTTTATTGGCTTTATTTCTGCTGATTGTATCTTTATAGAAGTGAGGAGTTTAAGTCATTAAAACTTGCTAGAAACACTGATTTGTGAAAAATATTTGGAACATTTATCATGAAAGTTATCATTGTTTTTTGAAGGCATAAATGGTGTGTTTTTCCCTGCAGCAGAGTGGCAGGTGTGTCAAAAATCGAGCCATTGGTGAGGTTGTGTTATGCACAATTATTAATGATGATAATGGATGAAAACAACAAGATTTGGGTTAAATAACCGTAATCCCCTCTATGCTACCGTATGTTTATTTATGCATTGTGTCCCAACTTTCTTCTCATTCTCATTCACAGATGCCTGTAAGGAGGAGAACCTGACTGAGTGAGAGGGAGGAAGCATCAGCTGAAGTGGAGACGTGGTGGGAATAAATAAGGTTTGAAGGTTGAGGTAGGGAGTGTGAGGCTGAGCAAAGCCGGTCTGAAGGTCCCAGAGACGCCTGCAACTGATGCACTATAGAGGCTTAGAAACCAAAGAGCTAGACAGCTAAATGAAGTGGAGTTCCTGCACTGAGGATTGATTTTTTGAATTAAACTTTGTTTTGTTTGCTTGAACACTGATCAGATGCGTGCACACACACACACACACACACACACACACACAGTATGAACGTGTGTAGAAATGCAACATACTCGCGCTTACACAGAGGTTAGGGTCACCAGTTGAGGAAAGGTGGGAAAGTCGAGACTGGTTCTAATGAAGGATCAGTGTTTTGGGGTGTGTAGCTGTGATCATGCTGCTGTCATCAGTTGATTTCTAGTTGCATTTTGTAGTCTATACCGAATGTCATCACCTCCAGGACCTCACCTCAGTGTTTGGTGCAGAAAGGTGAACATTCACAGATGCAACTTATTGTTTGGTAGCAAAACTACACTTCACCTACAATGTGGCCATTTTATGACTGTTATATATAAAAAAAAAAAAAAAAGGGTTTGCTAGTGCTAATACGGAGGGATTGATGCCCAGTCTTTATTTGTGCCTTTTGTTTGCCCTGCCCACACCAGTTAAAACTGACAGAATTTGGGACTTTTGACTTTTTATTGCAACTATTTGGATTTTTTTAATACTGTTAAGCTATATGTGTGCAATATTTAAGTAGTTGGCAAATTCCACCTTCTACTTCTAATTCAAAAAATATTTTCCTTTTTATTTGGTTGCATTTTCTGTGATTTTTTCTTTTTTTTTTTTTTTTTACGTGTTAGAAGTGTTAAAAATTTCTTTTGAATAGATCTAATTCTAAAAAGAAAATCCTAAATAAAATCTAAATCATTTTGGCACAAAAATGCGCAGTGGTCAGAGGCAAATACAGCTGTACATAAATAAGGATTCTATCAGCCAAGAACTATGAGTGAGTACTGCTCACTCATTTTACATCATAGTAATTTAGAGTCATTGCAACCTAAGGATGCATTTTGGTAGTGGTATTACAAGACCATCTTTTTAGATGTTTAAAACCTTTTTTTACATTTACTTTCAGTTGTTTTGATGCTTCAGATAATCTGATACTCACAAACATGCAAATCAACTTTCTTCAATTATCTCAGCTGTAGCTCGACAGGACTCATCTCCATCTTTGACTGTAAATAGGATCGTTTTCAGGAAACGTGTCACAAAGCTTTATTTTTATGAATGTGTCAACATGTTTAAAGAGACTGCAGTTTTAATGTTATTTTTGTAAATATATTGTGGCAATATGTCCGGTTCAAAGAGACTTTGTATCAGATCAACATGTACTGTAAATGTGCAAGCATGAGAAACTACACTTCAGCAGTATGAATGTTCTTTGTTTTTAGTTTTTCTATTTTTCTGGCTGCAGAAAAATAAATTGACACTGAATGTACTTTAAAGCTGTGTTAAGTTTTTATTTAACTGTGTATACTTTCCAATAGCAGAGTGCTTCCCAGACTTTTTTGTCTGACATATCCTCACAGCCCTATCAGATGGTCTCAAATACCCCTTCATCTTACCCCTTAGATACATGGGATGGCTTTCATGGAACTGTCTGTTAGCTTTTCACTGCAGAGAAAACACAGTGGCTGTGCTGGAGCCATGACATGTGAATTCGTACGCAACTTAGTGATCTCTGTTCTTTGAGTAGGTTCGGTCAACTTGGCATTCACACTATCAGTTATTAACCATTACTTTTAGATATCTATTTTGACTTTTCTGCTTAATTATATGATATAATCTTCAGGTACCCTCTGGTGACTGCAGAAGTACACCCTGTCTGCCCTGCATTTTGACTTTTTAAACATATGCATGTATAGAACTGAAACAATCAATTAGTCAAATTAATCTGCAACTATTCTGATGATTAAGTAATTTTTCTAGCAAAAATGCCAAACCTTCATTGGTTTTACCTTCTCATTTGTAAGGATTGTCTGCCTTGCTGTTATTTACATCATTGTAGACAGAATATCTTTCAGTTTCTGACTGTAGATTGGACATAAACAACATACACTTGGAGACGTCACTTTGGGCATTAGAAAATTGTGATGGGCATTTTATTGACCAAGCGATTAATTGCAAGAGAAAAAAATGAAGATAATCGTTGCAACCCTATGCAGTATTGTACATATTTAGATGGACATGTAAATTTATAATAACTTTTAAAAATGATGTGCTTAAACTGTGTGTGTGTGTGTGTTTGAACTAAAATGCAAAAATACTCATAATTCAGACATCAATCTTTGGCTCTCTGTTGGCCAAACACACAATGACCCAGCCTCTTTAACACAAACAGCTATCTTCATGATGGACTACTGTAAGTAAAGGTGTTGAAAAAGTAATTCCACATAACAAATTTGAAAACGTCATAGTATGTGTACTAAACTTGAGGACTATCACTTTCTATTTGACAAAGAGTTTTATCTCACATTTTACAGGTTTGAATAAATAGTCTGTATGGTTTTGCTGCTGACCACTTGATCACAGACATGATTTGTAGTTGGTAGTTGCACTATACGTTTTCCATTTCTTCTTTCCTGCTGATTACCGTGAGATTTAAGATGCTTGCCTCACACATTTCTTTCATTAGACATTTCTAATAAAACGATCACTAACCACAGACGGCTGAACGGTCATCACCAAAGCTGGAAGCTGTTGAGCTTTCAGGCCTGGAGCCTTTTCTCTTCATGGCATGCTGCCCTGAGGATATTTTAGTGCAGGGATAGGCAACCATGTGCCAGAGAGTGCTGAGAAAAGGGTGGTTTTTATTTTAGCTGAACACTACAGCAGCTGATGGTTCATCCTCTATATCTGAAGATGATCTGCTCAGTGAAATCAGCTGTCGTTTCCTGTAGATGAGGTAGAAATTTGCAGGCACTTTTAAAGACTGTGGTTTCCTGATATTTTAAACCCTGCTGTAGTATTTGTGGACCAGCCACAAGGTGACACTGTAGTACACAGATAAGGCAGTCCAAGGCTTCATCCAAAATCAGTATATACAGTTGATCCCATCCTGGTGTAATAAGTAACGACTTCTTTCTCATTGAATATTTACATTCCAACAAGATGAATGGTTTCCGAACAGTGCTTTTTTCTCTCTCTCTCTCTTTCAAGGAAATTGCAAGATTTCAGCAGGAAGTTTTTAATGCAGCAAATGTTGCCTAATTCTAAATGAGGCAAAGGTACTGTGAGTGGATCTGATGGACTTCCAAATGAGGGATGAAACTGGACCAGACTCACTGCAGACAATCTGCTTTGATCTCCCAATCTCCCCTGTGATATCCAGCACTGGGAAAGCCTCCTCTACACCTTGTAGCCCTAAAGCAGAAGAGGCAGGAGAATACCCCCCCTCCATCTCTCTGCCTATCTTTCTCTCTTTCTTTACACACACACATTCACCATCCACACCCACACTGGACTCTCTTTTGAAAGTCTAGGGCTTGATTTAAAATTCCTCTTCAGAGCGTGTCATTCATTTTATATGCATGGCGAGTGGGAGAGAGGGAGGAGGGATTGCGTGGGGCTCCAGCCCAAATGAACTTCCCTCCGCCGTTGGTCTCCTCAGGGATATATCTACACACACAACCACCACCACCACTTTCTTTCACTCCTCTCCCCTCATTTTCTCGCACCCACTCAACTCTCAACATTAGTTTTACTGCATCATGCTTTTCACAAATTCCACCGAGCAGCAAGAGTGCCGTAGCCTTTGAAGACAAGTGTGATCAGAACAGAGGCAGGGGGTGTAAAAAAAAAAAAACCTGGCCGCAGGGCATTTGGGTTTTTGCACTCGTGTTTAGCAGCGTATGGAGCAGAAGAGGGAGGCTGACAAGTGCAGTGTTTGGGGACAGCTTTGATGTCTGATGGGATGCTTCACAAGGAGCCTGTCACGTTGACACAACCAGGCTTATATATACAGCTCATAGCCATGGATAGATAACAGATAATCAAAAGAGCACTGTTGATACACTGCTCTCCACCTAAACTAGTACATCTCTTATTCTCTTTCTGTCTTGCTGACAGGCTCAGAGATGAAGCTGAGAATCGATTTAAAAAAAGCAGACGCAACATGAACTTGGACTGCAGCTGCTTGAGAAATCTGGTTTATTAGGAACAATATGATCCCGCTAGCTTATTGTGGATATAGCAGTAAACAACAGAAACACAATTCACTTTTTTTAAGTGCTACAGGTTTGTGATTATAGACATAAAACAGTAGCCTACAGCAACCATAGTGCCTACATTCATATATGCACAGAGAATATAAAAATTACAGTATATTGCTGTTAAACTGTTCCTATTCCTGTTCATAAATCCCCTTCTGTTAATCTCTTACATACACATCACTAGGAATATCACACACTTTGAGCTGTTGTAATGGAAATGGGGTGGTTTATAGTGATAACTGAGACAAGTCTGGCAGGTCAACATTTTACAGATAAGCACTGAGTTATCATCGAAGCACAAAGTTGACAAAAGTTAAGCTGATAATATAGTACAGTAACACTAGACAAGAGCGATCACAAAACCTCACTGAATAGACTCAGCGAAGTGAAGCGACATGTATTCTCCTTAAGCTACTTTTGTTTTGTTTTTTAAATTAAAGATTAATACAAGTTAACTTTGGTTTCCAGCTCTCTAGAACTATACTGTAAATCTGTGGCAGTTTAAGCTGTAAGTAAATGTTAAATCGACAGTATAGCAGCCTTAAGCCAATATTAATACAACACAGAAATTCACTTTTTAAACATTTTTCTTGTTATAATAGCAGCCAGGAAAAAATGTAGTTACAGTGTGATTCCATAGAATAGAAAAAAGTGAAAAAACAATTAATTTTTCATCAAAGTACTGTTACAAAATGTGATCTGGTACCTCTCAATAAATAGAAAATGCAACTTCTTTGCTGTTATTTGTTATCTTCTACCCTATTCTGTTATAAATATGGTTACACACTGAATATTTATGTGTGAGGACAGTATCTTTCATCCATGCAACAAAGAAGTTGAAGATTGTAAATGACAGAGGAAAGAAAAAAAAATCACTTTTACTTACTAAGTACTGTGTAGGCCTACAACAAAATATTTTGGAGCTTGTGTGCATTTCCAAATTTCCAGTCTGTAACACAAGACAAACATCAATAAAACAGGCTGAAAGGAACAAATCAATGACTGAATGCATTTGCAGACCGGAGAGAAGGGACATCTCAGGTTCCAGCACACAGGACACACTAGCTTTAGTCCTAAACTGAAACCCTGCTGCCGTGGTATTCCACTCAGTCATCTGTGGCCAGGCGAGGTTTCTCTCAGTCCACGTCAACAAGCGTCTTTGTCAGAGTGGATTCTTGCATTACAGAGTTGCTGTGGGACCTCAGCAGCTGGAGGACATATGTTGACAGAGTCATTTCTGAAACCTGGGTGAGCCCAAACAGTCGGACCACAAATGGACTGAGTTAAGAGTAAGAAAGTTGCAACAGAGGTAGAAAATAGAAAAGAACTGATAGCTCTTAGAGTTACTTGGTGCTAATCTGTGATGATGCTTTTAAAGGGGAATCATTTTAGTAGAGGAGCAGTCTCATTCATATCCCTTTGCTTGAGGAATGTGCACTTGTCTGTTTATATTGCAGGGGCATTCTCTCTTCTTAAGATGCAAAATGCAATGTTTGTTTTACTTCTACCTCACTCTTTTGTGCTGTGCTCAACATTTTTCTCAGTATATTCATCAACATGTCATGACATTTTTATGCAACAACAGGCTTCTCTGGCATGTTTTTCACTCCTCGAGAAAAATTCCATTCTCCTTTTTTTCTGCGGTAAAACTACACAATTTGGGGTTTGGCGTGCTGCAAAAATTAAAACCAACATAAAAATCGCAATCAGCTTTCAAAATCTCTGCAAAAGAAAGATCAGCACAACTCAGTCTCCCACTGGCCCATCCTCTACATACTAAAGGCCAGGGAGAGTATAATGGTACAGTGTGTTCAGAGTTCACTGGAGCTGTCTGAGGAGTGAAAGCACAACTCGCTGGTTGTAGCAAGCTGTTTCCATTATACATTCTGAGCAGCTGTTCTGTGGAGGAAGTCCTTTGAAGGACGGCTGCTGGGGGGTAACTGGAATCCACAGTTCAAACGGGGTTCTTCACCCTAACAAGCAGGGGCGGGGCTGTGGCCGCTCCGGTGTGGGGCATCATTGTCCCTGCACCCCCATCATCAAGGCCTCCAAACAGAGGTCCCGCATGAGCTCTGACACATGCAACGTCTACACTAACACTCAACATTCATGCTATAACTAGTACAGAAGCAGGCAGAACAAAAACTCCTCCTTTCTCTTCAGTTGTACTCAGCTTAGTGTGATTACATCTAAGCTGGCTCTTTTCAAGACATCCTTTGCTCCATATGGGCTGTGCATTGGGTTGCTTCAGTTGTTTTGATTTGTGTCTATTTTGACATGGAGGGGCGAGGAAGAGGGAGTTTTCTGAGAGAGGGCTTTGAAGAGAGCCAGATTCGGAAGAGTCTGAAGGTTGTCTCTGAGGGGTCAGGGGCGTCTTTAAAAGGAAAAAGGAGAGGCACGAGGAAAAGGAGGAGGAGGATGAGACTGGTAGAAAGAGGGCTCATTCACTTCTGTGTAAGGTATGCTCCGATGGTGAGGCTAGCTGCCCCGAGTGCAGCCAGACCGAAGACCGTCTTAATGGAGGGCCAGGAGCAACTGAAGACGGAGTCCCTCTGTCTGTCATACAGCTCCACAAAGGCATCCTGGGAGAGATACAGAAAGAGAAAGACAGACAGTTAATTGGGCTGTCTAAGAACATGTGTTTACCTATGTGCACGTTCTTTCGTCAGTTGGTTATCTGCTGGGTGGAGTCTACAAGAAAACACCACACAGGATAAGGCTGAAATTCCATCGCCTCCATTGTAATGGAGTGCCAGACGAAATCTCAGGGGCAGATATCTCAGAATCTGAGCGAGTAAAACTAAAATGATCTGCTTGGCTAGATACCTCTAGGTAAGTGAGAAAATATGTTTTTTTGTGTGTTGAATGAACTGACCCTTTAAGATGTAAATCCCTTGGCCACCACCAAATACGAGTGGAAATAGAGTGTTATTACACCCATCGTGCAAGCAGATCCATTAATGTTCATCGGCTCTCACATTCTGCCACGCACAACCTCAGATGCCCCTCAGGCACAGAGACACAACACACCCAGAAACACACACTAAACAAACATGGAAATCACCAAAAAGAGCCCATTTGCAACTGCACGTCAACAGATTTAGGTGTTTTTTTAGCATGTGGACGAGCGCTGCAGTACTTAAGCATAAATATATTAATGTTACTCAGAGGGGGCTCTGCTTTCTGCTGCTAACAGGAGTTTAAAAAGAGGTCTGTTAGAAATTGAGAATGTGTAGTGTATGTGGGGTCTGTGGAGGAAATACCATGGCTGTGTGTCTTAGACGAGGAAATACAGACATCTGCTCATAAGCAGTGACAGCAGGAACAGCTGGACAGGAAGTCATGGTGCTAAGCTTCTTGCTCTCCTACACACACACACAAGTGGATTATCTTGAACCCAACTAGAATAGAACATATTTTAGAGAGGTTTATGAGAGGATATATCAACAGTTTCCTATAGAATATCTACTCTTTTGTTATGAATCTAGCCACAAGTAGCAGTGTTGTGAAGCTGTACATTTGAGCTTCTTTGATGTCTCTGTTTTAGCTGTAACTTGAGCTATCTGTGAACAATGGTGAATTGTTAAGTATAATTCACTTCAACATTACTGTTGTGTTAGTTCTCATCTATTATCATTCTATTTTAATCTGTCTTGATTTAACTCAATTTACCTACAGTAATTATGTTTTGTGTAATTCTAACTGGAATACACACATTTTATTCGACCTTGATCCAGCAAAACTGGGTCATTATACTCTTCTTCACAAGTGTCACATTTTAATATACAGTTTCCTTTTATCAAACAAAAGCCCACACAGGACTAAAAAAAGGAGACATCCATTCTGAAGTGCTGTGGGGAGACAAAAGTATTTCCTGTTTCCCTCTCCTCCCTTTCCGTCCTCTCGCATTGCTGAGGCTGGGGGCCAGTCAGTGTCACAGAGGAGGAAGATCAGCAGTTTCTTCCCAGTTTAGGCCCTCTGGTGTCAAAACACACTGTGCTCTTAAATCAGCCGGCAATATCTTTAACCACATGGCATTTCTTTTGTTGCAGCTGTGTGTTTTGAATTATCCAGGGCTAAAACAAGACTAAGAGTCTACAGCCATGCTAGCAGCTCTGTGAGATTGAACTCATCAGAAACAGCTGTGCTTGGAGCTAAATGCTAACATCAGCATGCTGACTTGCTCACAATGGCATCGCTAACATGCTAATTCTAGGCAGGTAGGCCTACAATGTTTACCATTTTCACCACCCTAGTATAGCATGTTAGCATGCTAACAGCTGCTAATTAGCACTAAACACAAAGTACAGCTGAGGCTGATGGGAATGCCATTAGTTTTGCAGGATAACCAATACTATTACAATTCATACTGAGGGGGACATGAATGTTGAACTAAATATCATGGCAGTTCATCCAGTAGTTGTTGAGATATTTCACTCAAAACCACAAATGTCAACCTCATGGTGACACAAGAGGAAAAGTCAGGGGATCATCATTAGGATTCCTCCTCTGGGAACCATGAATGTCTGTACCAAAGTATGTGCTCATCTATCTGGTGCATGTTGAGATATTTTACAGGATAAGTCGAAACATTGACCTGCTGGTCGTGCTAGTGGAAAAGTTGGGGATCACCTCCAGTCCTTAGGATTTATCCTGTGGGGACCATGAATGTCTGCACAACATTTCATGGCAATCAATTTTTGAGACATTTCACTCTGGACTAAAGTGGTGGGCCAACTGACATTGCCATACCAAGAGCCATGTTGCTGGTATGGCTAAAAATGGAGAGCAAAATTTCAGCTTTATTCTAGAGAACTCTAAACAAGCCCTGTCTTTCAGTGACAACACCACCCCCTCCCTTTCTCCTCCTCTCCAGGATTCAGGTATTAATTAGAGAACAAGCTCTTCAGTCAGACCTCCAACTGAGGGGAATGTGTTAGTTGGCTAAAACACTGCCTCCATCTTTTTTCCCCCCACCTACTAAAGGAAAATAACAGTTTGCTGAGGTAACAACACAAACCAGCCACCGGGTCCAGCAGCAAGTGCATGTGACTGACCGCTAGCAAGGCTCGACAAAATGGCAAACTAATGATGCGTGTCCTCAATATGTCCCAGACAGTCGGCATAGATTATCATCTATTTAAGTCTGAAACAAAAGCGGGCCAATTACGGTAAGAGGTTCATAACAGCGTGATGGATGTTTAAAAGAATCCCACAAGGACATGGACAGTAATAACTCCAGACTTACTCAGGGGAGAGCTGGGAAGCAGAGATAGAGAAGGGAGGGAGGGAGGGGGTGTCAGGTGGATATCATGAGACTGAGGCATGCAGCACTTCACCTCCAGGAACCTTTTCACCCACACGTTAGCAAGCAGTGCTGCCACAACCATGTGAGTAGTGTGAAAAACAAACCTTGGGAGGCTACTTTCTATTTTTTCTTCCCTTTCCTCTCTCTCCCTCTTTCTCCTTCTGTATTGACTTTCATTTTGAAAACCTGGGCCTTTGAAGATAATAATAATAAGCAGCTGGCAAAGGAGGACACAGAAGGTTGACAGGGACAGGAAAGGACAAAACATCTGCATTCATCACATCAACAAAAGACTATAATCCCCAAAAACTCATCTTATTGCCCTGCAGCAAACCATCTGCCATCAACAGCAGGTGTGCATCTGGGAAATAAAGTCCAGACTGCAGTTCTCTACAGTATTAATGTTTTGGATCATTGGCTTTTTAAAGGTCACAGCCGCCCTACAGAGGCCAAGAATCCAATGGGAAAATGCCTAGCCAGGTTTACACACTCCCTTTCCTTCATTTTTACTGCACACAATGAAGACCTTGGAGAGACACAAACAGAGTAAAGCAGTCAGACTGAACAGCGAGGACTTGAGAGGATCCCATACTCAGCCATGGGGTGGCAACTTGCTGCCTTGAGTGTCATGGTTACCCAGACTGGAAGCTTCACACATGATTTGCTTTTCCCACCAGCAGGAGAGAGAGACTGTCCTCGACCTCTGATTTGTTTTTCACATGATTCAGACCTCTGGGTTACACTCAGTGTCTTTCTCATAGACTCAAAGAGATTTTACACTGTTGTCTTCCTCGGATGGCCTTATTCTATCTTACGGGCAACAGGAAATACCAAACATTTGCTGGTTCCTTTGGGTATTCCCCTGCAATTGGGAATGATCCCTCAACTTGTGTGGAAGATGAGTCATCTTGTGCGCTTGGTTAGCTCCGTTAAAATCCCAGGCAGCGCTTTGCCAAAACAGAAAAATGATTAGGCAGTCATCTCTGTTTTGGGACATTTCTGTGGGTAATTGAGGGCAGACTGAGGCTGAGAGAAAGGGATGTGGGTTAAAGTTCAACTTGTAATTAAAGTGCCTGTTGTGGCTTCGCTGCTATATTCACCTCTGAACCGAGCTTCTCCCCACGCTCTGTTTATTTCCTAAGCATTCACATACTAACATACTTATAATAATGCATACGCTGCTGCTACCACCCCTCTTTGATTTTCTAATGAGTTTCTTGCAGACTTCTTCCGCAGCTAATTAAAGTCAAACAAACCTCTCATTTCAGGAGCCGAGGGGAGTAATGGGAGATGATAAAATGCGAGGAAGGCATTAATGTCCTTTGTAACTGATCTGTTTTGAATGCATGCACAGATGCAAAATAAAAACCAACAACAAAACACCCTTCACCAGACACAGTAGGTGTCTTGTCTGGTAGCAAGGTCAGGTTCGATCAAGTCTCTGGAGTGTCATCCATCGTCTGGCCCGGCAAAAATGAGATGACGGAGGAGTTTGTTGCAATACTCATTACCCAGTGAATCCCCCTGTGTCAGCACTGCCAAACAGCTTGGAGCTGAGGACACTCAGCCCTTCACCACACTGTGACAATACTGCAATACTTGGAAACAACAACCTCACAACCAAGTGATGGCAAACTGGGTGGAAAGCTGTACAAATCTGGAAAATACACCCAATCAATACACAAACTTTTAGGGAATCAGACCAACAAAACAATAATGCTTGATAAAATGTCCCAGGAGCATCCTTGATTTAAAACACATACATAGCTCAAACAACTACTCTATTAATCGATTAGTCAATCAACAGAAAATTATTTGGCTACAATTTTGCAAAAGCGATGGTTTGACATTTTGGGAAATATGCTCATTCACTTTCTGGCAAAGAGTTAGATGAGAAGACTGATATTACTCTCATGTCTGTCCGTTAAATATGAAGCTACCACAAGAAGCTGGATAGCTTAGCTTAGCTTAGCTTAGTTTAGCGCAAAGACTATGAACAAGGGGAAACAGCTAACCTGGCTCTGTTCTTCTGGTTCGATCTTCTCACCTAACTCTCTGCCAGAATGCAAATAAGCATATTTCCCAAAATGTTAAAAAAATTTTAATCAAAAATGCCAAATATTCTCTAGTTCCATCTTGTCAAATGTGAGGATTTCCTGCTTTTCTCTGGTTTATCCATTATTAAATGGAATATGTTTGGGTTTTGGACTGGTGGTCAGGAGACATTAAACCACCTCTGAAAACCTCAGAGGAGAGATGAATAATTGTTCAAACTAAACCACGAATTCCATCTTTACAGGTAAAACCAAGAAGTACAATTTTTAGCTGATACAATGACATCAACTTAAAAAGGATATTATTTTGATATGAAATAGAGAATTAAGCACAAATGGCATTTGGCCTCTGGTCCCACAAGTAGCTTTAGAAAACTTAATTGACACTCCACACCTTTTAGTTATTCCTACATATTCACCAAAGGAATTAACAGCCTTTCAAATGGCCAGACAAAATGTTAACTGTGGAGTAATATCAGTCTGTCTGATAACTAGAAAACAGAAAGTAAGTCTGGACTTGAATCAAAAGAAATGGGAAACCTTTTTAATTTGCTTTCTATTTGGGTGTCATTGAAGATTCAGGTTTCATACTTGGCAATGTACTTTCATTGGACTCAACTGTAAATGGAGAAACAGATTTGATGTTGGATCCTAAAGGCTTATAAATATTCAAATCTGCGTCAGCAGCAGCAGCATTTGTGTGTTTACAAAACAGCACGTTCTCCCGTGGGAGTGAGCCTGCTCTACTGGAACATGAAACGTGATCGCCAGTAAATCACCCACACTCCTCATGACACTCCATTTTTCATTGTCTAAACCACCAGATAAATGAGGACTGTAACTTTACACATGAGACTTTGGTTTCTTTGGAGATGAATAACGCTTCACTTGGTTTTGATCCCATCAAGGAGGAGGAGGAGAACCACTGGAGTTAAACCGTCCAATTTGTGCAGTAGCATCTAGTTTATTTGGAGAGTACAAACAGATTTTGAACTGACAAACATTTCTGATTTATTTACTTAACCTTGACTGAGCAGTTATATGATCCTTGTAGGTCTTTATTCTTGTTGAGCCCATTGATTTCTATTGAACAGCTTTGATCCAACATGGAATGAAGGACTGGGTGACCTTGCAGGCTCAGAGTGGTGAGGACGAGTGGATGCAGACTGTGTTTGCTCTCCTCTCACTTGCTCTCCCCCTGCACTCCTGGTTTATCGGCACCTCTGCACACCTTACTGAAGCTCAGAGTGTATCATTTACAATCAGTCACTTCTGCATGCAGAGCAACATCAAAGCAAAGGGAAAGCCACACTCTGCAGCTCAATCGATATGTTTCTTTCATTCTTTGAAACAAGTCAGTCCTGTGATTTTGACCTTGAAACCTATTTCAACTTCAACAAATGATCCAAAATCCTTCACATGTGCCAAAACTCGGCACAATGGCTTCCTCTAATAGATACAATGTAGCTGAAAGGGGATGTCTGCAGTGAGCCCATCCGGCCCTCAGCGGAGGAGGAAGTGACAACAGTTGAACCGGACAGAAGCGGCAAGACTGTTGCGCTGCTATAAATATCAAGAGGCTGCATGTGAGCTCCTGGTTCAGGGCTGCCCAATCTAATAAAACAACTCTCATCTCCGCTCCTCGACCCATTTAAAAGGCCAACGATGACGCGCAAGAGCAGAGGAGAGAATGGAAAAGGGCCGCTGAGTCATCATCCACACTTGTGCAGGCTGGTGTGTTTGGAGTGCATTAAACTTGGCTTGAGTGGCTTTCCAGTAAAGACAGGATGTCTGCCACTTGGGAGTCTAATAGCTCTGTGTTCTCTCCATGGAAGCCTTGCATAGTACATTGACTGTTCCAGTGACGCGTTTGTGGCTTCAAAAATCTGTATAACTGTGTGAAAGCCAAATAACTGTGGGGCATTTTCTGAGATAGCTTCTGGATTCTTTTGTTCAAATTTCGCACTCAGGAATGCAAGGGCACTCGTATAAAAGGGCCAGTTGGTAAATTAGAGTAGTATCTGTGGCATTTAAAACACACAGAAGCACTCTGCGGACAAAAAGGCAAAGCCATGTTTCACATTCATTCTGCAGTTTGGGGTTAATGATTAAACACAGAGGTAAAACTTTCACATTTCAAACTGCTCTATCGGCTTTAAATCAACTTTGGATTGCTGTGTACAGGAACCAGAGCACCTCTTACTTTGGCAAAACAAGGAAGTGTAGGAGCCCCCCATAGCTGAACCGATTGGTTCAGATAGAAACCTCTGATAGAGACCGTGGGAACCAGAAGATTCCCAGGTGGCTTGTTGCTTCTCCTGTGACAAACAGAGCCCATGGGAAAGGCTCATTTCCCGTGACAGGGGCGGCACGCTGCTTCAAGCCTTAAAAGTCATATCCACTGACCCCTTAAGACCTTGAGACCACACAACCACCATCTCAAATGCAGTGTAGCTGAAAATAGGCTGACTAATCTGAGCCAAAAATGACTACTGTATACGGTTTAATGAATGGCATGTGTGGAAACACCATCTGCAGAATACTCGACGTGCAGCGCATGTGGTGGCTGACTGTTCTGCACTTGCCCGAGAAATGAAATCATTTGGTTTTGGATTTTCTTGAAATGGTGCATTCAGCTTTTCCGTTGTTGTGGGGTTTTTTTTATGCTTGCGTCAAAGTGTTTTTGTCCTAAGCCCTGATGTAACAGAATTACACAATCCTGATGATCAAAAACGGGCTTTTCAGGCAGCAGTGACTGTGTAAGTCTTTGTAAAAGAGCTTGACAGTTCAGTTAGTGTTAAGTCACTTCCTGTGCTAGACGCTGCAGGGATGACATCACTGTCTGGTTTGAGACTATGGCTTCTCTGTGGTAGAGCCAAGTATGGTTAAATCACAGACTCTGTGCGGGTAACTAGGGAAAGACTAGAGGCAAGCCAAACATGTAGTCATACTAATACCGTGGAGAAAGGGAGGGGGAGCAGCAGCAGAGAGCTACAGTTGGTTAGACACTGTAACTAAGAGATTTGTATTTGTTTTGAACCATTAACTGACTCCTAAATCTTAGCTCCAAGTCTAAGAAAAAGCAAACTGTAACACAAGGGCAAGTTTTAGGTTCACAAAAAGCAGAAATGTTGTGATTTTTCCTTTGATGAAGCCCAGAGTTACCCCTGTAATTTAGGAAGCAGTGCCAAACAAATCGAGTGTAATATCATCTAACAGAGAATTAAACACGGCAGCGAAGGAGAAAGTATTAGAACATCAAAGCCAGATGCCCAGTGCCTCTCATAGTCTCCCTTTTTATTCAGGAGACATCTTGTAAAGTCAGTCTCTTAATGAAAGCTTGTCAGTTTTTGGCAACAAGATACTGGAGCGGTTTACGTGATTGGAGTACATGCAGGCCGGGTTTCAGGTTCAGCAGTGTTCTCCGTGTACCCATGTAAATGAGAGAGGCCACAGTCTGGGACAGGGCATGCTGTGAGCAGAGCAGAGCAGATCGAGGATCTCAGATGTCCGATAATGTCAGAGGAAACAATCATCTGTTTGAGGTGCAGCTCCCTCAGGAACACCTTTGAAGTGAGAAGAAGAGGAGCCAAACCACAATGAAAACGTTCCACAAAGTCAAAAAAAATGTCCAAAAAAAACCCCAAATATAAGAGAGAAGTCCAAAACATGTATACAGATTTGTGTAGAAGAACTTAGTTTTTTCTCCTTTCCTCTCCCATGAACCATCTGATGACAGCCCACCCTCCCCCCGATTTATCTTGTGACCCTTTGGAGAGGCCTGACCCCTAGTTTGGGAACTGCTGGACTAAACTACCAAACTGTATATAAAGTAGTTAAAACTAGCTCCACCTCGACCAGCTTTAACAGTAAAATGCCATGTATGCATTGATGGATCAGTATTAGCAATCTCACAGGGACCATTTTTCTGCATAATGAGTACTTTTTTAGTTTAAGTACATTTAGTTGATAATACTTCTGTACGTCCCTGTAAGTCCCTGAAAACTTCAGTGTCCATAACATTAAATATTTATGATTAAATGAGCAAAAATCTAGTTCAGTTATAGTTCAGAAAAAACATTGAAAAAAAAAAACTCAGCTAATGTGCTTCATAAGGAATGTGTGCAGGGTGTGGACTGATCAGATTTGATTGACAGTTGCCTGGCAACATAAACAAACAACCGACTGGAAGAGCTCAGACAAAACAACAAATACAGAAAATCTCTTCTGAAATAACCAAAACTGTTGTAGCTTCGGCAGAAAATTGTGTGTTCATGTAGGATCCCATCACTTGTAGTAAAATATGTTCTCAGGACCTTTAAGTAGGGCTTTGAATACAGGACCTTTATTTGTTATGGCGTATTCTTACAGTGTTGTACTGGTACTGTCAACGTCAGTAAAAGATCTTAAGATACTTCGTCCACCTCTGTCCACTGCTGTCATATTGCCATCAGGAAATTAAAAAAAGGTTTCATGTTGGAAGACAAAGCAAAACTCAATATGGGAAGGGAAGCAGCTTTCCTGCAGGCTGAGGGCTGAAACTGTGAAATGCCTGACAAAACTTCTCTATCCTGCATGGAGCATGAGGTCATTTTGAAATGGGGGGCAAAATTATTCTTACACAATTTTACTTCCAGCTGAGAAATCTAAGCATATATCCACAGCCTCTGTTTAATCGTTAGCTGTATTGAAAGCAATCTCAGAATGAACTCCAACGTTCTCCTGACGTCCCCCCCCCCTTCTCTTCTGAGGCTGGGAATACTGGGGAAAAGTTCAATGACCTCTCTCAGGCAACCAGCTGATTTTCATCCAGGGGGAGAGGAATGAGAGGAATGCATTGATGTGTGGAAACAAACAACTGCACAGTGTGTCCCCGAGAGGCCTGATATGAGAAGGAATGAACCTTGAGATAACCAAGACTGCAAGGAACACAGCTACACCACACACTTGCATTATGTAATATAATAACTACATTTAAATGCTTTTCAGAAATAGATGAATGCAATTAAAGCCCTAATAAAGCAGCTAAAAGCCGGGGTGGACACCACTTCTACTCCTGGTCCTTTATGTGACTCACAGAGACCTTGGAGAGAGCTGTGTTGAGCAGCACGCTTTAAAAACGGCCGATTGTTTGAACTATCTGGAGCAGGTTGGCTCACGCGGAGCTGTGTGACCTTCCCTGTCTGTATGCAGAGACCAAAGGGAAACAAGCACAGCCTACCTGATGAATGATAATAAGTTGCCTATTGTGACACTGAAGGTCTGGTGTGAAAATGTGCGGAAAGCTAATAAGGCACATGTCAGTTTCATAATAGAGGAGGGGTTTTTGTGTCATTTTCTCTCTGGAATAATCCATGGAAAATGTCATTAGTGGCACTCAGTGACTGTCTGTTGTGAGATGAGTAGCCTTGATGCTGCTCTGCATTGAATAGTAGAATATACTGCCTCAAACTGAGACTTTAAATCATAGAGGGAAAAAATGCATACATACTGTATATTGTGCTGCGGCTGGAAAAATGTTCTTTTTAAATTTTATTTTGTGCCATGTAATGCCCATGTGGATGTTTCACGAGTACATTCCTTTGCTTCCTAAGTCAGCAGATGGATCAGCTGAGAATCAGATGATTGTTGAGTCAGATGACTTTAACAGGCAACTTTATCCAAGTTTGCTCTGTAAATTTCTATGGAGTGAGCTAATCTATTCCTACTCCCTCGACTCTCTACTAACAGCATGAACTCAATGAAATCAAAACCATTTGCTCTACTAGCTCCATTTTTGCTTTGGTCTTTCAACCCTGGTGGCCCCATCATATTTTGCCAACCATCCATACTTTTTTCCAGCAATTACCCCGGGAGTCGCAACCTGGCTGCAGCCCATGTGGCAGTAAGGACTGGACTGCCTGTTTATAGCTTTATAAGCCTCTACTTGCTTGCTCTTCCATCTCTCCTCCTCATCCTCCTCCTCAACCCTATTAGCCTCACCTCCTGATCAAAGACACCTTGTGAAATCCAGTCATTTCATCCAGGAATATTTTCTAACCCACTGTCCTCCCTGGAATGCAGGAATGTGGACTCACATTAATTCAAATCTGGAAACATTGAAGGTCAAGGGGTCTGAGTGCCTGTCGTGATAGATTGGGTGGTATCAGAAAATGAGTTTTCAAAGCTAGCTGATAATTTGGCACAGTGAAAATCAAATGTCTTTTTTTTAATAATGGTATCGTGAAATTCTGTTGATTAAACAAGAGAAAATACATACTTATTGGGCTCTTTCTTTCTTTCTTTTTTACAGCTTTTTCACCACTAAGTGCCACAAAATGTGAAATATAAATGAAGCACTTTATAGGTCAATTTGCAGAGTTAATTAAACTTCTGGTGGTGAAATTTGCCGACATGAGACCCGTCTAGACATGTCACAGTTAACACTCCTCTATAAAGCAAAATGGCGCCTGACATAACTGAATCCAGGCATCATAAAAAAATTGCTCTGACATAAGTCACAAGATGATTGCATCCTTAGAACATACACACGCATAAAGCATTACTGTATTGTCAAAAAATACCCAAAATGCTAAACAAAATACCTAAGAAGAAAAGGAATCACTGTCAGTTCTCCTGTTTTCAATTCTCCCTGTTCTCTTTGAAGTTTCTGTCATTATTTGAAGTTGTAATGACAGCCCAACAACCAATTAAAGGCAGCACATCTTCAGAGTAGACCCAGGGAAATTGATGTAATATAACACCATGGCAGTACTTGGTATGCCCCTGCTGGCGATATATCCCTGTCAGACGTAGCATGCAGTAGTAGCCCTCTGAAAACAGCAGGGGTTATCTGTGACAGCGACAAAATGTCTGTTCACTGCAGCATTTTGACAGAATTCGGTTGCATGTTTGGGCGGACATCAAGAGTTCAGGATGGCAAAGGATTTTCATGAACGCTGATCGCTGCCCTGAAACACCACGTAGCAGCAGCAACGTTCCCTTGGCAAATCTTTTATCTTTCAAACATCAGTATCGTTTTCTCTGCACTTCACACCTAATCAGTTGCCATCAAAAGTGACTGCCAACAGGGTGGTGCTGTGTGAGCTTTACCAGGAGTGAGAGCGCCTGGTTGCACACACACACACACACACACACACACACACACACACACACACACACACACACACACACACACACACACTACAGTTAAAAGCCCTCAGCATAAAAGTGCTAAAACATCTCGCCAAGGTCTTTCCACAGAGACACTTTTTCCTACGGCATGAATTTCGATAAATCACCTTCATATGAAATGTGACATTTACAGCCACTGGTTCACTGCGTTAATTGAGTCTTTGCTCGGAGATACCAACACAAACCATCGGAAATGCTCAATCAATACATAGTCAGTGATATCTGAGCAATGGCTGACCTCACTCAGCGTCCACTGAAACAGATCAGATTTCCTGAGGGCTATTTGCTCTGCTGGCAAAAATCACATTGGGGAGGGGGACCAGAGAATTATTTACCCCAGACCTCCATGGACGAGGCAGAGAAATCTATTTACCATTATCTGGCTGTTGTCATTTTTTGGTAGGGCATGTACTCAGCATTTCAGAGAAGAGCCAATAATGGCATGCTGTTTGTTAATGGCCAGTGCTGTGGCTAGTTGCACTGGGAAATCCCAGCGGAGACGGTAGTGGTGTGTGTGTGTGTGTGTGTGTGTACATGTGTTTGTGTGCGTGTATTGAGGCTAAATGGCACGGCTAACAGGAAGCTAGGCACCCCGGGGCCATCTGCTCCCTGCCATGGCTCACATGTCACCCTGTGACAACACAGCATTATTGATTCACACTACCACATCCGCTTCGGTGTGTGTACACGCCGATGTGCCACAGCATATATGTGTATGTGGATGCATGTGAGTGTGTACACAACCATTTTGTGGACAGCAAATAACTGATTTGCACCAGTACATCCGCTTCTGTGTTTGCCTGTCTGTGTGACCTGCAAGTTTATTGTTTTGGTTCCCTCTCAAAAAAGCTCTAAAAACCCACTGTATGCCATCTGCCCAGCACCAAACAGCAGACAAAGTTAGCAACTAGCTGGAGAACATAGTGTAGCATTTAGCAGCTAAAGACACAGATGTTAGGTGTTAGTGGAGACCAAAACGGAACCAAAAGCAGAATGAATATTGAACTTAAATTATTCAGGTTGCCAGAAACATGAGTCCAAATGAATGCTAATGTTGCTCCGTGTCTGCTAAATGTGTAAAAAGCCAACTGGCAAAAGGTGATAATATGTCAATGTTGCGTTTACAGCTAGTACATTGGTAATTGCTGCTTCACAATCTTTGTTGCTGAGTCTTCTGCCACAACGCTAATACAGTGGAGGTGAATGAAAATTATCTATCGTCAGCATAAACAAAACTCCTTTGAAAAACTCAACACCAATGTTTACAGAAACAATGCAGCGGGTACTCTGGAAATTCCACAAACCTCTGTGTTTACATTTTACGCTGGGACAATTTCTTTGGCAGGAAATAGTTCCCAGTGAAAACTGTCAACCATGGGGGGTAAGTAAGAAAATCTTGTTTTTGTGATTTGGGTGAACTGACCCTTTAACAACTATTTAGGTTATGCTATGTGTGCAACAAGCTCTCTCTTTGTGAACAAGAAACTAATTTAGGAGACACTCCCAGCAGCATTTCAAACAGCAGTGGCTATTGTTTCTCTAATTGAGAATATCAAATCTCTTTTAAAACCCTTTTGGGGGTTTGTCCCAAAAATATCTACAGTAGCTAGACAATAGGAGGAACCGTTTAACCTTGCCCTATATTGATATGCTGCGCAGCTTGCAAGGGTGTGCCCAGTGGCAAAGTCAACTAGCGTCTCAGTAGGCTCCTCATTATCCAGCTCCCACCATGACAGGAAAGGTGGAAAACTCTTTTATCTGCCGTCTCAAATGGTTCATTAGGACATTTTTTTCATGCAGATTGGCGGCGGGTTTGTGATGTGAATGCGACGATAACACAGAAGCAAACAGGGCAGGGATTTATGTGCAACATGACAATTAAAGGACCACACAGGAACAGTGATGGTAACACTTCTATATTTAGAGGCCTCTCACATGTCCCTGCATTTTTCAAGAATCTGGAACGTTACCTGACACTAAAAGCCAGGTCTAAGGGTATTAGTGTGTCGTTTGTGAAGGGATTAGGCACGTGTATGTGTGTAAATGAGTGTCTATAGTAGTGGGGTCAGAGACAGGCAGAGGGAGAAAGAGGATAAGAAAAAAGACGGGAAAAAGAAGAGCTAGTCTCTCGACTGGAGCGCAGACAGCCTTTGGGGTTCGACTTGAGGGACATCCATTTAGTGTCCGAGTTTATCTGCTCCATGTATTATTCATCAGTGTGTGTTCTGACTGGGATAGTAGTACTTTTAAACAGCTCAGGCACGTGTCCCTCATGAAACAGGAAAACAGCTGGTTGAGGTGATTACTGATTTGAACTAAATAATGAAAGGAAACACAATTATATGGCTGAATTCACAAACACCAATCTGTGGGCTCAAGCAGCCCCAGAGGCCTACATAAAGAGAATCTGACAGCGACAAAATAAATAAACAAAAACCACGCACACGTCAGCACGCAAACCGCCTATAGTGGTTCCTGAACGAAGCACGCTCAGCTGACATGATTGTCCAACAACAAAATCGCCCACACCCTTCATCGGCCACTCAGGAAAGAAACACCCAGGTCGTCTCCATTATTTATTTACAGTCGCTGTTCCCCAGCAGACATTCCTCCAGCTCTCCTGAGGAGGCCCAGAAATAAGCACACAGGACGGGGTGGAGGGTCTCTGGGGAGAAGTGAGGTCATGGAAATAGGCACAGCACTCATGAAGCACCAGGATTATGTTCAAGAAACAGAAACAGAACCATATTTCTGTGCTAATTGCGTTGTTAAAGTGATTTCCGTTCATGGTGCACATTTCTAGCATGTTCATGAAATGGTCGGCATGCGTGGAATGGTACAGGATGGCATAAAAGGAGGACACAAGGAGTGTCATGTCAAGCTGAAAAGAGATCAAACTGTATGTCTGACCTTACGTTCCAGTCAACATTATGATACAAATCTGTTGTTTGGGTGAATTTAGCTTTAGAGAGACAGTGTGTTACTCTGTCTTCATGATACCAGCCTTTTCTATAATTAAGACTGACAGAACGTCTCTGAGGATCGACTTGATTTTATTGTCAGAAAATAAAAGAATTGCAGTTCAAATTTTGAATAGCTAAATTATTCATAGCATCGTATCCTGCTGCAACAAAACCTTATGTTTGTTATTCTATGTAGTGAAAGGCTGTCGGCTGATAAGGCAAAGCAGGCCTTGCTCTTTCCGTAAGAAAATGTACTTGTTTTTTTGTGAAAATAGTCTAAAATCTGCCATTTTTCTTTTGTGAACACTGTCATGGAAACATATTGTACTCACAACATCACATGTAGCAGTTTTTAAGTGAAGTCATAAAAACGTGTCATTCAGTGCCCTAATATGAACAGGCATTTATGCAGGCACATGGCTATACAAATTATATCACTTTTTCAAATGTATTGTATATGTCATAATGTTGTGTCTATATATGTACCTAACAGTCAACCACTATTTTCATTTAGGCAGTGATTCAGATACAAGTGATCTCAGCATAAAAACTGACCAAAGTAGTTTCTTTATTGTCACTCAAATCGCCCCACCTAAACTATAAAGGGTTATTAAACCTGCTTTCCACACACAGAACTGAATGTTTAGAACAAAGGTCTTTGTGCTTTGAGCATCTCAGAGACCCAGATAGCAGAGAGACTAGAGATCTCTCCAGGCCTGGTCCTGAAAAAAAGTATTAATGTCAGATTGATTCAGAGAGTTACGGCCGTAACTGCCTGCGTCTGTAGGAAATGTTTTGAGATTATAGTTGCCGGGCTGATGGATGTAAACACAGTGGCAGATGGTGAGCGACCAAGGCCTGCGCAGCAAAAGGGGTACAGTACAGGGGGAAATCTTGGCTGCTTCTCACCACACTGAGCTCTTTTGTGGTGTACAGTCTCCATTACAGAGCTGAGAGCTCCACATCAAGAGATAACATTGTTATTAAAATCTCCAAAACTCAGCCTTAGTTACAGACATTTTTCACTTCTCCAGCAGTGTAATTGTGTTGTTATTTCTCTGTTTTGAAATGATGGGTGGGAGGGAAAAACCCTAAATGCTATTTGCATGAGTAATCGTTTATTCCTCTGTCTGATTGCTGGAAACAAGATAGCAGTTTGTCCCATACTCTAATTGTGAGGCCAGACTGATAAACAAAGACTGTGACAGCACGCAGAGTGAAAAGAGAACATTTCTGGCTCAGAACGGATGGATCAATCACGACTTATAGAGCTCATTACACTGTAAAAACATGTGTCCTCAAAAGTAGCTTTCCTTTGTTGAAAGTTGAAAGCCATGTGAAAAAATAGCCATGAACGTTGTCCTGCTTATTATCGACTTGTGTTTAACGGATAGAATTTGCATCTAGGAGACACAAATTGGATGTAAGTGAGATCTCATCGGGAATTTTCTTGCTTTACTGTGAGTAGCTGCATGTGCCTCCTTTGTGAGTGAGTTTGTTTGGGGTTTTTTTCCCCTCCTCTGCTCTGCCGACATGTCACCTATATGGAGATTAATGACTTCCTTGCTGTTCCAGATCCATTCAGCCTCAACAAGGGAGGAGAGGGGTGCAGCAAGATGCCCGCAGTACTGTAGCAACATGCAGGTCCCACCTGTCGGCGAGCAGATTGTACTCAGGGAATCCCCCACAAGATGGACCCAACCCAAGCCAATTTACATTGTCGTCTTCTCCACACACACACACACACACACACACACACACACACACACACACACACACACAGAAATAGGCCACCTGGCTAGCAGCATTCCTCAGACACTTGATCCTGACACTCCTTCTTCTCGTCCAGTACATCAAAAGAAGACAAGTCTACAGCCATGCTAGCGACTCTGTAAGGCTGTACAGAGCTAAATGCAAATGTCAGCATGCTAACATGCGCACAATGACAATGCTAACATGCTGATGTTTAGCAGGTATGTTTATCACGTTTGCTGTCTTAGTGTAACGTGTTAGCATGCTAACATTTCCTAAGTACAGCTGAGGCTGATGGGAATACCATTAGTTTTGCAGTTAGTTGGTCATAAACTAAAGTACTGGATGTGTTTAAATGTTGACCTGATGATGGTGCTAGATGAAAAGTCACGAGATCACCAAACCAACCTCATGGTCGCACTACAGGTTAAATAAGGGGATTGCCAAAATCAGTAGGATTAATCCTCTGGGGACCATGAATGTCTATACAAAATTTCATGGCAATCCATCCAATAGTTGTTGAGATATTTCAGTTTGAACCAAAGAAATGAATTTCTCAACATCATATCTGAAGCTGTTTTGTTAGCCTTCCAAAGTTGTGAAACCACTGTTTTTCTCTTGGAGCACATTTTGACATTTTGCTCTGTGCCGCCCCCTCAGCCAGTCAAACGTCTGAGGTCAAGCATGTAATTTCAGAAGTTGGACGACGTCTGCCACTTTGTTCAATCACTTGGTATTTACTGCGAGCTCCTGTAAATAAACACAGGTGCACCATGTGTGGGTGAGGCTGCAGCCTCAATGCAATCGTCCCCGGAGGAGAGCAATTTCTGATACCACAAAGGATTCATTTTTACAGGTGGAGAAAATTTGTGTTGAGGACAGTGAGTGTGGGAAGTAATCAATGCAGAATGGGAGCTCTTTCACCCTCAGCTGGGTTTTGCAAATACAGTAACTGCTTTGTTATTTCTAAAGGGCAGATAGTTTTGTTTAACTAAAGGTATATTTGACTCAACAGTGATGCCTAGACTCAACAACGATTAGTGGGCACTCCTATTTTGGGCTCAAATTGTCTCAAAAACAACAGGAAACAGATAGTGGTCGATTGAAAGCTGTTTCCACACCACTCTCACATGTCAAAATGTCAGTAATAGGTTGATTAGCCCCCACCTTTGTTTTAAGGGTGGTGGAAAACACAAGACTCACCTCTTGCACACAATAACACAATGGACAGTGTAAGTGACCGTAAACACAAGCTGTCTAAACGCACACATAACTATGTTTATTCAGTATCTTCATTGTTGGGTCAAAGTTGTGTGAACCCAATTAAGAAAAATAATGTCACTGTGCCCTCACATAGCCATCAGAGGGTGCAGTGATTGAAACATCAAATGTGTTTTATCCTGATTCCTCTAAGAGCCACCTAGCAGATGGTGGATGAACGTAACAAAATATTTATGACCAATATGTAACCTCGAAAATGTGTGACTCCAAAATGGATGGAAACCCACAGCAAAGTCCAAGATGAGCAGATTAGACATCAAAATTTAGCACATTTGCTTCATTACAATCCATTCAAAGCTTTCACACTAAAACAGATTGGTTGCCAGATTATATCCAAACAGTGGCGTCCATTGTCTGCGTCGTAGCTACCATTGAGGACATTGAGGTCATGTCCTCAGTTTTTCTGGGAATTTGTTTTAGCAACTAGGGGTGTTCTCTACAATTAAAAATGTACACATGGGGGGTATTTATTTGGCTGATTTCAGTATTTTTAGACTCAATATATTTAAATTTGACTACTCTAAAGCCAGCAAAATAAAGAAATGAATGAAGGAACAAAAATGGACTCACTATTTCTAGACCAGAATTTGATTCCTGACAATATAGAGAAGGCTCTGAAACTGCATTTAGAACTTAATATGTGGAAATAAAATGTACAGAGAAGATGATTGCAGAAAAGAATACATGAAATATTAAAAATCCAAATGATTATGTTTATTCTTTTGGTGCATCTGGTCAGATTTGTTTGAGAGTGAGGGGACTCATGACCTCAGTGTCTCTGAAATCTCGGCTACAGCCCTGAGTCCACTCAGGGGGAAATGTCTGATAAGAAATCTCAGCAGCTTGGGGCATGGATGCATAATTTGCGAAGAAATCAGAACAAAATTCAACAAACTTTTTGCTATATAGACCAAAGAAACATCCCAGACTCTTTAGGTGCAAGAGTAGCTACAAACAACAAGGGAAAACAACCTTTTTGGCACATGCTGAATGATACGGTGACTTTACTATATGTCTAACACTCGCCAACAAGTCAGTAAAAAAAGGAGAAGCTGAATTTCACATACCCAATCTGGAGCAAAGACAAAGCTCTGTGCCTGCAGTGGCAGTTATTAAATGTCATGTAATAACTGAAACACACGCACACCTCAGGAAATTCCCCACCTGAAGGGCACTCAAATGATTATATAAATCAACACCAGTGTCTGTTAAGACTCCTGTCTATGCTGAAGCTAAAAACATTAACGGCATAAACTCACAAGAGCCAATGCAAATATATTCTGCATCAAATTGTTTTAGAGCCTAGTTTGAGCCAAAATAATTTGTATATGGTTTCCTCAGTGCTCAGAGCAGAAATCCACCAAAATGACCCAAACTAGAAACATACGCTTTCAAATAATCCTGAATAATCATATGGATTAAAAGACTGTACTCTCTAAAGTGGACGCAGAGCAGCAGAGATACAGTCCTCTCCGCCCAGCTGGAAAACACAGACTATGATGACCTACATTATTGTATGGGCACAGGCTCCAGAGACCTCGAGCAGGTATCTCTGCAGCCCAGCCTGTGCCAGTTTCAAGGCACAGGTCTAAAAAAGCAGACAAAAGAGTTCCAACCTAGATGCACAGAGGACTGTATGTTAAACACAGCGGCTGCAGATTAGTGTTCTGTGTTCCTGGAGGGCCCTCCCTCTGTTGCCTGCCTTTGATATGTGGCACAACCTGCCACCTCCAGGGGCAAGGCAGACTCAAGGGGAATGTTAAATGGTCCTTCCCTTTGAGATGAAATGTTCAATATGAATCATTGATAACCCCCCCCCAAAAAAAATCAGCTATCTTTCTTCCGGCTAAAATAACCCAGCAGCACAAATGTTATGCTCTCATTAAGAGCACCTCTGCTAATTAGAGGCTAATTCATGTGAGATTGGTTTAATAGCTGTTGAGGAGCACAGAAGAGGAGGCTACTGTGCTCTTCAGTGGCTGCAGAAAAGTAGAATTGTTGCAAAAATGGATATGATATAGCACACTTTTTTCCAGATTCAACTTTTCATTCTTTGTGGATGAGTAGGTGTGTAGGCAGGTAGAGGCAGAGTGTAGATGCCTCTCCGTATTAGCACCTGAAGTTTATGTGTCATGTAGATGTGCAGAAAATGGCCCTGATAGCTGAGCCCTGTGCAGCCATGCCCAGAGGCCTAAACACATTAATTCAATAGTTTTCTGTTTGCTGACGTGTGTCTGACCTCCTCCCTCCTGCTACAAACATGGCATCACATCACAGCAGCACTGGAGCACTTTGCAGCATAAAGCTTTAGATACAGGTAAATGTTGAAATTTGCCATTAAATTATTTCTAGTGTGCCGCTTTAAGCTTTAATGAAGCTTTAATCCCCTCCTCTCCATAACAGCAGCGTGGCTGCCACTGGCTTTCCAGTTCACAGGGCGGGCTTTGTTTAGAGCGTAGGGAGGTGTGACAGAGCACGCTGTTTGATTGGTCAAATTAGGTTTAACAGCCAC
This sequence comes from Siniperca chuatsi, assembly GCF_020085105.1. Taxonomy (NCBI): domain Eukaryota; kingdom Metazoa; phylum Chordata; class Actinopteri; order Centrarchiformes; family Sinipercidae; genus Siniperca; species Siniperca chuatsi. Next base: position 14,298,524 of record NC_058054.1, on the reverse strand, counting down.
CATGAACATCCAATCAGAGCAGCTCACAAGTGAGGCCGTCCATCACGAACGTCCGAGCTGCCGTGCGTAATGGGCACATCCAGAGAAATAGATTTTTATTGATGATCAACTACAGCTGTGGTTTCGATATTAAGTCATATCAGAATGCACGTTTTGATCTCAGTTAAACATTTGTAGGCTACTCTAACTGAATTTACTGATTAAAACCTCTTCAAGTAGAGCAAAAGAGGACTTCTGCGCCCCCGTGGCACACAACTGCAAAGCGCATAACTAGCCTTAACGGAATCAGACCTACCCATCCCCCGTTATCTTGTATCCAGCTGTTCAGAGGTCCATTTAAATACTCCGTCATCCACTCCGCGATGTTGTCCACCTGCGATGTCATCTCCTCCTTCGCCACGCACTCCACGCACACCGTGCCCCCGAACTCAAAGAAAGCGATAATCCGGCCCCAGTTCACCCCGTCCCGGAACAGTTCGTCTATCACCTCGGCGAATCTCCTCTGCGCCGTGGTGGAGGTGAGATACAGCTGCCGCGACATCTCCGTGAAGTCCGGCTGGTATAGTCTTTCAAGTTCATCTCCAGCCTCGCGCAGGACTCTGTGGATGGCGGCGTGCGGGTCGGACTGGGGGAGCCGTTTGCAGAGGTGGGGGGTGCTCTCGCTGTCAGGCCCGGTGCTGTCTTCACGGCTCCGGTGGACTAAAGTCGGTGGAGGGGCAACTATTGACCCATTATTAGCAGCATCATCCTGGACATCGTCAAATCCCCACACGTAGCCCTGTTTGGAGAGTTTATGGCAGATATACTTTTCCACAATGTTGCGATTACACTCGTTCGCCATTCCGGCTTAATTTGGCACTTTGTATAGACAGATGTTGCCCTAAATAAAATGCATTTTGATCGAATGTGTGCACTGTACAACACACAGCACGGGCTTATCTAAAACTCGATTAGATTCAAATATAAGCAATGCACCGAGTAATCCCACCCAGAGCAAATGCTTCGTGAGTTGAAGAAAAGCTCTTGATCAAAACCGCGCAGAAAAACGTTTCAAAAGTCAAAAAATACTGAGTCCGTGTCAGCAGCAGTCTTCATTTCCCGAATCCTTGGAGGGACATTGGCGACCTTCTCTTTGCATAGAAATCCAATATGCGGAAGAGGTTGGAGTAGTGTAGATCTATTCCTGTGCACATCACCCAGACGTGGATGTGTTGCGAATAAAAACATGAATGAGGGCCAAAGTTGTACGCGCCTGCAGGGCTTTAAACGCCGCCAACTATTTTAGCAGCAACTAGGCGCGGGACTGTGAGCCAGACAAGGTCGGACTGAGTCCTCTTCCACGATTGCTCCTCATATCCTCCTCAGCAGCTCCCTGCCCACCGCCAGTGGGCCGCACTCTGCTAGTGAGGTATTCCTGACGTCAGCTACGCAAAGTAATTCCTTTGGCTGCGCTCGGAGACTCCAAGTGCACACGAAGAACTGCACTAATAATAATTATTAGCCCCTATTCTCATGATTGCATTTTTAAACCACCAATTTTATGATTGATTGTGCTGGTTAATTCACGAGCCCTGAACCATCCCATTCTGCTGGGGGTGCTTTGATGTGGTCCAGCCACCCCCTTGTGGATGGAGATCCAACCTCGCAGTACAACATTGATGTACTTGATGTAGTTTCCCTGCGTTCTTTGATTCCCTATCTAGTCTCCTCTGTCTAACCTGTGTGTCTTCTTATTCTCTGATGGGGCAAACAAAGCGTCTAAAATCCTGTATTCTGCTTATCTGTGAAAGCTTCAGCTCTGGAAAGTTCCCTCATGGAAGATTAAAATCTCATCTCCTCAAACAGAATTCCCACAACCCTCAACTGAAAATCAGCCGAAGAGGTCTGCAGCTATATAAAGTAGCATATAACAGGAGGGAAAGTGCTTGGAGTAGTCAGAAAGACTAGAAAAAGGCGCTATATAAGTACAGTCCATTTACCAAAATGGCTGTGACAAAGCATGCCATCAAAAGCAATTTAAGAAGAGACAAGAGGACATCTTAAGCCATTAACATCCATCAACACCCAAAACTAAAGGATTAAGACTTGGAATTAGATTGTTTTTCCTCACAGGTATTTATTTAGTTTATCATGTAAGAAAATAAGACAAAGAAATGTTCCACTTCTCACATTTTCTTCCAATGGCACACAAGGTGAAGGTGTTAAGTTTTTTGGCAGAAAAAAAGTAAAAAAGCAAGAAAAAAGAATGAAACAAGAGTGCATTATGACTTTCATGTTCAATACTTAAAAACACTACGTATCTGATGATGACACCATTGAATAGGGAAAACTAGCGTGACTGTTACAAAACTTAAATCTTGACTGTATGTTCAAACATACTGTAAGCATAGGCTTCATTTGCATAGCTTAAAAGATTAAAACAAAATGTTAGAACAAAACTGCTTTTACATGGGCTACATATTTTATCAACTATGTGTTGCTACCTCAAGGTAAAAGAGACTTTTAATGGCAATAAATGTACAGTTATGAAAAGCTCTTGAGTGCAGAACAGTATGCCTTTAACCAATATCGAATGAGAACATCATCAAACATGAGTCATCCATTCTCACTTTCATATCTTGGATTTCAGTAAGGCTTCTTTTTGTCATACAAAGACTGGAAAATGACAAAATACACAAAAACAGCTGGCATTTTACACTGAAAAGTATTAAAGATTAAGTATTAATTGAACTGGTAAACAACATGTGGGTTAAGCCACATTGTTCTGTGGACAGGTCCATTCTTACAGCATTAGCTTCATCAGTAGTCTTAAGGCTTCGAATGGGTCCCCACACTGTGCCACAGCTTCACCAAACTAACTCTAAGATCAACAGAGCAGCAACATCGAAATTAATCTCAAATAAATGCATTGCATCTACAGAAATTGTCTTAACACATTTTGGCATTCAAATATTGGTGTATTTAAAAAATAATATTCCTAAGTTCTGATTTGTATGCTTTGTATTAAAGTACATTCTCCCCGTTTGTGATGGACCAAAGGAAGACTTGAAGAGTCAACACTGTACTTTCTCTCCCTCTATATGCAAAACATATGGTAAATAAAAGATTTTTCAAGGCTTGACAGAAATCAGGAGGGAATCGATAGTCATTTAGGGAGCTAAAAAGTCCCAACTGTGCATGACAGAGTGACAGCAGGTCAAAATCAGAGGGACAGGGATCACACTTCCATGCTAGTCCCTCTACTATTTTGGCCTTTATGTAAAACAAATCTCTAGCGCCCTCACTAGACCTACAGGGACATGACTCGAACCAGCAAGTCTTGCCCTGCCCTGACTTGCACCAACCCCAACAGATTATGGATCCCACTTGGACCTTGATTGGGGTGGCTGAATGTGCGCACTGACACATAGAACTGCATGTAAAAATGATATGCTTCCTTTCACACATATAATGAAAAAGAAAAAAGTGTATTGGTGTTTTGAACTTGTCAAATTCACAGGTGAAAAGGGAAATTACCTATGCTGGTTTTTCTCCCCCCCCCCTAATATTTTGACTTCATGGCTTTGACCCATAGTACCTGCTTTCCTTTCTCAAAGAAAAAAGATGGGATGATAAGAAAATAATTTGGTGTGTTTATTCCCGAGACAATAAAATCTAATGGCTTTTCCCTCCCCAGGCCAGGGGTTTCTCAGTCACAGCAAACACAGACACATACATTCATGCACACAGTTCACCCAAAAATCTTTGCCCAAACAAAGCATCTAAAATTTTTGAATATTATTATTTTCTGGAAATGATGTTTATGCATTAGTAAAATTTAACAAAGAATCAAAAAAATCACATGTGCTTTCTCTCTCGCCCGCTCTCTGATATCACTGAAGAGTACTGTTGTATCACATCTTGGCTTGGTTCACACACAGAGCACAACAACAAAACATCCCACAGCATAAACAAAACACTGAGGGTCACAGCTGGTTTCAAACACAGAGGTTATTCAGTCAAACAGGAAGGTGCTTTGCCTGCAAAGACTTGTGGTACGAAAAAGGTAGAGAGGAAGGGCCTTATTTAGTGCAAACTGTAAAATTCTTACAAGGTGGACCTAGTTTTGAGATACATGAAACAATATTTAAAAAAGCTGAGAGTTACCATTCCGGTTTTCACTATAGCCCCTGGTGGGAAGGAACTTCAAGCCATATTTGGCACAACCGGTCAGACAGGCTATCTGTTGCTTTCCTCTGTGAGAAAAAAAACAACAACAAAAAAAACAGCATTGTGCGAGTGTAGGCAGGGAGGCCTGATAACTGTAATGTCAGTGGTTTAAAAAGCCTACATATTTTAAAACCAGGCTGTGGGATGTTTAGTCTGCCCTCATTCTCTTAAAGTAAGGCTGCTCCCACAAAAAGAGGTGCAGGTGGACACATTAAACTGAAAAGTCACTGGTATTCTCTGAGAGGAAAAATCTAAATGACTGTGAAGTCTACAGAGGATTTACGTCACTGGACAAGCAAACAGTAAACATCTGCCACTTTCTTTCATCCCATCTGTTAAGCTGATATCAGAAATGCACTCAGAGCTCAGCCTTTTCCCCACCTAGGGTTGTGCACTATTACAGCTGGAGGAGGGGCTGGGATGGGGGGTGTGGAGGAGGAGGAGGGGCATTGGGCTGTGAAGAAGGTAAGGCTGCTGTTACTCCCTCTTGTCAGCTGCTTTTGACTGCTCCCTCTGAATCATGCAGCGGCGCACAATGCTGTCAAAACTGCCCAGGTAGAAGAGGGCAATGGTCCGAAACAATCCCATGGTAACAATCTGTGCACAAGAGAAACTGAGGTTAGAATGTGCAAATCACACAACACTATTTCAGCCACTGTGACAACATCATGTGCACAGCTTTACCTGCTGGAGACCTTCTGTGATGGAGGTGACAGGTGACATTCCACAGGTGAGGGCTGATAGCATGTAACCATCGGGTCCCACAGAGCTGTTGAAGTTCCCCTGCTACAAGAGTAAAGGAAATAACATGCAGGTAGATTTACAACAGATTATCCATCTTCCTCCAAAATAATTTACTTAATGTTTAAAACTGCGCAAGAAGCATGGCGGGTCAGTGGATGGCAAACTAGATTTCTTACCACTGCATCCCGAACAATGATTTTGGCCACTTGGTCTGGTTGGCAAACTCCAGAGGTTTCAGAGATCAATTTGGTCTCTAGAGGCTAGTAGAGGAAAGAACAAAGAAGGAAAAGGCTTTAAATAGGGAAGTGAATTGGAAGTTAAATTATGTTACTACTTAAAGAGATGTTTACCTTTGTCTTATTTTCCTCAGCCAATCCTGGAGTGTCAGTGTCAGGGGGGTAGGCCACAGTCACATAGATATTGTATGGCTTTATCTGGAGTAGAAGAACAGCAATTCTCACTGAGCAATTATGTCCTACCATTTGACCTTAATGATAAAATTAAATACAAAAATGACTTCAGGCAATAAAATAAGTATGAATGCCCCTATACAAGTAACTCAACATCCCTCAGCAGCAAAGTGGTAGAAAGATATATAACAGATATGATGCTGGATGCATTTTCAAGTTGACTTGCAATATGGCATGTTTGCTTGGTGTACAGTGGAAATCTGTGAAAAAGGGTATTTAAGTGCGAGAGACCAAAAACTCACCTCCATCTGCAGCGATTCCGCTAAGCCACGCAGGGCAAACTTGGATGGGGAGTAGGCAGTGTATCCAAACAGGCCGATCTGCCCTGCTTGGGAGGAGACAAACATGATGCGGCCCATTCTTCGCTCCTTCATAGTGGTTATGACTGCCCGTGTTGGGTAGACACTGCCCAGGTAGTTCACTTCCATCAGTTTCTGTTGGAAACAAGGACAAAGTTCACACATATTACAAACAAGGTTGTCCATATTTGCTACTGATCGCCACTTGTATGGAGTATTAGCTTGGTATTTAACATCTTCTTAATCTCTTCTGACATTAACAAAATCTCCTATAGAGCCAGACAGCAATCAAACCTCCTTTCTGGTAAATATTGAATGTATGAAACACATTTTTTCAAAAGACCAGTTCTGTACCATGATGGACTAGATTTTGTAAAGTAAGTCATTAAATCACATTGGTTGGATTGCTAAAAGGTAATGTTTTATGTATATAAATAAAATAAAACTATCAATATTGCTTACATTTTTATATCTCCAGAAAAATTCAGGAGAGTATGTTGTTGTTGTTGGTTTTTTTTTTTTTTTTTTTAAATCAGAACTGTTTTTAGTACTGTTCAGAGTAGCTTATTGACTTCTACTACATAAACAAGACCATGGACGTGTCTTGGTTACACTGCCAGGTACCTACTTTGAAACGGTCTACTTCCACATCTTCAAACTTTCCAGAAATGGATGATCCAGCACAGTTCACTAACATATCAACGGGTCCCAGCTTCTCTTGAGCCTGCACGACAGGAAAAAGCCACTTTAATATTTCAGCACTGAATTATTAAAGGAATCTGAGATGTTCCACCGTTGCTAAGAGGGTAACATTACCTGTTTTATCACACTTTCCACCTGGCTATAATCACTGGAAACATCCACTGATATGCAGAGCACCACCTGAGTAAGGAAATTGTACATGATCTTATGCAATGTAATGCAAAATGGCATCAGCTGTTATGCCCTATATGAACATGTATACAGTCATAACGTGCTTTAAAACAATATCTGAAAGTAACATCTTTCACTGAAATAAATACTAAACCCATACCTGCTTGTCATTGATGGCAAATTTCTCCACTTCTTTCTTTGCTTGAAGCAATTTAGCCTAAGGGAAAAAGTGCATGTTTAATCTGTTTGACATCAAATGAGTTGGCCATAACAACAAACAGGTTGTAACTAGGCTAAACACAAAGAAATTATTGGTTTGATGTGGTTTGTGCTGACCTCATCCCGTGCCACCAAAGTGATGAATGCTCCTTGCCTGTAGCACTCAATCGCAATGCATTTCCCAATCCCACTTGAGCCTCCTGTCACCTGAAAATTCAAAGGGTAAGAAGATCATTAATCAAAGGTTAAAGTAGGGTAGCTGAGTTAGAGATGTACAAGTCAGTTCTGCCATGGTGTTACCACATCTGCATAATGAAACACTCAGTTGACAGTTTTCAGGTACACCTTGCTAAAATTAATGCAGTCTAATTCAACAGGCCTGACGGTTATAATGCTCTGTTTTTGCTTAAACAGTTTTAGAGAGGCGGTGATTCAACGTCATAGTCATTTTGGAGGCTGTAGTTTGTGATGCTGTTGAAATGTATTGCGTTATACTGAGACGAGTTTCTAATATTACGTCTACCCTCTATGACATAACCACAAATTTGACAAGTAATTAAGTTGTATTAGAACCTCTCTACAACTGTTTCAACAAAACTGAATATTATAACCTTCATGAAGATAGGATATAACGTTATAGCCGGGATAAACTGCATTAGTTTGATCTAACTGTATTGTTTTATCTTGGTGTACCTTATAAGCTGGTGACTAGTATTAAGTAGCTAGCTACTAGCTAGTTCTGAAGTTAGCGTTAACTGAAACGTTACTTAAATCATTATGTGGGCGTGTCACTCCTCATTACTGACAGTTGACTGTCGTTATAAATTCGGCACTCAAAAAATATTTTTCTGTCGAAGTTATGACTGGTTATTAGCTGTAACATTAGTGATAGGCTTAAGCTACCTACCGTAACTTTAACGGTAGCTTAGAACCTAACTTAAAGATAGCTATAAAGCTACAGTAATGAGTGGACGTTAGCTTAGTTACCGTTATCAGCTTTATTAGCACTCTGGTGCACTTACCACGACGTGGGACCCGTTCAGTTTCAGAGGTTTGGGACTAATAAGAGGCGATATCATGTATAACAGCAACACAAAGGCAACAATGAAGGCAGCAACTACAAGAAGCATGATGAATGGCAGAAGGAGCCACCAGGAGTTGATGAAAAGCCAATCCGTGATCGTTGAGCTCAACCCTTCTTCAGAGGACATGGGTGAAATCTGCAACCGTTAGCTTGTTTGCTAACTAGCAGGCCAGCTTCTGAGGTAAAATAACGGAGGTAAGAGGCAGGCGGCGGCCGTGAGTTCTGAAAGGGGGTGGCCTCGGAGGAGGGGCCGTTCCAGGTTTCGGCAATGAGTCAAAGATGTGTAACGGCCAAGTTAAAGTACCACGGTGTACCTTTGCTCCCTGTGACAAAGCGCCGTCTGCATAAACCAAAACAAATCGAACTGTGCACTGTAAACGGACGCTTAATGGTCGTGCTTGGTACTTGTAGTTGTCAAGGGAAAGCGTTTCTTGGAATCCCAACGCTGCTTGAAGGTCCATTAACAACAACTTCCAGAATGCAATGCTCCGCTTCCTCATTCGTCATATCCGTTTCAGTTAGCTACACATCTATGCTTCACACGTACCCAACCAGCCACCAGGTATGTTGACTGATAAGAGACAGTAAAAAATAGCTATTTTAAATTGTGAAACCTTTATTTATGAACCTACATCGCTATAGTAAATCCATGTCAATAACAAGTCGTGAATTTGATACAAACAAGTAAACAGCTTTTCTTGACGTAACTATAACTTTTATTTACATTATGGAAACGAAAAGCAGAAAATCTTATGCATTGGTGTT